>NC_138383.1:9085026-9105415 GCF_054177405.1 Leptonychotes weddellii
CCTGGTGGTGGGTATTGAGGAGGGCACGTTCTGCATGGAGCACTGGGTGTTATGCACAAACAATGAATCATGGAACACTTCATCTAAAACTAATGATGTAATGTATGGGGATTAACATAAGAATAAAAAAAAAAAAGAAATGTTTTCTCCCTATAACAGAGGCTGGAGTGCAGTTAGAGCAAATATGAATGCTGATCCCCACAAGCAGAAAAATAAATGAAACACGCTTCAGGGAGGTCAAGACAAGAGGTGTTGTGCTGTCTGTCAGAAATCACTTTCAGCTGATAGAAACAGAAAACTGAAAAACAGTGGCTTATATAAATTAGGAGTTTATTTTTCCCTCACATAGAAGTCTGGAAGAGGCTACCCAGGGATGGTCTGGCAAGCATGTAATGCATTAAAAATTCAGGGTCCTTCTAGCTTCTGCTTTATCATTTCTTGTCCTTTCAAATTGGAGTCCACGCCCCAAAAAGAGAAGAGCAAAGGGAAAAGCAAAAAGAATTTGTCATGGAGTCAGCCCTCTTACAGAGCTTGATGGAAGCCTTCATTCAAGGGAGGGCTTATATACTTCAATGGCTAAAGCTTAATCACATGGCCACCTCCATCTGTAAGTGAGGCTGGGAAATGTAGTTTTTAAGGTAGATCATTATCACCTCCAACAAAATGGAGGGATGTTAATAAAAATATCAGAGGAAAATGGGAGAGAATGTGTCTCTTACACATTACCTGTCTTTAATATTTATCTTAATCCTCTCCCTTTATTTTTCCTAGGAACTGCAATTTCCATGAACATGAGAGCTATTGGGGAATCTGCTTGCTGACCTATTTAGTCCTATGCAGCCCTACTGGCTGACCTGCTGCTGAGTACTGGCCTTTGTAGGCGTGTCATTTTCTTTTCTTTTCTTTTTTTTTTTTTAGATTTTATTTATTTCTTTATTTGAGAGATAGAGAGAGTATGAGCAGGGGGAGGGGCAGAGGGACAAGCAGACTTGCCCTGAGCAAGGAGCCCACCACGGGGCTCGATCTCAGGACCCCAAGATCATGACCTGACCTGAAACCGAGAGTTGGACACTTAACTTACTGAGCCACCCAGGTGCCCCAAACGTTCTTCTTTTAAATTACACTCTAAACTACTTCTCGTTTCACAAACATTTGAATCAAAAAAAAAATTAAAAAACAAAAGTCACAAGTGCTAGAAGATTATTTTGTAATATGTTGTTCAACTTTTCCAATCTCTTTCCTTCTGCCCCTGATTTATTCCCTGAATTGTCAATTCCATAGGACCACATTTTTTTCAATTAAAAAATATGCAAGGAAGTAAATTAACAAATAGATTTCCTCAGTGACAAATGGAAAAAGGAAATTCTGCTTGCCTTCCATGAACCTATTTTGCCCACATACCACAAATGTCCACAGTTCAATAATTTTGAGTTATGATTTTTTCAACACTTTGGACTCACAAAGGCCAGCAAGTCAAATTCCACACCCAAAGTACATATCTCATTTAGAGAGTCCCAGGCTCCTTTTCTAATACTTCCAGATTAGATTTGATTTGCTTGCTACTTGAAGCAGCAGAAAATCCCATTTGGGGATGTTTCATGATTGGAAATTCTTCCTATATTATAACCAACTGTTGCTCTATAACTTTTAATCCCTCACCTGGCCTCTATTCTTATACTGGGGGTTTGACTGAACTAATTCACATATTTCCATGATAGGAGATCGCATAAAAAAAAATTACCTTGACTGAGTAAGGGCTATAGCCTATAATATCTGTATTGTTTATACGTAGTGGAAGGATTGTGTGTATCCTGCACAGAATTTTAACTTCTCCTCTACTAGCCTTAAACAAAACCAGAAGTCTTTGTTCTTGTGGTCAAGTTTCTTGAAACAACATTAAAAGTACTTCATTACTTGTAATGTCTCAGGCCAGAAATACAGTGGAAAATCATAATTAAAATCTATGTGAGTATTTTCACTTAATAAAAATATCTTCACATCCACTCTTTCAATATTTCAGACCTACCTACTTCATGACATTTATGATGTGTAAATTGTTCCCTTTATCTGAACTTTTAGACTTAAGATGCCTCTACACAATGGAAAATATGTCTCAAGAAAGTAGAGGAGTCAAGCTACTTGGCTTTCCTCATCCACCGTATCTCATTTCTATCAACAACTCAGCATGAGCCATAAGTTTGGAAACACGTTTATTCATGTGTTACCTATGTATTTAGGGAAATATCTTATTTTTTACAATGATAGTCACTTTTCCTAAATAAAACAACAACAAAAGTAGTCCCTCCAAAGTTTCTGAATTCTGTTTTTCTGTGACAGTGTCCTAACACGTCCCCTGATGGAACCCACCCTCTTTTACTAAGTGAACCGCAGTCACTTAGGTAATCTTCTTAAAGTCTGAATACTAGAACAGATGGTCCAGGCAAGCATGAAGTTCAGCTGCCCATTCCATAACAACTGTACTGCTTTAAATGATTAGGGGAATCACGGCAGCCAGGAAATGTTTATTGTTTTGGAAAGAGGGTGGGTCAGGATGGGATTTCACTTTCACTCTTTCCTAGAGGAAAATATTCATCCAACAGATCTTCTGTGACATATCAGACCTACAGTCTCCATTTGCCAACTGTCAAGGCATCCGATGGTTAAGGCAACTGGGAAGGGTAGCAAGAAAATAAGCGGACTCCCAGCCAAGCAAATGCCAATTATAGTTTGTTTTAAGTGTGCTAGGAAGGATGGCAGGAGGCCAACAGCATGGTGGATGGACAGGGGTTGTTTAAAGGGCACATAGCAAAGGCTATAGCCTGTGGAATTCCAAAAAGACATGACTGGCATGGTGACAGATGGAAGGGGGGTGGCCAGGCTCTTTCAAAGATGACTTATACTCTGTTCCAATCAAACTATTCTTTCATATATAGTTCAAAGCCTCTGTGTATGATGGGAATTTTGAGACAAAGAGAAAGACTTTTTGAAAGTTTTAACATGATTAACATAATTTTAATCAGGAGAGTCATCACGTACTAGTGACTGGCGGGGGTTTATCATTAGGCAATCCAAACCCATTTGGAGAAGACAAAGAAAAGGGGGATTTTCTTCAGTGTGACCAATTTTCTGGATCAGAGTGTAGCTGGGGTACAGGGATGCAGGAGAGCCTGGCTCTGAGGGTCCCAAACAGATGAGGTTTGGCCACTCCTCACTGCCAAAATCCAAAGACAGAGAAATGAGTAGTGGTGAAACAGGAAAGGAATTTATTTTGGTGAGGTCAATGCTAGTAGGAAGACTACAGACTAACATCTCAAAGACTGTCTCAAAAGTGCTGAAAATACTTCCAGGTTTATATAAGAAAAATGTGGGGCAAAGGTGGGTGGGTACATGCAGGTGAGCAATGAAGGTCGAATTGATCATTGTCTTGGAGTCAATCATGGGTTGGGGGTTCTTGCTGGCTCAGGACAGTCCTTATGCTTAACGGGATAGTCCAGTTGCCCTGAGGGTCTTCCACCTGAGCCTAGAGACAAGCTGGAAAGAAGAACCCAACTAGAAAGCCTGAGGTCAAAATGGAGACAACCAAAGCCCCCTTTTAAGAATAAAATGAAGTTACTTCCTACTTCAAGGAGCACCTTGTATCTAGTTACTCAAGTAATTAAACTTAAGTAACAAAGACCCAAAGATTCTTACCTGGAGAGTCAAACCTTTTCTTCACTAAAGCGAATGTCATTTTATTTGGTTATGCAGGGGAGAAAAAATTATTTTTCCTATATCCTTCTAGTTTCTTGGCTGAGACCCCTTTATAATAAAAGAGAACTTAACAGGGGAAAAACAAACAGCTGTTTAATAACATGTACACTACCTGTATACATGGGAGGTACCCAGAAAAAAATGAGTAACTCAAGAAATGGCCCAAGCCATCACCTGAAATGATCATCTCTAGGTAAAGATTAAAAAAGACGTTGGTGTGGGAGGTGGTGGGGAGAGCCAGGTTTTCAGGCAAAGCACAATCAACAAGGGTATGGTTGTTATTCAGATTTAAGTCCTTACCTTCTCCGTTAATAAGAGTTTCTTCAAATTTAGTCATTCTCCTTTTCCCTGTACAGAGAGGGAGGCATCCTTAAAAATGGAGATTTTCCTCATAAATGTAAATTGTTTTTACGAAAGAATAACTTCTACTTGTTTTCAGAGCTTCTCTGGTGTTACTGTTTTTTAAGAAATAATCAGCCTAAATAATCCTTATGCCAAAAAAGCCTATTTTGGGGTGACAAAATCTGCCCACCCTTTAGTTAGCATGCTGGAATTATCCACATAATTGACTCACATATTTGTCTGGATGCACACCATCAGATGATTTCACTGAAGAGTAAAATCCACTTCCTTGGCGGAAGGCAGTTACAGTGTGGGCATGACAGGTAGAGAAAGCTGCATTTAGAAATATAAAATAGAAATAGTCTTTAAGTTGCTTTTTAGGTGAATTATTATATGGTCACTGTTAGCAAATTAAAAAAAAAATGGAAGGTTAGCATTAAAGTAGAAATCTAATCATATGTAGCAGAAATGCACCTTATCAAGTACGTCTTATCAAATTAAATTCTAATGGAATATCCTAGCAAGTTTTCCCCCAAAAGTGAATTTCACTTTCTAAAATATATGCATTCCTGAAGTGTAAGTATTATATAATACACTTTCATTAATTAAGCCACTGCATGGTAGTGCATTAGAAAAGTTTATCATGTATTTCTTTATTTTATGTTTTATTTTTTTGAAAAGTTAATCATTTTAAGGTATACTATAATGTTGTCAGGAAAGCTGAAATGACAAGCCTTTAACTTGCTTCCAAGGAAGGAGATCTTTATGTGGCATATACTTCAGATTCTATTTCTTTGGCTTCACAACAATATTCATGTCCATTCATGGATAAAATCAGGACGTGAGATGACGTAAAAATTAATAAAGGGAAACCTCACAAAAATGGAGTCGGAGGCCAGCAGGGGGAGCTCTTATGCCCTACCACTCTACAACAATTGCAGACCCAACAGCAAGAGATGGACGTTGCAGGTGCATACTACTTTCCTATCCCTGCAGGAGGAAGAAAGGCTTTCCTCCTCCCCTGACAACAATCAGCCAATGAGAAACAGTCACACCTGGGTCAATGAGAAGCCACTATGCTTTGAACTCCCAGTTTACATTACGGACTTTTTGCTTATAACAGCCTTCTCAACTTCCCTCTTTTCATTCATAAAATAGAGTTCCTCTCCTTTGTTCTGTGAACTTGCGTTTTGCTGTAGCTTACTTGTCCTGGCCTGCAATTCTCTGCTATTCCCGAATAAGCCCACTTTTGCTGGCAAAATAAGCAGCAGTTTTATTTTAAAGGTTAACAAGGACTACCTAGATGACTTGACATTGTTAAAAGATAAATGGAGCAATATTTGAAACCCACAGTGTTCATTCGAGCACAAATCAATTAGAGTACATAATTCTTAATTTTGGCAGTTCTCAACATTCATGGAAGCAAAAACTTTCACAGAAGTTTCTAAACAATTGTGTTGCCACATGCAATGCCAGAGGCAATTCCAAATTCCCATAAGTCAGACAAATCTCCAGCCAAGAAAAAAAAAATCTAAATAATGCAGTAGATGGCCCTCAAAAATAGACTAAAGCTCAGGCAGTTCCAGAAGGATCTTTTTTTTTTTTTAGATTCTTTTTGCTTTAATGTACAAAATTGTATTTTAAATATTTATTTGTCTATGACCCCACAATTCTTTCTTCATGTTTATCTAGAGAAATGAAAACATGTGTCCTTAAAAAAGCCTTGTGCAAGAATGTTTACAGCAGTTTTATTTATAATAACCAAATGCTGGAAATAATCTAAATATCTCTCAACAGGTGAATGAACAAATAACAACATGGAAGGGCACATGGGGACATTAAAAGGCCACACTGTATATCCATCTTGCAAGTTTGTTTAGGGAGATTGAGTTAGTACCTGAAATATTACTTTAAGCACTTCGAAATGTCGTATCTTCTGCCTTCATGACATGTACTGATAGACAAGTAGATATGTGTACACACATATATTGCGTGTGAGAAGATAAATATTATGTCAGTATTCTCCTGTGTATACCTTCCACAATAAATCATAATTTCCTCACCAAATAGATGTACTGAGTGAACTATGACGAAAAACCTTATAAATAGCAAGACGAAAGAGAAAGAAATAACATTAAGAATTTCAAAAACCTCATTCATGATATAAATTAATTCAATTGAGTTGTACAACAAACACATATCCAGAGCTTGTTATATTCCAGGCACAAGATCTGACAGTGCTCATAAACAAGGTCCTTGTCCTCAGGGTTTGGGTTCTGGCGGAAGATACCTGGAAGTTGACAAGCGTTTACAGAGTAGTGTGGTAACTGCTAGATTAAAGGAAATGCATGGGACTTTGAGAGGTCCCTAACCAGTCTGGGGAGAGGTCAGACATCTGAGAAGGTGACCAAGAGGAGAATTGAATAAAAAAAAAAATAAGGAAACTATGCGGAATCAAAGTCAGCTGAATATACACGAGTATAGAGAAGGTTAGGAGAGGAAAGAAGGGGAGGTGTTCAGAGTAGAGAAAGATGAGGCAAGAGAAGTCAGAAGAGTCAACAATGAAAGGCTGGGTTAGCGATGTTAAGGATTTTGGTGGATGCCATCTTGTCAAAAACAGGAAACCTTCAGGTACAAGACTTTTAAACTTGATATTTTTATGATCATGTGCGTGTTTAAGAAAGAGCCCTCTAGATGCCACCTTTATGGATATCTCAAGAAACTGAACTAGCTGCAAAGAAGCCTCTCATGATGCCTGTCACCCTTGCCCCATTTAAGAGCAGTTTTGCATGATTGTGTACTTTGTACAAGCACTTCCATTCAGCTTGTATGCTCTTGGGTCTTCTTTCGCTCGACAATATGTTTTGAGATTCATCCGTTTTGTTGCATGTATTTTAAAATCTTTCAGTTCTGTTTCTGTATATTATTCTAGTATGTGTATAGACCACAACTTATCCATTCTATTGTTAATGAATATTTGAGTAGTTTTTAATTTCATAGTTGATTTTCAAAGATATTCATTTTAGTTCTTGAAATAAAAATCAACCTTGTACCTCCTAGTGTCCATAAATTCAAAAGTTTCCTGAAATAATCATGTTAGATTTGGAACAAGTCAAGTGTATAATTCTATTTAATCTGAATGAGATTTCATAATATTTCTGGCTACAAGTGACCCACAAAGTTTAATTAAAATTATAAATTAACTTGGAAATTCTTTGGTGTTCATGTATAATAAAAATGATACTGAAATACATCTTAGGTGCTTAGTAAAACAACCATGATTAATATTATTCACCACATCAAATAATACTTTCTTCACCATAATTAATGTGGATAGAGTAAATTCTAAATGTGTTATATATAATTTTACACAGAATAATTCATAGATATAATATGTGTCTCTGTGTATGAGAGAGGGGGAGATTATTGATAATTACTTATGGACATGAAAAAGGTGGTGAAACTTCAGTTTTTAAGTTGCCGTAGACTTGTACTAATAATTAAATTTTGAAGCTCAAAATACTAACTCCAGTGTGTGAACCCGGTGAGGCTTTTGTTTTTATTTCATGGGCATATTTATTTTCTGCACTAGGAATAGGAATTCAATTCAAAATTATTTAATGTGAACCTGTTATATGCCAGGATCTGTGGATCTATGCTGGGAAAATGTATGAAAGTAAGGTGCATATTTTGTTTTTACCCATATCCTCTGATCTTCTAAATCTCCCTCCTTCCCTCTCTTTCTCTCTCTCTTCTTTTTATTCCCTCCCTCCCTCTCCTTTCTTCCTTCCTTTTTCTTTCTTTCTTTCTTTCTTTCTCTTTCTTTCTGCCTTCCTCCCTCCCTCTCTTTTCTTTCTCCTTCCTTCCATCCTTCCCTCCCCTTCCTTCCCCTCCTTTCCCCTCCCCTCTCCCCTTTTTTCTTTTCTTTTCTCTTTTTCCTTTCCTTTCCTTTCCTTTTTTTCTTTTCTTGTCTCTCTCTTTTTTTTAAACTCAAGAGGAAGACTGGTGCCCCTGAGTGCATATGGAGCTGTTGGGGGCTGAAGTTTTTTCAGAAGCCATCTTTATCATTTTAAACCTAGAGATTCCTTCATGCCTGGAAGCCAAGTAGAAAGGGCAAGTTAAATGGGAGGCTAACTAAATCGAGTATAACTAACCCCAAAAGATTGCAACCAAAGGTTTACCTTGTGACAGGGCAATCACAGGCACAGCCCTTCCTGTAAGAGAGTCAATTGTGCTGAGTAAATAGAAGGGCCTCCCAACAACACGGAAAATGACATTCATGGTGGAAGACATTTTTCTTTCGAATTTGGTTTTAGAGTTACCCACTTTAAACTGGAAAATGGCAGGGCTTTCAAGTCACGTTTCAAAGTCATTTTAGAATATTACAGTGGGTGCAGGAAGGTTCAACTACCTGTATTTCATAGGAGTATTTACCTGTGTAGTGGCCATGAAAATGAACACAATCTCCAGGATTTGCGCAATATAAAATTTTTAATTAAAAGGTTTTGAAATAGGGGCGCCCGGGTGGCTCAGTCGTTAAGCGGCTGCCTTCGGCGCAGGTCGTGGTCCCAGGGTCCTGGGATCGAGCCCCGCATCAGGCTCCCTGCTCGGCGGAGAGCCTGCTTCTCCCTCTCCCTCTCTCTGCTGCTCTGCCTACTTGTGCTCTCTCTCTCTCTGTTAAACAAACAAATAAATAAAAATCTTTAAAAAAAAAAAAGGTTTTGAAATACTTTTTATTCTGCTCTGAATCTAAATGTGATCCAATTCAACGATATCATATAGTTTGTCAAGAAATTTATTTTTGAAAAAATCCAGATACAAATTATGAAACTTTTCCAGATTCCTCATTCTTTAATTCATTCATAACTATTTATGAAACATATTCGATTGCTTGCATTATATGAAATATATAGCTATACGTATAATATATCCCCATAAAACATAGTCTTGTAGTATGGTGGCTGATTTCCTCCTTATGTATCAAAGTTAAATATACTAATTTTAATATTTTTTTTTGCAAAAGAGAAATATATTAACCAATGTCTTCTTAGTAATATATACTCCTTGGTTTTATATATATATTAGAGTTGTGACAAAATTTTACATATGTAATAGAAATATATATAAATATATATGTATATACTTTATAGATACATTTTTTTTTTAAAGATTTTATTTATTTATTTGAGAGAGAATGAGAGAGAGCACATGAGAGGGGGGAGGGTCAGAGGGAGAAGCAGGCTCCTCGCTGAGCAGGGAGCCCGATGCGGGACTCGATCCCGGGACTCCAGGATCATGACCTGAGCCGAAGGCAGTCGCTTAACCAACCGAGCCACCCAGGCGCCCTATAGATACATTTATTATATGCAGGACATTATATTATTATATTATCTGCATTATTATTTATATATTTGTGTGTATATATATACACATAAATGTTGTGTATATATATATACATACAACAAATACATATATATTATATACATATATATATAATTCTAATTCTATGGAACTTAGGCCCTTAAAAATCTCTTGCTGAAAGACCACTAATCTTCATTAAAATGCCGTTTTATTCCTGGACTCTCATTTTGTTTGCTGGTGTTAGTCACAACTATTTGCATTTGATGTAATTTAATGACAGTTTGCCCTGATGATGGTCAGGCTCTTTTTCTGTCTCCCAGAAACAGCACAGAGGGAAAGAGACAAGTTGGTTAAATCCTGGCCAAACATCATTCGATGTATTACTGTATAATCACTCTTTGAAAGTCTTTGTTTGTTTTAAAGTTTCTTTTAGAAATGCCCCTTCAAGTCACAAAAAGCTTTTCTTTCTTTTTTGTTTTAAGATTTTATTTATTTGAGAGAGGGAGAGCCCAAATGGGGGAAGGTACAGAGGGAGAGGGAGAAGCAGACTCCCTGCTGAGCAGAGAGTCCAACTCAGGGGACTCTATCCCAGGACCCTGGGATCATGACCTGAGCCCAAGGCCGATGCTTAGCCAACTGAGCCACCCAGGTGACCCATAAAAGGCTTTTCTATAAAAATATTGAGAAGCAGCAGGACTTCAGAGCCATCTCAAGTGAAGTCAGAATTTTAGGACTCTCTGAAGTATTCCCACAATGGAAGCATAAGGGAAACATTCCTGGAGAATGGTAGAGGAAAACCTGGAAGAAAGTAGACTTCCCACCCATCTGCGAAATTGATGCCTGTTTTCCTTTCTTGTTCAAGAGCTGGCACTCTTAACGAAGGAGTAGGGCATCATCAGTGCAGCTCTGGCAAGTGAGCCTTGTAATCCCATTTATTCCTGTATTGGGCACTCTGTGATTTCCCCATTCCACTTTCTTACTTAAACATGAAAAAAAATGTAACCACCAGAGGGCGGAAGACATTACATTTCAAAGCGCTTAGAGTACTATTTCAGCCACTAACTCAATCTCCCTAAGCAAACTTGCAAGGTGGATATAGAGTGTGGCCTTTCGATGTCCCCCGTGTGTCCTTCCATGTCGATCACAGGTCCTTCAGCTTATCTCTGAGCCTCCCTCAGCAGTATTATTCCTGCCGCTTGCCAAATAGATGACACCATTTTTAGCCTCCTACTTTCATCAAATTAAGCCATCCCTTGTCCCTTGGATCATTTGGAGTTCAAGGAAATAGTGAATTATTCAGAAGAACTTTAGGCTGTATCCCTATGCCTGAGGGCATTTTTCTACCTAAAATGCAGAAATGAAACATTAGAAAATATGCTTGCACGCCAAGTGAATTCTTCCATGCCTCCCTTTCCCATTTCCTTTCTTTTTTTTTTTTTTAAAGATTTTATTTATTTATTTGAGACAGAGAGAATGAGAGACAGAGAGCATGAGAGGGAGGAGGGTCAGAGGGAGAAGCAGACTCCCCGCCGAGCAGGGGGTCCCATTTCCTTTCTTTATGAACATTCTCACTTCAGCTCCTGTGACTTCACTTTTTTTTTTTCTTTACATTGCCTCCTCATTGCTATATTAACCGTTTGGACTTAGCAATCTAGTTCAGGCTTACCAGACCGCATTGTGACCAGATAAGGATCAATCTTTATCTCTGGTACCCTGATGCTCAGAAGTGACTCACTTCCCATTTCCACATGACCTCCTCTAGAGTCTTCAGCACCTGTGTCTAGGAGATCCATGTCTTATCTAATTCTTGGCACCACCCTCACTAGGCATTGGGCTCTAAAAACTTGAATGTGGCATGCAGGGGCTGTTGGTGGCCTGTTGAAACTTGAAACCTTTTGGGTAATGTTGCTATGGTGACTGTGTTTAGGCGAATGACAAGCCTGAATGGATTGAAGGCTTCTTGTTGTCTTATTTTGAGGATACTCCCTCTTTCCACTACACTTCACACGTTTGTGATACCATCCAGGTGGTGGTAGACAGCATCTCCTACATCTCCTATCACCATCTTCAAGACTCTGCTCTCATACTGCTTTTCAAGGTGGTTTCTGCCTCTAATACCTTCTTCTACTTCTAACACATCAGTGCTCTGGAGGAGCATAGTAAAATGAGGATCTATGGGCTGCGGCTTTATGGTATTTAGCAGAGAAGTTGTTCCCAAAGTTGGGAACATTAGAGTCATTTAGAGTGCTGTTATAAAGTAGACACCTGAGCCTAATTCAGGAATCCTGGGAAAGTATTCAGGGCTTAATAGATACCCCAAAACTGTTCTCATTCGGTGGGGTAGACACATTCTATTGCTGTTATAATATCTATACCTGATTATCCCCTGTTAACAGAGGCTTAATGAATCAAGAGCAGGGAGACACCTACAACTCAAAGAAAGTAGTTCCTGATGCTCTCCACTTAGATGGGTCATGATTGGCCTATTCCAATGTATCAGTTAGGGTAGGACTAGCTCTGTAACAAGTAGATCCAGAAAACTTCATAAATGAACAAAATGAAAGTTCATTTCTCATCAACATGGGCATCGAAGTGGGTGTGTGTCAGGGGATGTTCTAGGTGGTAATTCACGGACATCTTGCACTTCTGCCACGTCTCGTGGCCTTAGAGTACTTAGCTTCCATCCAGGAGGGACACACACACAGAGAGTGAGTGACAGAGATAGAGAGAGAACAGGGAGGGAAGGGACACCTACTCCTTCCCATTTCCTTATGGAAGAGACAAGATTACTACCGTGCACATTCGATCGTCAGGATCTGGCCACATGGCTCCATCTACATTCCAGAGAGGCTTGGAAATGCAGCTTGCTCTTATGGAGGAAGGGCTTTCTCAGCAACCATTCTAAACTATAAAAGGGAAACAAAACTCTTTGATGGGCTGCTGGTTACCTTGGCCATGACTGCTCACCATAATCTTATTCCCCTTTGCCAAGGATGAATTGATGATGGCTATGTGATGAATCCTGCCTAGGGACATATAAGAGGACAGCTTCTGGAAATGTTTTTGTTTTCTTCATAAAGGTTAACATGCCCTTTAACCTCTTCTTACTTCTTCTGTTCTCCTCTCTGGAAGGAAGATGTAATGACAGAGGCATAATAATCATCTGGTGACCATGAGGGAATATGCACAAAAGCCAACATGTATTGGCTGTTTAGTAGAAAAAAAAGAAAGAGCCCGGTTCTTTATTGTGTTCTTCAACCACTTATTCAATCTTAAATGTTTTGTTCTAGATGTATTATTACTTAAAGCATATAACCCCAATATCTTCAAGCTACTTTAGTTTTCTAATCCTGGCTGATAGTGGTGCACAGATCACAACTGATCTAAAGTATGCCCAACTCCCCCTGAGCCTTACATGGGAGACACTGTGTGGAAAATGCTACCTGCCTGTTCTAATAAACACCACAGCACCTGTTCACGTAGATAGCTTATGTGACCTCGGTGACCTAAAAGGACCCTCATAGTGATAACGGTTATATAACCCATCAGTTCTGATTTCTGTGCTCTGACATTCTCTACTAACCTGTCCTGTATTCTATCTTTTATTTTAGCAATCTCCTCTGAAAATTTTGGATGGGGAAGCTGAATACATTGTCAAGTAATGGCAAGACTCATGGGAACATCATGAAGTACTTGGTTTGTTGGGAGAGATTCAGGCACAAAATGTTAGCAGTCACGGGAAAAATATTTTCATTGCAGAAAATACTTGCTGGTGCTTCTGTCCATTGAGATAACTCTCTCTGGGAGGAAAGTTTTGCGGGGAGAGATAATACCCATCTAGTGTGAACTGAAGTTTCCCCAGGATGGGCCAGATCTGATGCATCTCCCTGCTTTGTTAACTGCACCCAAATTACATAGTCACCCTGTTTATAACCTTAGAATATGCCATAGGCATGTAGGGAACACTCTATCTGTGTGTACAGAAACTATTTTCAAAGATACCACAATCACATGTTCTGCAGCTCAGAGAATCTTTCCAGCCTCCTACTCACTTGGTCCTTGCCGTGCCACGTGCTTTAGTCTAGGGCTTCCCATAATGTCAAAGGGTACCGAGCAAATGACCCAAAGTGCATGGTACTCTCTATACATTGGGCTACTCAAGCTCCATCCAAAGGGTAAAGAGGCTCAGCATCTCAGCACGTCTGAAACCCAATACATGTCAGCCTATGCACCACACATGGTAAATGGGAAGCGCCTACTGCAGGCTTCACAGCTTGGCTTCCCCTCTTCATGTTTTCAGTCAGTAGTCTTGCTCCTGAAAGCCTAATGCATAGTTAGAAATACCTTAGGAGGGGCACCTGGGTGGCTCAGTCGTTAAGCGTCTGCCTTCAGCTCAGGTCATGATCCCAGCTGGGATCGAGCCCCGCATCGGGCTCCATGCTCAGGGGGAAGCCTGCTTCTCCCTCTCCCACTCCCCCTGCTTGTGTTCCCTCTCTCGCTGTGTCTCTCTCTGTCAAATAAAAAAAAAAATAGAAATACCTTAGGATCCCATTACAAGGATAACACAGAGACTTAATCACTCAAGAGTACCATCTTGTCTGTAATCCCTGGGGCCTCCAGCTCTGAAGGTAACACTTCAAAAGAAGGAGTCACTCAAAGGTAGTGATTTCAGATGCTTTGCTTAGGGAAACCGGAAGTGGTGAGCACCATTTACATAAAACTAAATAAAGAGTTGTTTTCCTTCCCACCCATAGCAATAGTTTTACAGTTAAACTTCCCAGAGGGCCAGAATCCCATTGGTTGGCTCTAAGGAAGCAAACTTCCCTGTTTCTTGTTTATTTCACCAGCCTTCACATCTCAGTTCCTCACCTATAGATCTTAGGTTTGAGTTCACCTTTGCCCTTTTGTCAGAAGCTATGCAACCATGGAAAGTCACTGAAACTTAAGCCTCACTCTTCTCTCTGGTAAAACTGGGATCATCCAAGTACTTAGCCCAAGAGTGCGTAAGGATCATGTAAATTTAGTAAATTGGCTGAACTTGGTAAAACACAATTGGGAAAGACCCTTTTAACACTGTGCAATTGTGCAGTAGATCTTCCTCAATTCTGTCTTTTTTTTTAATATATATTTTATTTATTTATTTGAGAGAGAAAGAGAAAGAGAGAGCACACGAGCAGAAGGAGAAACATGCTCCCCACTGAGCAGGGAGCCCAATGCGGGACTCGATCCCAGGACCCTGAGATCATGCCCTGAGCTAAAGGCAGACGCTTAACTGACTGAGCCACCCAGGCGCCCCTCAATTCTGTCTTATATGTATCATTACATCTAACTTGAAGAACAATTAGTTATCAGAAATTCCCATCCAGTGCAGAAAAAAAAGCGAGTGAATATATAAATACTCCCCCTGAAAAAAACAAAAAAAAAACAAAGAAACACACACATACATGCTAAGTCACGCCTAGCCTGTGATGTGTAGTTATTAAGCTAAACTGTAACCATTCCAGTCCTGTTTAACCCAGAGTAATTCCATTTTTAGCTGTTTTACATTTAAACTCCTAGGAAAAATGTCATTTCCATAAATGTTTCTGCAGTGAGAAATATTTGGAATCTAGAGGATTATGTAGCATCACCATAAAACACACCATCTAAGCCAGATATTTTTGAGATTGATGAACCGTCATAAGAACGTTACAATGAGACCTCACTATAATCCAGGACTGTCCTAGGTAAACTGAAAATGTGCACTTTCTAGGTTTAAATGAAGGTATCAGAATAATCAGCTGTGAATGCTAAAACCACCCCGCAGTGGTTAAAAAAAAAAAGAAAAAGAAAAATTTGTCTTTTTCTTTATTAATTTTTAATACCCCCTTCCTTAAATGTTACCTAACCATGGCTGATAATGTGCATGCATGATAGTAGGTCCCCAGGCTCCCTCCTGGTCCAGAATGGTTGCTTGTGCATCATCTGTCAGGTTGATGTTGGAAAGAATAAAGAGGATCTTGCTTTCTCCCTTTAAAGACATATCACAGGAATTGCACATAACACTTCTGCTTACATCGCATTAGCCAGATCTAGTTCCGTTACCACATCTAGCTATGTGGAAGTGGTTCTCTGGCTATAAAAGAAGGAAAGACAATAACAGTAGGGACCAGCATTTTCTGCCATTGCAACATTTAGTATTAGGTATGTGAATGGACCAGATGTCTCTTCAACATCACACAAAAACAGTTACATAAAAACTTCAATTTAATTCTTTCATCACTTGCTTTGCAATGTTTGTGCCAACATATTTTGTAATGAGCACTCAGTGGATGGTAGCTACTATTGAAATATGCTCCTTTTTGGGGCGCCTGGGTGGCTCAGTTGGTTAAGCGACTGCCTTCGGCTCAGGTCATGATCCGGGAGTCCCGGGATCGAGTTCTGGATCAAGTCCTGCATCAGGCTCCCTGCTCAGCGGGGAGTTTGCTTCTCTCTCTGACCCTCCTCCCTCTTGTGCTCTCTGTCTCTCATTCTCTTTCTTAAATAAATAAATTTAAAAAATCTTAAAAAAAATATGCTCCTTTTTGTTGAAGAAGCTTGGAATACTTGCAATGGAGAAACTAAAACAAAAAGTGGAACGAAGAAGCACACGCACGCACACACCTAAAACAAAAAGTGGAATGAAGAAGCCCACGCACGCACCATGTACAGAGTGTATGGTGCATCCTAAATGTTCCAGAAATAAGATAACATGTATCCAGACAAGGAAGGTTATTGGAAGACCTTGGACTTTATTTGAAACTTACAGATGGTATGCTTTGGTTACAAGGAGAACAAAGGAGCAGGTAATCCAAATGGGGGCAATGACATGAGCAGAGGCATAAAAGCAAAGTGAGACCAATGAGAGAAAATAACCAACTCAGAGCACAGTGCTTGTTAAAGAGGAGCAGAGGGGGACGTGCAAGGAATATGTGGAGACAGCAGATTTTGATTCTCCCACACGTACCTGTTGGCAGAGCTTTTGCATATATCTACATAAATCATGCAACCATTTGTGCTCATTCTGGGCACTAAGATGGAGAAAAATAATTTATCAAACATTGAAATGTGGGCGCCTGGGTGGCTCAGTCGTTAAGCGTCTGCCTTCGGCTCAGGTCATGATCCCAGGGTCCTGGGATCGAGTCCCACATCGGGCTCCCTGCTCGGTGGGAAGCCTGCTTCTCCCTCTCCCACTCCCCCTGCTTGTGTTCCTGCTCTCGCTATCTCTCTCTCTGTCAAATAAATAAAATCTTTAAAAAAAAATTGAAATGTATGAAAAGATTCTTAATGTTTTTGACCAGGGGAACTCTGTGCCCACTATTTTTTTTTAAAAAAAGATTTATTTATTTTAGAGAGAGAGAGAGCACATGCAAGTGGGAGAGGGGCCGAGGGAGAGAGAGAACTCTCAAGCAATCTCCCTGCTGAGCGTGGAACCCCACAGGGGGCTTGATCTCATGGCCCTGAGATCATGACCTGAGCCAAAATCACAAGTTGGCCACCTAACCAACTGAGCCACTCAGGCACCCCTGTGCCCATTGAACAAATGCCCTTGTGTGCAAAAATCTTACACAAATTCTTCAAATAAAACATTCCTATCTCTTATTTAGGGAGTCTTAAGTCTTCAAAGAAGTGTTCTGAGGTGAGGGAAGAGATTGATGCTGTTTCTGAGATTGAGCTCAGATTCTTCTATGTCTTTTCCCGGCAATTTGTCAGATTAAACATGTTTTGTAAAGAACTCAGAATGTGGTTGGAGCTACTGGTTTTGTAGAGGAAGCAAACAGGAATAACTCCCACATTGAATGATAAGAATAGTTACTTCAATTCTCTCAGTCTTCTTCTTGCTCATCTTGCCAAAATCAGGAAGCTCAGAGAAATAAAGACATTTAAAAAACACAAATAAAGATCTCTCTCTCTCTCTTTTTTTTTTTTGTTTTCCCCTGCTTCTTTACATTCAAAGTATGATTGCATCTTTTCCTTTACCAAGTAATTGAAATATTATGCCCATACACGGATAAATCTAGGTTGATATTTTTGGTCATTAAAATCCCAAATCAGAGAACTGAACCCAAATGCTTACAAATTTTGAGGTCAATGCTTGTGTCCTCTATGAATATTTGTCTATATTTGCTCTTGATTTCTTCAATTCACAAAAGGTGGTCAAATTCTTTCCTCAATGGATCATACACTTTCCCAGGATAAACTTCCCAGTTATTTGCCACCAACAAACACAAAAATGAAATGTCAAAGAATCTCAAATAAGAAATTATAATTCTCTGCTGCAGATCAAATGACAGTAGGTCATTTGACACATTGCTTTCTTCCTGCCTTTTAAATCAGCATGGGTGATGGCCCATACTCTCTTCATTCCTGGCTTCATGAGACTTTTATTAAGAAATATTGCAATATTTTCATTCTTATGTACTTATTTGTTGTATAAGAGACAATTGCAGCAGTTTGCTCCTAAATGCAAAATGGGTAAAGTATAGAATAGCTAAGCATATTACCACTCAGTTTCAAAATAAAGACATTACTTTGACTCCTCTAATCAAAGACAATTATTTTTTGGCGCTCCTGGGTGGCTCAGTTGGTTAAACATCTGCCTTCAGCTCAAGTCATGATCCCAGGGTCCTGGGATCGAGCCCCACATCAGGCTCTATTGCTCACAGGGGAGCCTGCTTCTCCCTCTCCCACTGCTGCTCCCCCTGCTTGTACTCTCTATCTCTGTCAAATATATAGATAAAATCTTTAAAAAAAGACAATTATTTTTCCACAAAGGGCCTTAATGGGGAGGGATTTAGTAACAAAAATATTATGCACATGCAGGCAGTAAACCCTCAGTATTTTCTTTTATGTATTAGGTCAAGGTATTTCACTTCCTCCTATTGAATTGTCGCTTAAACCAGCAGTACAGTTTTTCTGTTTTAGAAACTAAAAATACATATGTTTCAAAAAATGGACCTAGATTTTTGTCTTGCATAAGGACTTCTGAGGCATTTACTCCAAATAAGCAAACTAAGATGAAAATTAGCCTGCTTTCAAGCACAATATGTACGAAATACTGGGGTGTAAGGACCCCCCTTAAAGAGGTTGGCTACCTTCTCAAACTGCCATGTTATATGGTAGAGTTCCTTGAAATGGCAATGCACATCGATTCTGCATATTATTTTGGATTACCCCCTACAGAGCAGCGTCCACATGATCCCCTGGGCCAATTGAACCACACAGCATAAAACTGACATTTTCAGTGGATTGGAAGACATTTGCATTTTGGATTGAGAGACAGATACAAAAAGCAGAGCTTGCAAAAGAAAGATACAAGCATGGAATGAAAACAGGAGGGGCCACATGTGTCTTTGGCTTCCAACAGAGAAACTGGATCTGGGAAGGAGTGCTGCCAACAAAAGGGTGTCAACAAGAATCTGGAGGATCTCACCTAAATATATCTACATCGGCCACCACTAAGGTGCGGGAATACATATCGCAGCTTATTCCAAACACCAGAGTTCTGGATTCCCTTTGGTTCTGTCTTCATGTCTTTCTGACTTTACTTAATTGTTGAGAATGAAAATGATGATTTCCCTAGCCTTGACTGTTCAGGAAATGAAGACTCTGACAAAGACAGGAGTAGACGAGGTTCTTCTTGGATGACAGGGGCAGTCAAGTCCTCAAAAGAGGAGAGAAAGGCTTATGAAATTAACATTTTTTTCTTGAGTATAATTCCCAGAACATGTCCTTGACCGTGGCCATTTGCCAGTTCAACAGTCATGTTTGCCCCCAGCTTCTTTTGAATTTCCCATAATGTGTTCTGTCAGAGCCGATACATAAGCTCATTTTTCCCCAATTCTCTTTTGTTTCACAGGGAACTACCATCAACTACAAATATACCCCCAGGATATTAAACATCACTCTTGCTTAGCCCAAGATTTCAGAGTCTGAGAGAAACATGGAAAAGTTTGCTTGACTCATTGAATCCAGTGTAGTCAAAGAACCCTGTGATAAAGGCTGACAAACATGATGCATATTGAGGCTTCTGTTTTTATTTTTTCTCTAACTGAGAATGTATCAATCTGCTGAGGCATTTTAAGGATTTGCACTGCTTTGCCAATATTTATTTGAGATGTGACTAGAAGCTACAAGTTGATTATGAAGCCAGGAGGAGTAGAACAGGAACGTTTATGGAGCTAAATACATTGGCAGCAACTCAACCCACAAGAGGCAGATAAAAATAAGTGAAAATAAACAATTAGTAATGTGTGTCACTTAGCTCACAAATACAGTATATGGGTTTTTTTTTTTTAGTTGAATATGAAACATTCTACACCTGACTATACATATCAGCTTAGAAAGGCAACAGGGCTGAATAGTAGGAACACAAAAAATAATTGTATAGTGGAAAGAAATGACCTTTCAAGCATTCTTTGGGTACAAAGACCCTGAGATGTCTCCTAAGCATGAGGTCCTATTCTTCCAAAAATGATGAGACTGGTATAACTTTAGATATCTTTTGCTTTTGTTTTATGATTTTATTTATTTTTATTTTCTAATTTTTTAATTTAATTTAATTTTTAATTTTTAATTGTTATGTTAATCACCATACATTACATCATTAGTTTTTGATGTAGTGTTCCATGATTCATTGTTTGTATATAACACCCAGTGCTCCATGCAGAACGTGCCCTCTTTAATACCCATCACCAGGCTAACCCATCCTCCCACCCCCTCCCCCTAGAACCCTCAGTTTGCTTTTCAGAGTCCATAGTCTCTCATGGTTCATCTCTCCCTCCCATTTCCCCCCCTTCATTCTTCCCCTCCTGCTATCTTCTTCTTCTTCTTTTTTTTTCTTAACATATATTGTATTATTTGTTTCAGAGGTACAGATCTGTGATTCAACAGTCTTGCACAATTCATAGCACTCACC
>NC_138383.1:9105915-9148622 GCF_054177405.1 Leptonychotes weddellii
GTACAGATCTGAGATTCAACAGTCTTGCACAATTCACAGCGCTTACCAGAGCACATACCCTCCCCAGTGTCTATCACCCAGTCACCCCATCCCTCCCACCCCACCCCCCACTCCAACAACACTCAGTTTGTTTCCTGCGATTAAGAATTCCTCATATCAGTGAGATCATATGATACATGTCTTTCTCTGTTTGACTTATAAAAAAATCAAGTCTTTAAAGAAAAAAAGAGCATTAGTAATTCTTATCTTAGATTTACCAAAATAATAATTCTTTGAGGTCTCTAACACAGTATATATTTAAACATAAATACATAAATTAATGCCTCACTTGCTGCCAGCCTAAAAATCTGTTTGAGAAAAAAAAAATAGCCAGGAAATTATGTTATAAAGACTCCAAACTGTAGACTACAAGTGTTCTTCCTAGCTGGGTGCCTTTTTAAAAAGACAAGTGATAAAACTTCTATTTTCAGACAGGTTCCAAGGGTGGTTCTGAGATGACTCCTGAGTTGGTTTATGTTAAAATGGACTGTTTTAAACAATTCTTCCTTCGCAGAGAAAGCAAGTAATAAATATAGTCCCAGGGGCAGCTTCATTCGTTTTTTCTGTTTACTTAATGCACCATCTTTTTATTAAACAATTTAAATCCCCAAGATTGACAAAGCAACAATTGTATTTTTTCCTTAAGTAATATAATTAGAAGATAGATTTTAACCAAAGATTATCATAACACTTTCTTTTTGTTCAAGCTGATATTAACACTTATGCATTAATACATTTTCATCGACATACAGAGTCCTCTATGTCTGAGGTTTCATCAGATAAAAACTTTCCTGAATTCATCTTTTCTCTAATCAATTCATGAGGTCTGATGTCTTTTTTTGAAAAAGATCTATTTATTTATTTTGGAGAGGGATGGGGAGGGGTAGAGAGAAAGGGAGAGAAATCTTCACACAGACTCCGGGCTCAGCATGGAGCTGACACAAGGCTCACTGAGATCATGACCTGAGCTGAAATCATGACCTGAGCTGACACCAAGAATTGGACGCTTAACCAACTGAGCCACCCAGGCTCCCCATGAGGTCTGATACCTTAACTATTAAGTATCCTCAAGAAAAGCAACGGAAATGTATGGAAGATAAAAGTATTTTGGGGTGCCTGAGTGGCTCAGTCGTTAAGCGTCTGCCTTCGGCTCAGGTCATGATTCCAGGGTCCTGGGATCGAGCCCCGCATCGGGCTCCCTGCTCAGTGGGAAGCCTGCTTCTCCCTCTCCCACTCCCCCTGCTTGTATTTCCTCTCTTGCTGTGTCTCTCTCTGTCAAATAAATAAATAAAATCTTTAAAAAAAAAAAAAAGTATTTCAACCACCACAGGCCTTTCAGAAAACTTCATCATCTATAACAGCTTGTTTCTCTAAATGTGTCTATTTTATTCTGCTTTACCAGTCATTTTTACAACATATACCTCTTCTCCTCTGGTCATACTCTTTTCTAAATGAGTTAATACTCTAGGCAGCAGCATTACACAAAAATGTTGAGACAAATAACTCCTACTACGTACCCACTAAACAAGCATATTACATACCTGATGTAAGCCTCACCAAAAAAAAAAAAAAAGGAAAAAAGAAGAAAGAAAGAAAGAAAGAAAGAGAGGGAGGGAGGGAAGGAAGGACGGAAGGAAGGAAGGAAGGAAGGAAAGAAGGAAGGAAAGAAGGAAATCTGTTTGCATGGTAGATTTTACATGCACTATTTTACTTTTGAGGAAATTGAAGCAAAGATAGTTTTAACAGATTAAGTGATTTTCCCAAAAATACTCAGCAAAAGAGTGATGAAACCAGAATTTGAAACTACATTTGCCGACCTCCAAGGCCTAAATTTTTCAATCATACAAAATGGTCTTGCACTTTTGTAAAATAATTATAATAATATTTCCTGTGGACAGCTGTTAAGACAATTAATTCAGGTGTTTACAAAGTGCCTGGAAGATGGTAGCCATTCAACAATTGGTATGCCAGTTTTGGTACCTGGAGGTGGGATGCTGCTGTATGTAAGAAATATCTAAAAATGTAGAGCTGGCTTTCAGATTGGGTAAGGGGCAAAGACTGGAAGAATAGGGAAGAGCATGGTAGGGGGAAAAAAAACAAAAACCAAGCTTCTATCATCTTAGAAAATTCTTTTTTTTTTTTTTTAAAGATTTTATTTATTTATTTGAGAGAGAGAGACAGAGAGAGAGCACATGAGAGGGGGGAGGGTTGGGAGGGTCAGAGGGAGAAGCAGATTCCCTGCCGAGCAGGGAGCCCGATGCAGGACTCGATCCAGGGACTCCAGGATCATGACCTGAGCCGAAGGCAGTCGCTTAACCAACTGAGCCACCCAGGCTCCCCATCTTAGAAAATTCTAAGATTGGAATAAACAGATCACTGGTAAAAATATGGACATTAAACACACTGCTGGTGAACAAACAGAGTGAAATTAGAAGAGCAATAGAGAAAACCGATCTCATTCTAGACAATACCTACATCATCATAAGTATAATTTTAGTAGAAATATGAGTGTTAAATCATTGTTGTTGAGGCTCAGAAGGGAATAAGGACAGAATTTTTGGAAACTGGAGGAAAGAACACCCTTGTTATCTAGTAACAGAAGACTTAACTGGATTTTGTCCTGGGATTAGGTAGAAAGCATGACTTGCAAATAATGAATTTGGATATTTACCTGAGGAATTTCCAAAGCAAAGCATTGAAGGTGCAACCTGGTTTCTTCTTGCTGCTTATAATAAAATATAAGAGGAAAGAGAAAAGTTGAAAAAAGAACTATAAAGCCCAAAGGAACCAGAACTTAATGACTTGGGAACTTCTCAGCTTATCCAGATTTCAGAACATGTTAAAATTAGGAGATTCATGGCCAGCTAAGTGTGCTTGGAAAGAAAGCCAAGGATGTGGCTGGATGACATTTGTTTAGTGCCTTCCAAGGATCAAAAGGTCAGAATGTTCAATCACATAGAAAGCCCTTAGAAGATATTAGGTGTACAAATGATGAATTTCATCAGACAGCTCAGTAGAGGCCAGGAATAGAGATGTGTTTATCCAGGGAAGATTTGTGAGGGAGCCTCTTGTCTTACGAAGTGAATTCCCCAGACACAAATGGGAGACCCACAAGGTTTTCAGAATCTTATATCAATGGAAACACTGTAAGTGTGGACTCAAAGGCACAATGACAAGATAAAATAAAGGAAGGCTATCCCATCCCCAAAATCCTATAGGCAGGAAACAGGCTGATGAAACTGCTTGCCTTAAACATGTACTATCCTTTAAGACACAGGAAGGACAAATCTGAGGGCAGAGCCACAGGTCCAGAGGATGGATACTCAATTCACGAGCCTTGAATTCTAATTTGCATGCTGAATTTTTGAAATTGCTTGGGACTGGTGATTACATTTTTCCTTCTGTTTTATCCTTTTAGATCAGGGATATCTGTAACTATTGATTGTTGTCCTACACGAGTCTCACCGTTGTATCTTGGGAGCAGATAATCTGTTTGTGACTTTCACAAACCCAACAGATGGAGAGGGATTTTGTTACATGATGGATTAGACCCAGAGCCTCATCCATACCTAATTTAAATGATTTCGATGATGAGATTTGGGACTTGGGAGCTGATAAGACTTAGATGAGATTTTGGATTTGAGCTGATGCTGTAATGGGTTGAGACTTGAGGTATCTTGGGGTGAGATGAATATATTTTGCCTGTGAGATGGACGTGAATCTTTGGTGGCCAGGTGCAGCTGAATAGGGCTCCCTGAAGATGTCATACCCTATTCCTTGGAACTGGTGAACATATTACCTTACAAAGAAAAAGGGACTTTGCAGATCCAATTAAGTTAGGATCTTGAGAGAGGGAGATTATCCTAGATTATCCAGATGACCCAGATGTAAGAAGCAGGCTGTAGAGTCAGAGTGAGAGAAGGTGATATGGTGACAGAAGCAGACTGAAGTGATTTGCTTTGAATATGGATCATGAACCAGGGAATGCAAGGGACTTCTAGAAGCTGGAAGAGTTAAGGAAACATATTCTCCCCTAGAGTCTCTGGAAGGAGTGCAGCTCTGCAGATACCTTGATTTTAGCCTATAAAGCTCATTTAGGACTTCTGACCTCCAGAAATATAAGATTAATAAATTTATATTGTTTTGAGCCACTAAATTTGTGGTGATTTGTTACACCAGTAATGAAAAACTAGTACAGTATCATAATAATAACTATTGATATTGTGCTTTTTAATGTATACAGTTAGCTATGGTGATAGATATCTTTCTTCTATGCATTATTCAGATCAGATTCTTAAACAAAAAATACTAAGCAGAGGGGGACATTTCATTACAAAGAAGGGTCCTCCTTTTGCTTAATGCCTGATATGTTATGTTATAATGAAGTGAAATATATATTAACTGGACCCAAATGGACTATTTTAAAGATTTAATATTTGCTATTTATAACAGGTTTTTACAATATCTTGATCTATATCAGTTCAAACCTCTAGACAATATCATTTTGCCTCCAGAAGTCCCTTTTCCCTTGTAAATTGCAACTTTAACCTACAATTTGCAACCTACAATCTTGAGCTACTACAATAGCAGATTTGCTAACATTTTTTTCTAGAATGTCCGATATAATTGAATTTCACATGGAGATTTTTATTTGGCTTAACGAAATTGATAAAAATGTGCTAAAATAAATTCTTGAAAGAAATTTGTATATATATTTTTTGGTTGGTCTGAATCTGGGGACCATATGGCTTAATAGTGTGAGCATTCTTTTCCAAACTTTTTAGATTGCACATTCCTATCATTACATATTTTAAGCACAACCCACAGTATATGTAAATTTTTATATTTATATACTATATAAACTTACTATATTATGCATATTGTATATCATATACAAAAACAAGTTTTAAAGAACGAAACACAAAAATTGAAATGAACCTCTTTCATATTTTCTTCTTATACCCCAGCAGGTCATTTTATATATCCACAGAGATGGGCACAGCCAGTTTGGAGACTGCTGATGGCAAAGCTTGGATGGTAGAGGCAAGCAGACCTTGTTTGAGGACCAGCTCCTTCTCTCCAGTCATTGTGATCTCTGACAAATTAAATTGGTTTGCTGAGTGAATTAATTCACTTAAGCACAGCAGACAGGTGGCCTTGTTTCTGGAAACTAGAAAAAGCTTAACCAACAGTAGGGTAGTAGTTGTGGTTATTATTATAGTATATTATAGTGTTATTATGTTATATATAGCCTATGTATATTATTATAGTATATTATTATATTATTTATAATACTTGTCCAAAAAACATATCAGACCTTTTGCTTTGTGCTTCTTCTGGGTTTCAGCCTTGCTTGGAAAAAAAAAAAAGTGACATTTTGGTAAGCAAAGAGTTGTCCTTCTTGAGAAATGAACTTGTTTTTTATTTCCATGGTCTCTCTCTACCTACAATGCTTATCTCAGTGGTGTTGGTGTTCTGATCGCTCTGCCTTCCACCAGCCTTTGTGCTTTTACTGGTTTGCTCTTGTCGATTTGGTAATGTATGTTTTATGTTTGCTCATGTTCTGTCATGACAGACTTCCGGAAAACAGAAAAATATTTTCTAGTCTATGTACCTTTAGTCCCACCTCTTACATAAGCTGGAAAAGAAATGTTTTCTTAATCAAATGTTTTATTATAGAGAGCATTTCCTAAGGTGATAGGATCCCTTCGGTTCAGTGAGGGGCACAGCCTCTCATTTCCGAGAAACAGGCTTTATAAGGAAAAGGGATTCTCTTGCTTTCTTCTCCATCTCTCGCCTCCTGGGTTCTTCCCAGCAAGCATGATTAATGCACTCTGTACTTATTGATAAATATTACATTCCCTTATTTTTAATGAACCCACCCTTCTATAACAGCTTGCGATTTATTAAGTGCTTTTTCAATTGTGGGAAGAGTCCCGTAAGTTGGTTTAATTGCAGCAGAATGATTTAGCGGGAAGAGAGATGTTGGCTTCTTATTCTTGAGTCTAAGAGATTTTTATTCCTTTGTGTTTTGAAACTACCACTTCCTCCTCTGACCCCCACCCCACTGTGCACACACTCCCACTCAGGGAAGTCAGGTATAAAATTAGAAGGGAAAGAAATAATGCAAGCATGGAAAATATGAGATAACATTTCTAAAAATAAGGCTGGTAACAGAAGTAGTCCACTTTGAAACCAAGAAGAGGGTGTTAAGTCCTCTCCAGACTGCATTTCTCAATCGTTCTTCATTGGTGCTGCACTCCCATAGCAGACTAGGACCTCACATTTCTCAATAGCTTTCCTGGGTCACTTACCTAGGATTTTAGAAGATTGCCCAACATTTGATTCCAAGTTTCTTTTTATATCCCAGAGAAGGGCATGTTCCCACCACATTTCCTTCGTTGCTTATTTCCTTCTCTTCCTGTCTTGTTTACTTCTGCCCACTACGCGGGGCCAGCTTTTGGTTATGAAATTTGTAGAATGTTCTTTAGGCTTCTCCAACTTCCAGCACCTCTCTGCAGCAAGCTGATGAGATGTCTTGGAGAATTATTAAGCCCATTCTCTCTACCTCCTAACAGTGAAAACTAGAACAGGTTGGACAGAAGTTATAATTCAAACTAGAATATGGAAAAACTTGCTTAAGAACAAAAGCTGTTCAAGAATAAGATGACTGACTTGGGACAGCACACAAAATCTTATATATATATATATAATGATTATATATAATGATATATATATATAATGATTGTATATAATTGCGTATGTCATAATATGTCTTATTATGGCAGCTGGAGGGAGCTATTAAACATAGTTCACCATTCCAGCATTTAAAACCTTCCAATGAATCTCCACTTCCTGCAGAGTAGAAGGTGAAATCCAGGATGGGTCGACCTCCCCACTGCAACTCTGATTCTCTCCTGTCACTCCTTATTTCCCTGTTCTGCATGATCTTCCTTAAACACACAAGGCTCCCTCCAGCCATAGGGCCTCCTTGGAGTGTCTGTTCTTTGCCTGGATTCCTCTTTTCTCTGATACTCCTGTGATTAATTCCTTCATGTGCTTTATGTCTCTGCTCAGATATCTTTTTCTCAATAACTTCGTGGTCTTCCTAACTTTGTTGCTCTGCTTATTTATAGAAAGGGATTCAGGGAGATTAAAACCCTACACCACTGCCGTAGCATCCTTTCCAGAAACTACTGCATGTTTGCTTTTAATTCAACAAATGGAGAGAAGTTATGCTCGTATAATTTCTGTGGTTAAATCCAGGGAGCGCCTGGGTGGCTCAGTTGGTTAAGCGTCTGCCTTCGGCTCAGGTCGTGGTCCCAGGGTCCCAGGGTCCCAGGGTCCTGGGATTGAACCCCGAGTCAGGCTCCCTGCTTGCAGGGAGCCTGCTTCTCCCTCTCCCTCTGCTGGTCCCCCTGCTTGTGCTTTCTCTCTCTCTCTGTGTCAAATAAATGAAATCTTTTTTTCAAAAAAATACTCTCTTACAGCATACCCTTTTAAAGTTCTGTTTAACCTTGGGATTTTGTCACTGAATCTTTCACTTGAGAAATCTCTCCTTTTTCCTTTTAACTGGGATTCTTGGGTGTCCTTTTTGCTGCTCAGAAGCCCTGAACTATGTGTGTGTCCCTCTCTAGTCTGGCTCGTTCTGAATTATGCTTTCCTCTGTTCTCACGTCTTATCAAAATCTATTTGGTTTTGTGGGAACTTTTCCCAAAAGGCATATTCATTGGGGGGAGAGGGGGAAGCTGGAAAACCCATGTATTTCCTTAATAATCCAAAGGCATGCCTTTCAAATGGTGCGGTTCAGACATCAACTATAAGCATTTTTCTAGCTTTCTATAAGATGTGTTCTCTCCCTAGCAGCCAAGGAATAGAAACCTTCCGTCTTAGAGAATATTTCTGTCTTTAATGGCAGTCCAGGGGGAACAAAAAAGAATTTAGAGTCCATCACGATTTCTCACATAAAATTTTTATCGCTTGCAGTACATGCTGCATATAGATAGGAAAGGTCAACAAGCAAGATGGCTTTCCAGCCCTTAGCTCTTCTAAAGTAGTTACTTTTTCATCCAGTTCCTGAAAGCAAGGAACTAGAGAGTAAAAACAGTATGTGCTCCTCACAGCTGCAATGCCAAGATAGCTGCTATTTCCCAGGAAGGGATACGTCAGAAGAACTGGGACACTGATTGGAATGAAATGAGATAATCTTGATATTGATGATATCTACTTAGAGCTACATATTGCTGAATTCCTTGTCTGTTCTCTCTGCTTTTAATTAATTGAGTTAATATTTTTTCATTGCCTTTGCCAGCTCAAAAATAGAGAGGGCAGAGTTTTCTTTGACTCCTAGCATCTTTTTCCCTGTTCTTTCTGTTAAGGTTTGCATGGCCTCCGTCACACACCTATAAATGGACAAATGAAATAAAAGAGCTCATAATATTGGATTAATACCAGTGACATTTCTAAGGAGAGGCAGTATTACTTGTGGGGAGTGGTTAGAGATCATGCAACTCATAAAATTTTTTAAATTAAGCAATATCATTTGAGACTACTTTTCGAATAATAACGTAAAGCTAATAGTCGGGTGTCCTAATATCAACTGCATTGTTTTTTAAATGCATCTAATGTCAAATGTTCCTGGTGTGTTAGTTGGAAGTGAATACGCACTGCTTTCACTGTCACGGGATTCTCCAAACATTCCCTCAATATTTGTTTCACTAATATAATAAGTGTTGACGTCAATACTCTTTCCTTGCTTCCAACTGTATTCACTCCATGATGGTATCAAATAGTTTCCTGGATGAAAGAGATAATCATAAATATTTTATTATGGTAGAATCATTATGTCAAATACTTCCTGATCTTCTCTTTGAACTGTTTATTTTTTGTTCTTAATGGGACACGGTTTGAATGACAGTTTTGGATGTTGACATAATACGTGTTATTTGGAATATTTTACGTGTGAATTTAACTATACTTTGACTTTTGACTTTGACATACTTAACCACACACACACTATGTGTATATATATATGCAACATATATATATATATGTTGCATCAGAGTATATTACTTCTGTTACATAGCAAATATTCACCTGTATTAAAGCTATGAATTTCACTTTCATTCTGCATCTACCCTAATGTCCATTGAGCTGACAATTATTTTATAAGTACTATATGCAAAGGTCTGTGCTAGCTGAAAAGACCCCTACCTCCAGAGGCTTATCATTCAGACAAGATATCTTATTCCAAGAAATTCTGAGTTCAGTTTTTGTAGAAAAAAGTCTTCCAATATCTTGGGATCTTTTCAGCATAGTGAATATACTAGCTTTAACTTTTTAAAAGTCAGTTTGCAATGATTTATAATGATTTGGGGAGAAACAACTTAAAATGCAAATATTAAACACTAGTCAGCATTTATCTCAAATTAATTCTACCATTAGACTCCAACATGAAAATCCAAGCAGCCAAAGTGGATTAAAAATGCTTGTAAAATATTCATCACATAGTTTAGCAAAACTTCCAAATTTATTTTGTAATGCCTCCTTTATTTTCTAGTAACACAATAAGCAGAATTGAGAGCTTTATTTGAAAGGTGGTACCGTCTTAAAATCATAGTAGTGACTTATTCTGTGGTTACCACAGTTCAAAAACATCCACAGGTCCAAGAAGTAAATTGGATTTGTGTATTTTATCTGGTTTTAACTTTGTTGATATAAACTTTCAAATTTGATAATTTCATTCAATTACTACATTGACAGAAACTCTGCTTGTTAGCAACTGTATCTAAATTAGTGACGTCCTGTTTGACAGAAAACTGGGCTTTTTTATGGTTCAAAAGCAAAATATAAGTATTTAGAGGTTATGCTCCCAGGGATTCTGAGATATCAGTACTAGATGTAGTTGTATGTCAAAGATCCCAGCTCCAATCCACAAAGCTCCAGGGCCCCACAAAGCAACTTTAGAGGTTCTTTAAATAACAAGTGCTAAATCCTACTTTCATAATACTGGCAAGAATTGAAGCTCATGAAAAATAAATTGTAAATCTGGTGTGCTTGTCCACTAGCATTTCTCTCTGCCCTTCTGGATTGATTCTCAGCCTTGCTTTCCATGCAGGGAGCTTCACTATAGGATCTGCAAAGTCTGGGATCTTTCCCTCTGGCCTCTGGCTGTGCTCTCCCCATGAGAGTTATCAGTGGAGGCACAGAGAGTGGTTATGGGCCCTCTGCCAATTTCTTGTGGGTTTGTCCCTCTTCCCCTATGGCTTTTGAGGGTGACCCATCGTCAACATCTGCAACTCTCTCTGGGTTCTAGGAACCCAACTTTCTCCTTCTCCTCTCCAGGCTTAGAGGGTTTATGTCTGGACTGGTGAGCCTCACTAGGCACTTCCAGGCACTTTGCCTTCCCTCTATGATTCTGTTAATCTGCCTACCTCAGCCAATATTCCCTCCACTGAACTCTCTCCCATTAACCCTTTGAGTTAATTGAGTGTGTTTTTGGTTCCCTGCCAGAGCTTTGCTGTTACGCCTGGTTTGGTCTTCTTCCTTGCCATGACTCTATCGATCGGTCCCTCTACTCAGCACCATTCCTTCTCATCAATAGTATGGTAACCACCACCACCACAGGAAAATATCAATAGCTTACTACAGGCCAGATTGAATGCTCAACACATGCTTGAAACTCCACCAGGTGCTTTATCTGTATTATTACCTCAATTGTAGACTCACAATCATCCATGAAGGAGCTGCAATTATTATTTCCATTTTGCAGATGGTGTTAGTAACCTGGCTGAGGTCTCTCATCCACAAAGTTGTGAAGCAGAACTTCAACGCAGGAGCATTCAGTAGGGAAGCCCTACTTTCAACCACTTGACTTTATTTCTTTACTATGCATAGGGGCCTAAAGAGTTAGTATGAGTGCCCAAACAAGGAGCTTTTTATCTTAAAATACCTAAATATTTCCTTTACCTTATCTGAGTCTGAGGTTCCTACCTTGAAAGGCTAGACATCAAGGACTATAATATTCTATCCAAAACACTAATATTGAAAGAAGCAGTATGCCTACCATGCTCGAGATGTGTTGTCCATTGGTGGTTAGTAACTTGGAAGCACAGAGTGACCCATGTAAGGTCTGAAGATACATGCCATTAAGCAGATGGGATGCCTTAGGAAACGAGTATCTCTCACATAAACACTGGTGGCCGCAAGAAGACTCAGACCCAAATTGCCACAGGGGCTAGGTGGAAAGAGGGAAGACGGGTCAACAGAGGATCCACCAATGGTAAATCTTCAGGATTTGGTAGCTTGGTTCTGAAGATGCACATCACCTGTTTCACATGCTTCACAAAGGCCTGGCTTTCTACTTCAAGTATCCGTTTTATCTTCCCAAATATTATTCACAACAGTATTTTAAGCTTAATGAAATGTCACAACACTACACCCCCTAGAGTAATGGTCTTGTGAGATTTGGATTACCATCCTCAAAAATAACTCTCAGCTTAAGGGTTTTAGAAGATACAACCAAACTAACCAATCCACTACTTGGGTTATATTTACTAACATCTTTTTAAGGGGCACCTTACAATTCTCCAGTTTGAATGTAAACTTTTCTTATTCATTTCATGCTTTCAATTTCCATATATTTTTCTATTTTTTTTTTCTTTTCCTAGTTCACTTATTCTCTCCTCTTTAGGATTTTCCTTCCTGAAACTTCATCTATTATCATCAGTTTTAGGAATCAGGGCTCCTGGGCGCCTGGGTGGCTCAGTTGGTTAAGCGACTGCCTTCGGCTCAGGTCATGATCCCGGAGTCCCGGGATCGAGTCTCGCATCGGGCTCCCTGCTGAGCAGGGAGCCTGCTTCTCCCTCTGACCCTCCCCCCTCTCATGTGCTCTCTGTCTCTCTCATTCTCTCTGTCTCAAATAAATAAAATCTTTAAAAAAAAAAAAGGAATCAGGGCTCCTACCTGTTGAACTCTTCACCTGTGACAAGAATAATCAGGCAGTGAGCACCTGGAAGTCAGGTACTCCCAGGTGAGTAATGCTATCCCTTATTGTGCTCCGAGGCTTTCATGTCCTCCTTTCCTCTCCGGAAACAATGTCTTTCATTCAATTTTAAAAGTCAACAGATTAGAAGGGAGTCAGACAAAAGCAAAGCTGTGCAATTGTCCTGTTCTAACTAAGGTTTTATGCTGAAGCCTTTGTACCCCTTAGACAAAAGTGCATTTAGTGTTTGGAAAACACAAAGTGTCCCTACTAATATCATCTCCAACTGATGTAAACAGACATCGTTCCCCCACAGTGCTGCCTTTAAACTAAATATTAGCATGCTGTATGTAAGGATTTTTTTTTTTTTTTTTACCGTTACTATTTAGAACAAAAAACAAAGAGCTGCCTAGATAGTCAGAAAACAGTGGGGCATCTGTTGTTACCAGGTAACCATCTCTTCGATCACTTGGAAAGAAAAACGCCCATGATAATTTTTAGCACATGTTGTCCTAAACATTCAAATGAATAAAAAGCTAGGAGTACTGAGTGTGGAGGAAAGTGGAATGGGAAGATAGACCAGAATGGGGGGTCACAATGACGACTTTAGCACCATGTTTTGTGGATAAAATGCTGAGAGGATCTGGAGGGAAGGACATAATTGGCAGCTAAGGAAGAGGAGGGGAAAAGCAAGATCCTGTAACAAATCTTTGTCCCGAATAGTCCCAGCGGCCACCCCATTCTCATTTACCCTCAGGTAAAAACATGGGGGAAAATGCAGACTAATAGACCACTCATCTAAGCTTCAAATTTCATGTAACAGTGTTATTTTACGATATTACCTGTCTTTTCATTTATTGAAGAGGCCAAACATTCTGCTAAATAGTCTCTCCCTGGAATTTTAGAGTTTGGATGTTTGTCCTGGAAGCTCTAAACATAGAGCCTGATTAAAGTGAAAAAAAAAAAAAATCTGAACAGACATTACCCAAATTTTGACTTTTATGTCTTATACAGATAGTTCCATTTTAATCCATTCCATTCAAATGCTGAAGAATTTGAAAAGATTTTATTTTCTTTGTTGGCCCAAGAGGACTACAATTTTCATTGTCTATATTAGATGACATTAGAAATAGTCGCAAGAAATAAAATGTGTTTAAATTTATTTTTAAAAGGCACTTACACTTCCAGAATTACTTCCAAAATTACATCAGGCTTCCTTCATTTAGCATTCTAAAAGATAGAACGATATTTTAATTTGTGATCTGTGACTACCAGAGCCTTTTAAAAACCAAATACAAGTCATGCCCACATTTTTATCAACATGTCTCTTCATTTCAACAATCACTGATTTTTCTAACCTTAAAATTTCCCAGCACATCCATAAAATACACTCTGGCATGAGTCATGTTATTACTGTGATTCAGGAAGTTCATTGCAGGCTAGCTAACGACACCCAACTTATAAAACGAGATGATATGCAACTTAAACAATTGGTGTTAGGAAAAGAGGACATGATAAGTTTGTCATATGTAAACAGTAGTCTCAAAATAGAGGTGACCAATATTTGAAGAGAGTGATCATTCTGAGAACTATAAAGATGGATGAGAACTAAAACCTTTTCGTCCATCCTTTGGACAATCATTTCCTAAATCCTTGAGAAAATTAGATGTTGAATGCTAAGAGATTGATGCTTTATAAGAATACACAACTTTGGATTGGGAAGTGATCTTAGAATTTTTTTTGCATGGAGTCTGTAACTGTCCTGTGCTTTTAAAAATTCAGCTACTAAAAGCTGGGGCGCCTGGGTGGCTCAGGTGGCTAAGCGTCTGCCTTCGGCTCAGGTCATGATCACAGGGTCCTCGGATCGAGCCCTGCGTCGGGCTCCCAGTTCAGCATGGAGTCTCCTTGTCCCTCTCTCTCTGCCCTTCCCTGCTGCTTGTGCTTTCTTCCTCTCTCTCTCTTTCAAATAAATAAATAAAATCTTGAAAAAAAAAAATTCAGCTACTAAAAACAATGCCTGCTGCCAGGATTTTTCCTGTTATCTCCTGGTTATTTATCTACCTAATCCCACATGCCTTTGTTTCCCTGATTCTAACATTGTGAAGAGAGAACACTCTCTGGGATCTCTTTTATTTTTTATTATTATTTTTTTAAAGATTTATTTATTTGTATTTGAGAGAGAGAGAGAATGGTGGGAGGGGCACAGGAAGAGGGAGAGAGAGAATCTCAAACGGCCTCCCTGTGGAACCCTACTCAGGGCTCAATCTCACGATTGGTCCTGGAGATCAGGACCAGAGCTGAAATCAGGAGTCAGACGCTTAACTGACTGAGCCACTCAGGTGCCCCTGGGATCTCTTTTATAAGGGCACCAATCTCATTCATGAGAGCTCCAGCCTCGTTGCCCAATAGTTTCCCAAAGTCACCTCCTCCTAATACCAGCACATTGGAGGTTAGGATTCCAACATATGGATTTTGGGGGGATGCATTTCAGTCCTTAATATATCCAAAGCATTGCCTCCCAAATGCCAATTCCTATATCTCTGCTGTCCTGAAGGACTAGTGTCCTTCTAAGATGAGGGAGTTAAAACACAGGCAGACACAGAGGAAAGACCATGTGAAGACAGAGGGAGAAGCTAAGGAGAGAGGACTCAGAGCAAACAGTCCTGCCAACATCCTCATCTTGAATTTCCAGCATCCAGAACTGTGAAGAAATACATTTCTGTTGTTTAAGCCACCTAGGCTGTGGCCCTTTGTTATGGCAGCCCTAGCAAACTATTATCATTCCTACTTCTAAACCTCTTGCAATGTTATAGCAGTTTTCAAAACTGGATACATAACTTCTTTAAAGTGATACACATATGTGTGTACATTCTCAGAATCTTGATGTTTTTCTAATAACAGTGTGGCGTCAAAAAAGTGACACACATGTTTGTTTTCCTTGTCATGCAAACATGTATTTTATTCTCTTAAGCATACTGTAAAAACCAACATACTACTGATATTTATAGTGGAAGTGTATGGAATCTATAGGTCAAACCTGGTGGAAGAAACATCGTTAGAATATGGATATTTTCTATCAGTGAAGTTTTCTCCTTTTACTTTGGTCCATTTTAATATCTGTTGCTTTGCTGAATTACATCTTTTATTGTTTTCCCTGTTTATCTTAGGTGTATAGAATTAAATTGATTTCTCTATTTGATTGTATATAAAATGAAATATACTTAAGTCTCTTCCCATAATTTCCCTACATGTTTTTTTTTTTTCTTTATAGCAATGACAGCATCTACTAATGTGGCAAATTTATCTTATTCACTTCCATTTTTATACTGTTTATGTTGTTTTTGTTTTCTTAAGGGTCTAAGTTAGAACCCCAACTAGAATGTTAAATACAAATGGTAATGTTATACATGCTTGTTCTGTTGCACATTAAAATAGAAACATTTTTAAATGTTTCATTAGTAAGCTCTGTATTTCTTATTGATTTGTTAATGTCTGATGTTTAAGATGACAACTTCTATTCCTAGTTTGAGATCATAATTTCAAAAGCATATTTTCTAATGCAAATCATCCACTTATTCTTGGGATAAACCCGAATTGGTCTTGATATATTAGCTTTTTCATTTAATGTTACATTATGTATGTTAATTTTTTTAATTTTTGAATTTATGTTTATATAGATGAATGACCTATCTGCCAGATATATGTATGTTTCTCTTCTTGTTTTGCTTATGTACAATTTAATGCAAAATAATTTACATTTTATAATTATAAATCTATTAATAGGTTCCTCTTTGAGATCTATTTTCAACGTTATACTTATAATAAAGTCCTCAAATCTAGGATCATGCTTCCTAATATGTTATTTTTAAATACTTTGATGGTTTCATGTTTCTTCTCAAGATTTAGATCTGTGTTATGTATATTAGTCTTTAATAAGATATGATTATTGGATAGCCTCTCTATTCCCATCAAAGTGCAAGCCATATGATTATTTCTCCTTATATATCTGGGTGTATTAGTTACCTATTACTGGATAATAAATTACTCCAACAGTTAGTCACTTAAAACAACAATAAATCTCTGCTATCCCAGAATTTCTATTGTTCAAGAATTTGAGTGCAGCTGAACTGAGTGATTCTGGCTTGGAATCTTTAAAGAGGTTATAGTCAATATGTTATCAGACCTCAGTCATTTCAAGGCTTGAACTGAGGTTAGAAGATTTACTTCAAGATGGCTCACACAAATTGCTTGCAAGTTGCTTCTGACTATTGGCAAGAAGTCTTAGTTCTTTGTCACACGGACTTTTTCTTTGGGGTTTCTTGGATGTCCTCAGAACATAGTAGTTGGCTTCTCCCAAAGCAAGTGATGCAAAAGGGATTAAGACAAAAGCCACATTGTCTTTCATAGCCTAACATCAAAAGCCACACATATTTATTTCTACAATATCTTATTTTTGCACAGGTCGGTACTATTCAATGTTTGAAGGGAAGAATGAGGACATGAATGAATTATCAGGAGACAACAAGTATCTGGAGGCTATCTTGGAGGCTGGCTACCATGTCGGATCTATTAATGAACTATCCATTCTTTACCATTAAACTGAATATCCCTTTGGGTTCCAAATATACATTAGTTTATTAATGTATATTATACATTGTATATTAATGTATATTATACAATGTATATTAAATACATTAATAATACTATATATTAATGTAATTAATAGGATAATGTATCTCAAGTTATTCCTCTGTTGTATTTTTTCAAATTTTTATTTTCATAGGCGAATTTCAGAATTATTCTCTCAATTTGAAAACACATGAGGAGAAGTTTTTATTAAGGCATAATTTACATATAATAAAATTCACATTATCTCAAGTAGGTGAGATTATTTAGTGGTGTTGCTCTGATGTATATTCAAATATAGAGCACTATTTTCCAATCTATAATTAGAGTATACCTATCTTTTTTTTATTGTTTTCTATCTTGTTTCTCAGTAGATTTTTTTTCATTTGTTAAATGAACATTTGTTATATTTATTCCTAGGTATTTTATACCTTGCTCCCATTGTGAATGAGATTTTTGTTCCCATTATTTTTCCAAACATTTATTATTATTCTGCAGAAAAGCTATGATAGCTTTTTTAAAATGTGTTAATGTTTGTAATCGTTGAACATTTATGCCTCTTGGGTTTTCAACATAAACAACTCTATCATTTGTAAATTATGACAATCTTATTACCACCATTTTATTTTTAACTTTCGATTAAATGTTAAGTTCTAATAAATTGATTAGTACTAAATAAATAAATTGATTAGTACTTTAGGAACAGTGTTAAATATAAATGTTTGCCATCAGCATCTTTGTTGAGTTCTAGAACTGAGGGAATGATTATAATAGCAAACACTTATAGAGTCCTTATTTTCCCAGCATGCACTTCCCTAAGTACTTTGCATACGTTAACCCATTATTCCTGAGCCTAACTTTATGAGAAGATCGTGCCCAGTTTTACAATGGAGACTCAGAGAAATGCAGTATTTTGCTAAGGGTGCAGGTAGCAGAAACAGGAATTCAAACCTTTGTAATCTGATTCCTTCCTTGATTTCCTTAACTCCTGAGCTACACCACCTGTCAAGGGCCTATTTCTGTGGCACTTGAATTCTATTTTTTTTTTTTTTAAGATTTTATTTATTTATTCATGAGAGAGAGAGAGCGAGGCGGAGGGAGAAAGGGGCTCCCCACGGAGTAGGGAGCACAATGCGGGACTCGATCCCAGGACCCTGGGCTCAAGACCTGAGCCAAAGGCAGACGCTTAAACAACTGAGCCCCCCAGGCGCCCGGCACCTGAAATCTTTAGAAAGGCACACAATTCTGGAATTAGAACTGAGTAGAAGTGGTGTAAAGAAGTGAGAATTTAACCTCTGCTTCATTACAGAGTTGATCCTCATCTCCGAGATGGCATCTTAGATCAAAAACTAAAACTGGAGGGGCACCTAAGTGGCTCAGTTGGTTAAGCGTCTGCCTTTGGCTCAGGTCCTGATCACAGGGTCTTGGGATCGAGCCCCGCATGGGGCTCCCAGCTCAGCGGGAAGTCTGCTTCTCCCTCTGCTTGCTGTTCTCCCTGCTTGTGCTCTCTCTCTCTCTTTCTGTCAAATAAATAAATAAAATCTTAAAACAAAAACAACAAAATGTTAAAGCTGGAGGGAACCACTGAGGCCAACTAGTTCCACCCAGTAGGTCCCAGATAAGGGAACAAAAGGAATCCACAGGGAAACGGCCTCTCCCGTTACCCAGGTACCTAATAAAAGCCACCCGCCTACTAAAAACCGGGTAAAAGAAGATGGAATTAAAATTCGCGTCTTTCTGCTGACGAGTAGTTGGATGCTCCTCCCCTGTTCACTGTGATAAATGACCAACACGAATCTGTGGCAAAAGTGGAAATCTTTGAACGCATGCTCCTTGGGTTCTTAGACGGGGCAACACCAATACTCTTTGATTTAAAACTGACGGCATACTCCATTTGTGTGAAAAGTAGGGACCGTTTTCAAAGTTTGTCAATATTCATTGTACTGTAAGCAACAGACACAAACAGAAAACAAACAAACAAAAACCAGATAAACAAACATAAAACCTTAATTGTGTCTGAAAAAAGGCCTGGATTTGTCTAGATTTTTCACACAGAACTAAGTCTGGTATTCTAGTTTTCCAGGAGGGGGGCGTTCAATGATGGCTGTTTTCCTTTTAAACATATTTTTTTTTAAATGTTCATCTTTTGGGATGCCTGAGTGGCTCAGTCGTTAAGCGTCTGCCTTCGGCTCGGGTCATGATCCCAGGGTCCTGGGATTGAGCCCAGCATTGGGCTCCCCACTCCGCGGGAAGCCTGCTTCTCCCTCTCCCACTGCCCCCTGCTCGTGTTCCCTCTCTCGCTGTGTCTCTGTCAAATAAATAAATAAAATCTTTAAAAAAATTTTTTTCATCTTTTTTGGTGACTAACAAAACAAAATAAAATTAAATTAAAATATTTTCATCTTTTTAAAAATTGTTGTGATCCTTTTATTTTTTGAGGAGGGGGAGTGTTACCAGTCCTACTGGCATGAACATGTTGTTCTTTCATAGACACATGGAAATTCTTATTTTCACTAACTTACTTTTTCTTTCCATGGAAGATTCTTTGGAAACGTAGCATCTCATTTGGAATAGCAGTGAGTGGTGAAAATCCGTTTTTAGCATTTTGCCCATCATTTCTGCAAGACCAATATTCTACTCTGGAAAGATGGTACTCACTGTGTCCTCAAAAAGCAGTCCATATTCCTTAAAATAGTTCTAGGTTACCAGTCTCAAGTTACTCTTTATTCTTACAAGATGGAAAGGGTTAATGATTTGTCTCTGTTTTCCCCGCGAGTCTTTCCAATTCAGTTTCCAGGTGTCTATAACTGGCCCTTCACAAACAAAATACTGCAAGAGCTACTGGTCTTCCATAATCTGTTTTCTCCCTTTACTTATAATTTGGATTATAAATTCAGTAAGAAATCTATCACTAATCTCACCAGCAATGAATGGAAAATGGTCAAATGACGCACAGCTTTGAGCTCCTCAGTGCATAATTTAGATCGAGTGCGTCAGTTGATTGGAATATTCTGACCTTTTCCCCTTTAAAAAGTATATTAGGGGAAAATAGGTTTGGATGACATTCTATGTTTAAAATATTCTGCATTAACAATTTAGGCAACTTCTTTGGTAAAGAGAATGGAAAGTTGGCAGGGAACACCAATACATATACTACAAACCATGGCAAAATCCCCAAAGTCTATTTTACACACCGTCTACATATGGACATGCAGTATGTTATAGAGATGGTTTCATGAAATGCCCAACATTAGAGGAAATGTGTGTTTTTTCTAAGTGACAAGTAATAAGTCATTCTCTGCATATATTACGAAAAAGAACATTAGAAGCTGGATACTGTTGTTTTTGTGTGTGTGAAAGTCTGTTTGATCTGTATAGAGCTGCAGTAAATACTCAGTACATTTTTTTGGTTAAAAGTTTACTTCTAAATGAACAAAAGTAAACCACAGAATTAAAAATTAGCTGGAAATTTAGAATTATGTAGGCAATTGATCCTCTCTTTTAAGTGTAAAAATCTTTCAAACCACATCGTTTAGTATTTTAAATATATGTGCAGACTGTGGGTATGTGTGTGTATATTTTAGCTAATATCTTCATATTTTCAGAAGTAGAGACTTATCTTTGACTTGGAAAGAAATCTGTTAAGCAATAAATAAAATTAGACAATGTGGGGCGCCTGGATAGCTCAGTCAGTGAAGCATCTGCCTTCGGCTCAGGTCATGATCCCAGGGTCCCTGGGATCGAGTCCCACATCAGGCTCCCTGCTTCTCACGTCAGAGGGAGTCTGCTTTTCCCTCCCCCTCTGCCTGCTTCTCCCCTTGCTTGTGCTCTCTCTCTCTATGTAAAAAAAAAAAAAAAAAAATCTTTAAAAACAATTAGACAACGCATCATCTTAAATCAATTATAAATGCACATCTCTGCTTGCGTGTGTGTATGTTTAATCTGTTTAAGACTTAGTTCGTTGGCACGTCAAACCCTTAGTAATATTCACTTTGTTTCAGTTGCTTGTTGGGAGTCATATATTTTCTGAAAAAGATAGCTTTTTGTTTTGTTGTGATGTTCCGTTGAAGATGTGATGAAGAATCTCTCTTCATAGACCAACTGTAGGCTCTTGTATAATGATCCCTTTTGCTAGGCGGTGTGACACAACAAAACAAATAGTTCCTGTATTACATATATGTGTATATTTCATTATCCAGTGAAATTAATATGCATGTCTGAAACAGTCTGTTACACACCTACATGCAGAACACATGCAGAAAACATACAGAAATGCAGAGTGTAAAAGAAACACAGAGGCACGTGAATGGAAGCACAATGGAAATACTTCCTTTTTCCTGTGCTTTGGAGGATGGCTGAGAATTAAATAAATAAATTAATTAATTAATTAATAAATAAATAAACTAATGATAAATGCCATCAGTGTCCCTACTTCTATAAACATCATTGGCCAGGTAAAATTGCTAACCTCCGAAGCAGCATCAAGTTCATGCGGAATGGGAATGGAGGTATAGACTGATTTTTTCCTTCCAGTTTGCATTGTCCATAAATGAAAAAGCTTTAACTTCCTAACATAGCATCAATAAATTAGAAAAGTCAAGTAAGTAGGAAATTCAATCTTCTACCTGTACAATATTTTATTTTATATTCCAAGATGCTTTTACCTACATCGGTTATTTTGTATCTGCTTTCTTAGGTAGGTGATATAGGTATTATCAGCATCCCAGACATGAGGTCGTGTAAGGGGTAGAAACATAAAGTAGAGCAATGTAACTATGGCGGCTGAATGTTCTAACAAGCCGGTGGCCTTGACAGGGCAGGTAACATCTCTTGTCTTCAGAGAAGAAAACGGAGGTTGTGTGTACAGTTAGGTGGTATGGCCATAGGTGGCCGGGCTAAGATCTAGTCTTCTTGGGGCCAACCTAATTTCTGTTTTTCCAGGGCTTACCTAAATTCCACATTTTTCTGAAAGCGTAGAATTTATGTTAATCAAAGATAAACTGGCTATTCCTCAGAATCTTTCAGATTCTCAATGTGCGTAAGTATCTCCAAGAGGGGCACCTGAGTGGCTCAGTTGGTTAAGCATCTGCGTTTGGCTCAGGTTCATGATCTTAGGGTCCTGGGATGGAGCCTCATCTCAGGCTCCCTGCTCAGCGGGGAGTCTGCTTCTCTCTCTCCCTCTGCTCCCCCCCATTTCCAGGCTATGCTTTCTCTCTCTCTCTCTCTCTCAAATAAATACGTTCTGAAATTCTGAGCAGACATACGTCTCAAGGGGACGCTGTTTAACCCACACCTGCCAAAAAATCTTTTTGTTGGAAGGAAAGTTTCATCTACTAAAAATAAAGCTTGAAAATTTTAGGTTTAGAAAGGGGAGCAGTAACAACTTCTTACATTATCATGTAGCAAAACGAAAATAAGAAGGATCCACTAAACCAAATAAAGAAACGGAAGAGACATCGTTGAATATAAGTTGATTCCTGTTTTGCATAAAAGTATAAAGAGAAATGTAAATGCTTTTTGTTTTCATATAGTTGGATTATTATAATATACATATTTATATTTGTACCTTGAACTTCTCACTCAAATATTATGACAACTTCGCCATGACAGTTGATGTAAATCTGCAAAATTTGCTTAATTTCATTTATTGATTTATTTTTTACAAAGTGTTCTTAATTTTTTTTTTGAGGGTGGGAGGGCAGAGGGAGAGGGAGAGACAGAATCTTGAGTAGGCTCTACACCCAGCAGAGCCCAAGGAGGGGCTGGATCTCACAACCCTGAGATCATGAGCTGAACCAAAATCAAGAGTCGGACGCTTCACTGACTGAGCTACGCAGGTGCCCCAAAATATTCTTAATTTTACAGAAGTGCCATGATCTTTATTTTTATGTAGTTATTATTCAGCTCATTTTATTAATATTGTATAGAATCAATGTGTATCCAAGTGACGGCTTGTATAAAATCAAAGACATCTCTCCCACTTCCTTCCCGACCATTTGCTTCGGTCTCTCATTCTCTATAGAAGCATCCACAGTGTTAGATTCTTTTTCTTTTTCTCTCTTTTTAAATTTCTTGGTGATTATCCCATGACTTTAGGTGATATACCCTTATTTCATCATTTTGTGGGATTTTAGCCAGCCACTGTTGGGCTAATTTAATAATCTCTTCTGAATGGCAAGAAAAAGCACATCTAACTCCACTGCAGAAAAGCTGCTAATTCCAAACAAAAGAAGCTGTACATCACCATTTCAAATGAGGCAAATTCCTTTTTTTTTTTTTTTTTTTGAGACAAAATCCTCTTTGGAAGATACATCTCTAATGTAGAGAGAAACAAATCGACCTTACTTGTAACCACCCAAGCAGTTAAAAGCTAGGATAAGCTGTGAATTATACATTAAATGTTGTTGATAAACTTTCTAGATGGGTTTGTGTGGGGGGTTTGTGTGAACGAGAGGAAACAGAATCAAGCTTTTAAAAAACACGACACAAGTGCCATTCTCAGATTTTGTTTGGCTTCCAGAACCTGGATAACAATTACACTGTGGCAGATTATACGTGCTATCAATCTCATATCCATTCCAAGTTTAAACTTCCAGCCAAACATGGCAAAGCATAAATGTAATTGCTTTCCAAGCCTTAAACCTTATTGGGTTGAAATGAAGAAGGGGGAGGAAAAAGTCTTTAATTTTTGTTTTATATACACCAGGAGGAAAAGAGAAATCTTTCATCTGAAATCATTCTGACATTTTGACAATGTAAAAAGTGAGGTCTTCAGATGCACGACTGGATTCCTTTTTGGTAAACTGAAGGTTTACACATGTTCAAATGGCTGAGAGTCTCAGCAATTCTCTTGGTCACTTGGATTTTCACTGTACTCTGATGACAGAAACCAAGCTTCTCCCTATGCTTAAAGAACTTAGGCACTGAATTTCCTCGAAATTTCTAGATTTCCTTTCTTTTTTTTTTTTTTTTTTCCACCAACCACAACAGAAGCTTTTCACAGCCATTCCAACCTCTTTATTTGGATCTTCTTGGAGGAGAAGCTTCACATCTTGAGAATGTCTAGTCTGGATGGAGCTAGAAGGGAGAAAGATAAATTAGAACAGGATGCTACCCATTACTCAGGAGAAGGAGAAGACTCTCAAATTAAAAACAACAACAGCAATAACATCTTAATATTGCAGAACACAATGGTTTAAAACCAATATTTTAAATAAAGCTTTTTCATTATATTTATTTTCCTTCCGCATAACATATTTGTGGTTTTATAGCTCTGTTCTTAGTCTTAATTCAGTTTCCTCCTGTGATTTCTTCCTCTACTTTAATTGTTAAGAATTTCATGTCAGGAAAAACTACCCAGGTCTTGGAAATAGGTGAGCATTTTTCACTGATTTGCCATTTGATTTGACCAGATCACAACTTTGAACGTTGAATATAAATGTTTCCTGTTCACTGCAATCCAAATTATTTTTGTCTATTAGAGAATATACATCTCCGTGGGTCAAATTCTCATTGGAACTGCTTTTAACATCTTACTGGGTTCCTCATTAATTAATAAGTTGAAGAAAATCTTTCATAGTGTTTACCGTATGTAAGTCACACTTTTGAGTTTTGGAAAACATTTGTACCTTGACTGTTGTCACTAATGGAGGCTCCGTATGTCTCGAAGATTAGAAGTTATTTTATAAGCAGTCGATTCCAAGATATGTGCAAATCATACAAAACTGAATGTTTCTTACAGCTGGGAATCAGCAATTCTTGTCTTTCAAGGAAATGGTAGTTTAACAGAGGTTATATTTGGAAGCAATGTAAATCTTAATTTGACTCTCCAGGGAAAATGCAAAAAGGAAAGGAATGCCTTCCTAATGCACAGCTAAACTTTTAAATATCATTTCTTTTTCTTTTTTTTTTAAGATTTGTTTTACCCATTCATTTGAGAAAGAGAAAGAGAGAGCACAAGCTGGGGGTAGAGGCAGAAGGAGAGGGGGAAGCAGACTCCCTGCTGAGTGGGGGGAGCCAGACCCAGGGCTGGATCCCAGGACCCTGAGATCATGACCTGAGCAGGTCCTTAACCAGCTGAGCCACCGAGGCACCCCCTCATCTATTTTTCTATCTCTGCCCCATATGCCAGACTGGGGACCCCTGCTAATACACTCAATACCATGAATGAATAGAAGTTTCAAGAAACCGCCATTGCCCCTCACCATGGATCAACATGCATGCTGCTGAGAACACCAAGTCCCATCATACCTGGGAAAGCCATTATCTCCTGGAATTTGCAATGGGACTTCCCACTCGGAATGGTGAGTTACTTTGCACCCCTAGAGGAGGGAGAACTACTCAATCTCCCCTGGGATCTCATTGCCCTGCCGCCAGCCGGACCTGTTGAAATGCACTCTGCCTGGAATGGAGCACGCACCATTGAAAAAGAGGAGAAGGTAGGGGTTCTGGAGTGGCATATCCGGCTCCCAGTCCATCTCCTCACACCCGACAGTGCTAACTCTTACCCTGCATACCTGTGTGGGAAGTACAACCAGGTCAGGTTCCTGAAGCTGCCAGCCTCTGTCTCCTCCAGACCAGATGGGCATACTCCCGTTTCTTCTGGTACAATCATTTGGCTGTTGTCTTTATTCCCTCCACTGACCTAGTGGCCATTAGAGGACACACAGAAGCCCTTATTAAATTCTCCCAACAAGTCCTAAATAATAGTTGACAAAGCCTGTCCTTACTGAACACTGGAATATCTCTAATGGGCAAAGCTGTCCTCCAAAACAGAATAGCCTTGGACATTATCACTGCCTCTCCAAGAGTTCCCTGTGGCAATATCCAGGGTTGTGTGTTCAGACCTGATGAGTTTGCTAAGGTATCATCTTTATTAAATCACATGAGGTCACAAGTGAACGCCCTGAGGGATCTGACCCCCCAGCAGAGGGGACTTCATAAATCAGTGATTTGGATTATAGGGCTCTTGGCGGGGGGGGAAAAAAAAAGTACTTATTTTGGGAATCATTCTCTTAAGCTGTGTTTTCTTTTGCCCGTGCCTCTAAGGTTACTGTGCATTTGGCTCCGATGAAGCCAGACCGCCACCAAACGAGCCACCTCGTGTTAACAAAACTCCTTGCAGATTGCTCGGGGCGCATTGTGGAAGAGGGGCGCATCAGAGATTCTAGGAGCTAGTCACCAGGAGTGTGGAAGGAGGTCACAGAGAGGACATGACCGCGGGGTGACCCGGGAGCTGGGTTCGGGCCACCAGGGGTTCCTCACCCCTCCCTGTCCTTGAAATGTACAATGTATATTCCACCCCCTGTGATGACAGCAGGAACTGTTTCAAGGACACAGCCTTGAGAGAGATGATATACGTGATGGAATCCCTTTAAGGCCTCTGTAGAAAAGTTTCAGATGGTGGTGCGGAGATCTACTCTGGCCGCAAAGGAGATGAGTCTTGTAAGTTAAGTCCCCTTGCTGCTTAAAACCACCACCTGCCCATGTGGAGTGGCCTGCCCCCGTCTTCTGTCTCTCCTGGCCGTCCCTCCATGCGCGGGGCCAGTTTGGGAACCAACACTGTCTTCTTCCATCCTCCACCTCTTCCTCCTCCCTTCTCTGGGTTCAAGCCCAAGGAACAGCAGCAGGACAATTTAGAATTCAAGAACCAGCTCCAGCATCCCATGTTCTAGGTGCATCTCTCAAACTTAGAAGCTGTGAACCTTTAAGAGAGCTGCTTAACTGTTCTCGGCCTCAGTTTCCTCTTTGGTAAAAAGGGGATGATGATGATCGTCATCATCGTACTGTCAGGAGGGTTTAATCAGCTGATAAATGTAAGTTCACTTTGACAATGCACTCCATGCGTCGCACTTTGCAGGGGAGTTGTGTGGCTTAGGGCCCTTCGACTAATAAAGAGCAGACAGGAATGTATTTTATTTAAATTACCTTCTGACGTTAACTCTCTGAATATCTGACTCTATGAGGCATCTTCCACATTCATCCGGATATTATTACTGACTCCACAATAAAATCTTGGAGGATTTTCTCCTTATCTCCGGCTCTTCACAAGTCCTACCTTTTGGCTTTGGTTCTTTCATTTATATTTGAAATAAACAGAGTTTCAGTCACGTTGTCCCTCGCATTTCAAGTGGTCACCATTAACTTCTCTGCCAGTACTTTGCTATTTCTCTGCTCCTTGCACTGTGCTCCCAGGAACCTTTGAACTTCCTTGAATCAAACATGTGTCACGTTTATTACCATTGCTTTGTTGCATTCTCAGTAAGTCTAGCTGTGGTTGGCTAGGGTGGGGACTTTGTTTGCTCATCTTTCTGTCCGTCTGAGGCCTTAGTAAAATATCTGTCATGTAGCATGTACTCAGTGAATGTTTGCAGATTGAATACATAGAGGAAAAGGGGAATGAATGTGTCGCTGAATCACTAGGATTTCTATTTAGTGCCTGTGAAAATTCCACCCTCTCTTTGATGTCTCGTTGGAGTATCACTTAGTGAATGAAGCCCTCCTTGATTATCCCAGGCTTGCGAATATTTTTTTTCTCCTAAAAATTGCTCCAGGATTAGAATTCAGCTACTACTACTATTACTCTCCCTTCTCCTCCTACCTCTCCTCCTGCTCCCCCATTATTATTATTATTATTATTATTAAAAATTATCTGTTTTGAATTGTTGCTAAGTCTTGAGGGTAAGGACAATATGATACAATTCTGTACCACCATCAAATCCTCACCCAGCATTAGATTCATGTTAGACACTTAGTAAACTCAAGCTTAGGGAAGGCTATTGGCACTTTTCCTAAAAATTCATCATGGGGGCAAGGAGCCTCCCTGAAACTGAGAAGGCAAGAACCCCAGGGACCTCCAGGGAGTTTGTGGTCAAATGAACCTGTTTGGGCTTCAGAAGAGACGCATGAGTGGCTGGCCATCACTGTTGCCCTTTTGGGTTTCCATGTTGGATGCAACAATGACTATAAATAACTCGATTCTTAGAAAAGACAGAGGAAGAGGGCCAGTGCAGAAGTAGGGGAAGCAGGGACATGCCGATGCTAAGTGCAGCCAGAAACACAGGCAGGAAACACCAGAAAACAAGTGACTGGGGATGGAAGCAGATGTGTAGGGAGCCTCACCGAATGAGAAAGAAAAAGCGATGTTTGGCCATAGGAACGTGTGTTTTGCAATGTTGTTGCACTTTTGAAAGCCTTTGTTGTTATGAACAAATATACTTAAATGGCCTAAAAACAGAATGACGCCCAGGGATTAAGGTTGGGAAGGAGTCTCCCAGCAGCTTGCTGGGTCTCTTTTCCTTCCTTGGGTTTTGATTGTTTTGCTTTCAACCAAAGAATAAAAGAGAATAGCAGGCAAGTTTCCAAGGGTTTGGAACATTGTAGGACACCCCCATTACGATTAATTACAATATACTTTCTATATTTCTTTTTTAAGAGAAGTGTTGGATTAGGAAATGTACAGGCTCATCAACCAAAGACAGAATGCTGGCTACCATTCGGACCTCACAGGATATTTTTGGAAAAAAATCCTGGAACGGTGAATGGAAAAAGGACAATCTCAGAGCAAGGCCCACCATTGAAAAGCAATCCACAGGCACGTTTGATTCTGAAATCCCAACTCAGGTTTTTAAACTTGGAAAAATGTATTTTCTTTTCCTCTTGGACTGTGTCAATCATTTGTAAGACATCAGAAATTAATTAACCTTTTTATTTTCAAAATTTTCTGAAATTATGAAAAGAGAACTGAATAGAATAATAACAGTCCTGAGATCTGGCAGAAGATAAAACATGGCTTTAAAAACCTTAAGATCCTTGAAGAAAAATGCCAACATTAAAACAAAGCCTAGATGAGGGTCAAGACATGATCTCTCAGAGATAAACAATTTCATGGATTTGACTGCCCTACTATTCATCATTTTCTTGGGTTGTGCTTGTAAAGTAATGATATTATGATACCGTAAAACCATGTCAGCTTTGCAACAAGATATGATTTTTTTTAGAAATAAGTTAAGAATGAAGTCGTTCCATGTTTCGGTACTTTATTTGGCACAAATGACATGTGCAAGTCCTTTGAATTTTACCTATCATTTCATGTTTCAGTATATTTATCACTGAGTACCCATTGGTGCTATTGTTACATAATTGGAGTAGACTTGTAGACATGTGTTCCTTCTAGACCTTACAAGATTTCTCGTGCATCGATGCTGATTTCAAAGCTTTCATTGAATTTGGTTAGAAATGTAAAGTTTCAACATCATCACCATCACGATTATAATTACTTTCTTTAAAAAGTTGAGAGCAGCTCAATATAAAAAGAACATTCGTGAAATAACTCTGAGAAAGTTGAAGTCATCCCTTTGGGTCCCGCTTGGGATGTTTCTTTTTTGAGATGCTGGCTGTAACAATATATTCTTTGGTTGTTATTATTCTGTTTATTTCTTTGCACTTTAATATATAGGGAGGCTGAGGTCCATTGACCTCTTTGTCTACTCTTAAAATAGCTTCTTTATAATGCTTTTAAAGTGAGAAGCAATAGAAGTAATATAATGGGAAAAGGATGTGATATGGGGCCAGACAGACCTGGAAGCAAAGCCCAGTACTGTCTTTTAACAACTATGTCACCTCTCTGAACCCTTTGTTTGTTCATCCATGAAATTGAAATATTAAGACTGACCCTGCCTGTGATGTTTCAAGGGTTTAAATGTAGGTAGGTCTTTAGTATAAATATTGGCTAGTATGAAACAGTATCTCATTTGTTTTGCCCTAACAGTTGACTGATTAGGTCGACCTACTGCCCCATATGACTCCATTATGATTATGCCCTATCTAGGGCCTCCTGCAGATGAAATCATACATGAAGTCATCAAACATTCTTTTCTTACAGATGGATTTCCTCTAGAGATGTATGGATATGCCCAGCTCCACACTGGTACCTTCAACTGCTGGTAGAATAAAGGTCAGTCTCATTTTATTAAAATAATAAAAAATATAATCTAGAAACAATTTATGCTTTCCCCACCCCCTCTTTCCCCAGAAAAGATGAAAACTGTTGCCAAACTGGTGGTATTGTTCACAGGTCATGGTTGTGGGGTGGGGGAACTCTCCAGAAGACATTTTCCACACAATGGAATTACTTTTATTATTTTCAAAATGAAACACAAGATCTGCATTATTCCAGCAAAATTTTTTAGATAGAAATATTTAACCCATTAATTGAATGGATAGTTTTGACCTTTGCATAAATCTGATGAAAAATTATGTTGTGTGCTTGAATTTTCAATTCAAAATGAGGCAAAGGGATCATTTATATCTAAACCTGTATTGTACATCAGCAAACTTCAGTAAGAACTATGCATATCTAAAGTAGTATAATTTAATGCATTTTCTAGCATATATTATATGGTTCTTGAAAAATCAAAGTATTGAAAATTGCCCAGCAACTATAAATACCTGTAGGATTATCACAAAGAAATAACATTTCCCCCCTCAATTTAATAATAATAAGTTAATTGGTATCAGATGTCACCCTCAACAAGCATAACTGATATTTTTTTAATTTGTCTTTTAATGATTCAAAGAAAAATGAAAATATACTTGCCTCTCTAATTCATGTTGCTCTGAAATGTTCATAGACACGTATATTGCCATTTTAAAGCAGTTAATTCAGGGGTCTGGTTTTGTTCTAGTACTGTGCTGTTTTGATTACTACAGCTTTATAGTGTATCTTGAAATCTGGAATTGTGATAACCCCAGCTTTGTTCTTTCTCAAGATTGCTTTGGCTAATGGGGGTCATTTGTGGTTCCGTACAAATTTTAGTATTAATTGCTCTAGTTCTGTGAAAAATGCTGTTGGTATTTTGATAGGGATTGCATCTAATCTGTGGATTGCTTTGGGTGGTATGGACATTTGAACAATATTAATTCTTCCATTTCATGAGCGTGGGATATCTTTCCATTTGTGTTGCTCTCAATTTCTTTCATCAGTGTTTTATAGTTTTAAGAGTACAAGTCTTTCACCTCCTTCGTTAAGTCTGTTCCTAGGTCTTTTATTCTTTTTGGTGTGATTGTGAATGGAATTGTTTTCTTAATATCTCTTTCTGCTACTTTGTTATTAGTGTAGCAGATAATAACTGATGTCAGATAACTGATTGCTGGGTATTAACTTTGTATCCTGCAACTTTACTGAATTCATTTAGTACTTCTAATTTTTTGGTGGATTCTATAGAATAGACCATGCATAGTACCATGCCATCTACAAATAGTGACATTGTAATTCTTAGAATTGGTATAGCGTATTGAAACCACCCCCCCAAACTAAGATATTACAGCTGGAAAAAATTAGAAGCAACTGAATTACAGGGAGATGCCTGGGAATCCTTTAAGTGAAATGTGTTCCCTCATAAACAAAAGAGGTAAATTATTTTACTGGGTAAATGAAAAGTGTCTTTGAAACCCATGTTGCCCAAAACACATAAATTGGTTTACCTAGTCATTTTGCTTAACATAGATTTTTTTTTTTTTTAATGAGAGGTAATTTGAAAGCCTGAAGCAGACCTTCTATTTAATTATTTTTCAAATGTGGGCCAGAAAAAGGGAAATCAAAGGATGATTGTACCATGGTTAAATGAAAAACATGCATAAAAGAAAGGTAATGGGGGAGAAGAGTAAGTTCACTACAGCATACAATTTATTTGAACATGTCTTTCATAGTTTATGACTCTATGAATGGTGCAAATGGGAAATGTTATCATTTGAAGTGTGCATGCTAGTTCTCAGTCTAAAGGGACCTGTTCCCTGGGGGGCTTTTTTCTTGTATACAGATTTATATGTTTTCTCCCATTAGGCCACAATAGATTATGTTTTAGTATGGCTGATGTTCTTACTGTGTCCAAAATACGTAGTACAAAAATCCAAACTTCCACTGTGAACCTGATTCTCTCTGTTGTCTCAGATTTAGCATTAAGACTCTGGCTTAAATCCCCTACTTTAAAGTGGAAATAATCATGTCTCCCTAAGACCCAGGGCCTATTCAAAAGAAAAATGATACTCTTTAGTGCCACAGACTGGGACCATCCCTGAGAAAGCCATCCCCCATTACTGTTTCAAAGGTTTCTTTTTTTTAATCTGTTATGTTTTTCCTTCCTAACATTAGGATGTGTTTCTCATTTTGCTCTATGGACGCTGCTGTTTTATAAGATTTTTCCCCTTTCTAAATTCTGTACGTATGATAGTCATTCTCCTTGACTCCTGAGGACATTTCCTTGGAGTCATTTATAGAGACAAGCACTTCCTCCCAGGCTCTTCATATAGACTGCTCTCCATGATAGTGCCTTTTGAGCAAATGAACGTAAGGACTCCTAGATGTAATGGAGAAGGCAAAAAGGAAATTCACCATGGGTGGAAAAGAAAATGAACCACCAGGGACAAGATAAATGCGTACAATCAATATAATATTGTGCCCCAGGGGATGAGAGAGTCACTGTACCCAATAGCTACAGAATATGGTAAAGCCATAAAAATAACATAAAATAAAATAGTGCACTATTCTTAGTTGCCACTCTCCCAAATGTTGCCATAAACCTAGCAGTACCACCGGAAAAAATGAACAGACATTTCCATGATGCATGGACCACCAAAGAGGCTCAGAGAGATATGATTTAATTGTAGTTTTCTGGTTTATCTTTCAAAAGCAGTTCACATAGGAATGTAAAGTAAAAACCAATTTCAATTTCCAAAAGAAGCTTAAAACTACACATAATTTATAAACTCACACAAAGGGGTATGTATACTACTTATTAAGGCCCAGATTGTTATTAAGGAATTATACAATTATTAAGAAATAATTATAAAATTATTACTAAGTAATTATTAAGCTGTCATTAAGGAATAATGATAAAATTCATGAGTCTTAGGGATGATTACCTTTTTTTAGAAATTATAGTTTCCAAATATAATGTGTATATTAATTTTTAAACTTTTAAACTTGTGAAATGTAATGAACAGATAAATAGTGCATAAACATAAAGTAGTGTTGTATTCAGCTGAATGAAATGTAGTAAAAAGAACACCTGGGTTATTTATACCTGAGTCAAGAAAGAGAAGGTTCCTATATCCCAGAAGCTCTTCTCTATCATAGACTGCTCCCTCTCCCCCAACGGCAACCACTTTCCCAAATTTTTTATAGCTTTATGGAGGTATAATCGACTGAACATATTTAAAGTCTGCAATTTGATAAATTTTGTTATATTTAGATGCTTGTAAAGCAATGATCATAATAAAGACAATGAACATATATGTGAGCCCCCCCAACTTTTCCTGTACCTTTTTTTTTTTAAAGATTTTTATTTATTTATTTGACAGAGAGAGACACAGTGAGAGGGAACACAAGCAGAGGGAGTGGGAGAGGGAGAAGCAGGCTTCCCGCAGAGCAGGAAGCCCGATGCGGGGCTCGATGCCGGGACCCTGGTATCATGACCTGAGCTGAAGGCAGACACCTAACCATCTGAGCCACCCAGGAGCCCCCCTGTACCCTTTTATAATTCTTCTTCTTACATCTTCTATCCCATCCCTGGGTATCCAGTCATCTTTTTTCTGACCCTATATTTTAGTCTGAATTTCCTAGAATTTTCCATCAATGGAATCATACAGTTGTACTCTTTGTCTTTCTGCTTTCATTCTGCACATTTGTACTGAGACTCAACCATGCTGTGGCGTTTATTAATAGCTCATTGTTTTACATTACTGAGTAATAGTCCATCACATATATAATGTTATATATATGTTATAATATAATAATATATAATTATATAATGATATATAATTATATAATATAGTAATTATAGCATTGCATACATTATCTATTATTTTATAATAACATATTATAATAGAACATTATGTATATGTAACAATTATTTTATCCATTTGCCTGTTGATGGACAAATGTATTTTTGTCAGTTTGGGATCATTACACATAAGGGTGTCAGCCTTCAGCGAACATTCCTGCACATGTTTTTATATGGGTATGTGCTTTCCCTTGGGTAAATACCAAGGAGTAGAATGGCTGGGTTATACTGTAGACTTATTTTTAAATGTTCAGATAACTGCCAAATGATTTTTCTAAAGTGGTTCTATCTGTTTACATTCCCACCAGCAGTGTATGAGAGTTTCAATAATTTCACATCTTTGCCAAAACTGCATATGGTCAGTCTTTGAATTTTAACAATTCTATTAAGTGTGGCGTCATATTCCCTTGTGTTTTTAAAATTTATTTTCTGAATGACTAATAATGTTGAGTAAATTTTCAAGTGTCTATTCCTTATCTGTGTATCTTCTTTGGTAAGGTGCCTGTTAAATATTTTCCCCTTTAAAAAAAAAAATCTGTGGTTTGCTTTTGTATTTCTGAGTTTCAAAAATTCATGACATACAAGTCCTTTCTCAGGTATATGATTTGCAAAAATCTTCTGCCAGTCCATGGTCACTTTATTCCTTTCACAATGTCTTACCAAGAACAGAGATTTTTAAATTTTGATAAAGTACGATTTATTAGTTGTTGTGATGGTTCATGCTTTCTGTGTTGAGTCTAAGAAATTTTTACACAGCTAATTACAACAAAGGTTTTTTTTTTTTTCCCTGGGTATTCTTTAAGAAATGTTATAGTTTCGGGCGCCTGGGTGGCTCAGATGGTTAAGCGTCTGCTTTCGGCTTAGGTCATGATCCCAGGGTTCTGGGATCAAGTCCCGCATCGGGCTCCCTGCTCAGCAGGGAGCCTGCTTCTGCCTCTCTCTCTCTCTCTCTCTCTCCCTGTCTCTCATGAATAAATAAATAAAATCTAAAAAAAAAAAATTTAAGAAATGTTATAGTTTCACATTTTTACATTTAGGTCCACGATCCACTTTCTCTTTATTTCTGTATACGGCACAAGCATGGCTCAAAGTTCCTTTTTTTCCATATGGGTATCCGATTGTTCCAACAGTAATTTATAGAGAATTTTAAATAACCTGCGTTCAATAACTTCTAAAACAACTAGAGAGGCAATTAGTAAACATACAGAGGATATGCAGATAAAATACTTTGAATCAAAATAAAATACTGTGGGTGATGGAGAATTGTTGTGGTTTTTAACATTTTAGAAGTGAGAAACAGACTAGGAAATTTTGCTCTTTGTTTCCTTTCCAACAGCTCTGGGCCCAATGGAAATCTGTTTTCCTCCCTAGTGTAATGCCTAGGAAATTATTCTGTCTCAATATCCTGAGTACCCAATTGCCTATTATCAGCATGATAAAGGTTGTGGATTCTTGGAAACAGTCAAATGTAATATTTCACTATGTAATTAATTTCTGGTCAGAGTTTTCCACCAGATGTTGACAATATTTCTATTGATGCATTCAGAATATTCATGATAAATACAAAAATTTTTTCCCAATCAAGAAAAACTATATATATACATATATATACACATATATATGTATATATGTGTGTATGTGTGTGTGTGTGTGTGTGTGTGTATATATATATATGAACATAATGGATTATTATAGCCAGTAATTTACCTGGGAACAAATGCTGTTTCAGGCAAAATACAGGATTCTAGGCTATTTATGATGATCGAAGATGTCAATGATGATATTAATAAATTGCCTTTGAAAGAATATCACTATCACTACATCAAAAACTAATGATGTATTGTATGGTGACTAACATAACATAATAAAATGTAAAAAAAAAGAAAGAATATCACTAACTAAATATCAATAATATTTTAAGCCTTTATTTGTTGAGAACTAGAATTTTTTATGTTGCAAATGCTTCATCTAGAAAGCAGTGAGGTTAAAATCGAATACAGTGTGCAAGGAAAAAGAGAAGTAGAAAATGAAGCTGTTATCTAGCCCTAAAATTCTTTAACCACATTAAGCTAAATAGTTATTTTCCCCACTTTGAAAATCACATGTTGTTATGTAACAGAAAAGTGTAGGTTTATATCCATTAATTTAGCTTTTCTGAGAGATCAAACTGAAGCCAGAATTGTCATGCGTGCGTACATGTACACACACACACACACACAAGATTAATAAAATAGGTTATAATACAGGCACATTGAAGAGGTAAATCCCAGGCTATATCTTGTTCAACATGTACAAAAACTAGGATATGTCTGCCAGACATTCACCTTGAAAACCCTAAGAATATAAACTGTAATCCATGCTGGATGCCATTTCCTGTCCAATTAATACTTGTTCCCTATCTTGTTACCATGAAAGCTTCATAGCTTGTTAACAAGATGTACCCTTGGGAGATCTTGATTTTAAAAGATTATGATTAGCTCCTGCAAAATACAACCCACTATTTATGACCCGACTGATGTTACTGTATAAGTTAACTGGAATGTAAATGGCTTGGATTTACCTAATCAAGAAACATCAAAGGGCTTTTTCTCCTTTTGACAGTCATGATGGACTATAATAAAAATCATACTCTAACAAATTCATTTCTTAAAAACACAAAAAGTGAAACATTTTCTCTAACCTAGTAGCCATTTTAATCCTGTGTCTGTTATCTGTTTGCATTCATTGGCTTAAACATCTTATGCTAAGGAATGTTACTCCATAAGAAGACAGCTTTAGAAATAATTACATGTAGAGAAACTGTTCATTTTCAAACAGAATGTAAATCACTAAGAGTCAATTATGATCTACTCTGCTTCAAAAAACTGAAATAGAATATTAATAATAAAAAGAACGAGAGCTAGGATAAGAAGCTCGTGGTTTAATGAGATTGTACTTGCAATGCTCTGAACAGGATCCTCAGCATCACCACTTATGGACCCAGGCTCTCATTTCTGGTACTCACTCTGCATACTGGGAGTATTGCCTGCTGACACAGCTGAGTCCCTCCCTAGGATTGTCTTTGGCTGAAGAGAGTTTATGCCTCCTCCCTGGGGACAGCCTATGTTCAGTGACTTGTCTGTGTGTCAGGTCTCGCCCCCTTGCCTTGACTTGAGGCATCTTGTAAGGACCATTCCAGCTGCAAAGCTTCCCTTGGGATTGGCCAAAGCCCTTGACACACCTGCTTTTCCTTCAGTCCTTCTCCCCTTTCTCATTACAGGTGATGGTCTCAAGAACTCTCCTCAGGAAATCTTTTGTACACACATCTCCACGTAGGAGTCTCTTTTGGGGGTAGGGGGCTGACTTACAATATGTGGGTATAGGACAGGTAGTACTTTCTCATGAACAAACTTCACTCACTTTCCTTCCGCGATCACCAGGAGCATTTTTTTTTTTTTTTTTGTCACACAACGTTAGTCTTCATTAGTACATAAGAATTCTATGTGCAGTCATTTTCCACATTAGATTTCCATTCAACTTTAAGAATCATGCGGAATTTTATGAGCACAAGTGAAACCAGGAGAATCATTAGATCACCTTGGTGAATAGTGGAATGAGAAGGTAGAGAAATGAGAACTGGTGATTTTGGTGTTTGTGTAATCATAGAATTGTTGTTTTGTAATCGGGCCATGTTCAAATCACTTCCTCTGATTTTTCATCTGCTTACTAATCTTTGTGTAGACCTGAATTTTTATGTAGTTATAAACTCCAAATAATGTGGAGATGCTATCAATTTCATAAGGGCATACTTCTCTAATATAATTTTCTAGAGATTAGAAAAGTGTATATTGATGCTTTGGAGTTAGAGAAACCATTAAAAAATGAAGCAAATTTTAATTTTCAAAGTTTAATTTTGGTCATTTCCATTAGCACCAACAACATGTGCAACAACATTAAATCATCCAAGCAATCCTGGTATTATTTTGCATGAAATCAGAATATTTTAAACATTTCAAATCACCACCAGAAAAAAAAGTATGTGATCCACTGGCACAAGGTCTATGGAAATGTTATACACACTCACGTTTTTAAATTAAACATATACTCATGTTTAAATGAAAGCATCTGAGAATCACAGGGCCTGTAATATGAGATACACTGGTTAAATACAGTAGTATATTGCAGCTGACTTGCACTGGCTCATGAGAACCAATTGTGAGCATCTCTTCCCAACTTTGCATTCAGTGACAGCATGTTGATAGTTTAAAATTGGCCATTGTGAGAGTATTTACATATAGGAAATCTGTAAAAACTACACATTAGGGCTTTATTTATGTTTTTCTGGTTATTAAACTGTTACTAGGACCTCACAATCTGTAGATCAGATGATGGACTCCAAATCAAAATATCTAAATATAAAAGTGGAAAATACTTCAAATAATTTATAAATATTAATTAAAGAAGAAAGTGGGAGATCAGGAGTTTTCCAATGAATTCTTATTTGATTTTTATATTCTGGGAAAAAGATCTACATATGTGTCTAATTATTGCGTCCATATATATTTTTATAACACACGCTGCAAATCATCATTACAATGTTACAATTAAGAACCTTTTTGATTATCTAATTCAATATTTCAAAGAGTATTTTTTTCTCAGAAAAAAAAACATTGTGAGGTTTCTCTAAAGATGAAAAACAGAAGTGCAAGGTTTTGTGAAGATTCAACAGAAAAAAAAGAAGGCTTTTTACTTTTTGCCTTTATTTATAATTAGCCAATCCTCCAGCAGATTATGCTTTAATGGAGGTAAATTTAACAAGTAGTGTTCAGAGAAGATTGCAGCAATGCTTATGATACATTTGACATATGATATTACAGGGTTAGTACATTTAAAAATACCACCTTCAGGAATATCTTGCAAAACCCCTTTCATTTATCCTAACATTTCCTTCAGCCCTTGACTATCAAAGATTAAAAATTATAATTTGGTTGTATGTTTATTTGACATTTAAAAATCATGTGGCTTTGAAAAGATTTTTGACTTAGATCTCTGTTATGACATTTTGAGCTAGGATTGATCCCCAAATCAGGAAGAATTAATAAAGGAAAAAACTTTTTTTTTCTGCCCTTATAAAGAAATTATAATACCTAGCCAGCAAATGATCAAAAATAATTGAGCAGCAAAAGGATATCTGAAAAAAAATAGGTGTAAGGATATGATATTTTTTTATAAGAACATGAGTTCTAGTTTTCTTTCTTTTTTTTCCTTTTCCCTTTCTTTCTTTCTTTGGTCTGAATTGCCTCTGTTTTTTTTCTCTGGATACCTTTAATTTGTTTGTTTGGTGTCTTTAGATTGGAAATTCTTTTTTTTTTTTAAGATTTTGTTTATTTATTTGACAGAGACACAGCGAGAGAGGGAACACAAGAAGGGGGAGTGGGAGAGCGAGAAGCAGACTTCCCGCGGAGCAGGGAGCAAGATGTGGGGGCTCGATCCCAGGGTCCTGGGATCATGACCTGAGCCGAAGGCAGGCACTTAACCAACTGAGCCACCCAGGCGCCCCTAGCTTGGAAATTCTTATTCAAAATTCTGGTGATTCTCTCCTAGAACTCTAGAAAAACCTTTTGTAATTCTGTAACATACATGTAATATACCAGATGCATGTTAGTTAATGGGTTTGCATGTGGGGCGATCATACTGTGGCTGGCCTTTTAGTTACAAATCCTCTGTGCAAGTAAATCACACCTCTCAGGCTTTAAAGCAAACAATCCTTTAATCTTCTGTTTGTTGAGATGGGGTTCTACTTCTATATTCCAGGTGGACGATATGGGAAGGAGTTTGAAACACTGTATTAGTTTCTGATGCCGCATAATGAATTACCACGAACCCAGGGGCTTAAAACAACACACAGTTATGATCTCTCAGTTTCTATTAAGTCAGAGTTGCTGGCATGACTCATCCGCACCCTCTGCTCCAGGTTCTCTGCTCACAGGCTGAAATCCAAGGCTATGGTCTTATCAGAGGCTCAGTTGAAGATAGATCTACTTCCAGGATCCCTCATGTTGTTGGGAGAATTCTTTTCCTTGTTGTTTCAGAACTGAGGCTCCCATTTCTTCTAGAGGCTGCCTTCCATTCATAGGGAGACCACTTACAGTTGTTTGCTGCATGGGCTTCTTCAACATGGCTAGTTACTTTATGACAATTTGCTTCTTCAAGGCCAGTGAGGGGGAATCTCTATAGCTCCAGCCTGCTAAGACTGAGTCTTATATAATGTAACATAATCATCGGAGTAACATCCCATCTCATTCCATATTCTATTGGCTGAAGCAACTCAGAGGTCCCATTCACGCCATAATGGTATTAATCTAGAAGACAAGAATCACTGGGGGTGGTAGGTGTCCCTTAGGCTTTGTCTACCATAGAGACCATGGTTCTCTGTATACTGGTTCTCTGTTTCTGAATTTGTGTCTCTGGACCAGATTTAATTTCTTCAAATAAGAATTTCCAAGGAAGAGGATGAGAGGCAGTCATTGGGTTCTGTAGGCTCTGGGAGTCCAAACTGTATTAAATTCAACCACTTTTTGTATACTCAACACTCCACCTTACCCCACCTCCGGGTAGTATCCATAGTCTGTAGTCTAACTCTTGAGGTTTTTAGGGCCAGTTGGAACACTTCCTTATCAAATTCCCATCAGACTCAGGTTGCGAATTCTTACTATCTGCCCAGTCTGTTCCTTTCCTGAATCTCTTAATCTGCAGTTTCCTTAAAGTCTGTTGAAATTTCTGAATTTCATTTGAGTCCTCTCCAATTTTTTTTGTCTTTGGGTTTTCTCCTTCTTTTTACACTAACTTTATTGTTATTTTAATGAGACATGGGGAGGAGAAGAACAGCAAATTTAACTTGCTGTTTCTCCTTAAGATGTTGGATTTTGCCTTTCCCAGTGCTGTCCCTGCTCTCGCTTGTATCCACATTATCCCAGGGGAGGATAAGACCAGGGTGGTTTCTCTGTTTTTCCATGTCACTTGAAGCACCTTTTGAGATTTCTTGCCCAGAACAGTCATGGTCAGAGCAGGTATCCTCAGGAAGGATCTGATGAGGAACCTCAAAGCCAGCCATGCTGATGGGCCTCACAGAAACCCACTTTTTAGCCAGAGAGATAGCCTTGCCCTCTGGCCTCCCCTAGGCCACTCATTAATTAGTACACAAGAGGAAGTACTTTGGCATATTTCACAAGGATAGGTTATATAGTCTTTATAAATGCAGTACATGGGACAGCAACAATGTGGTACTGTAGCCATCTGAGTCCATTCTTTTCTGTTACCCAATCAGAGAGGAAGGGCAGGGTTGCATTTTTATTGTAGCTCAGCATCTCTTCTCCAAATCACTAACGATCAAATGCATTAGCTCCTACTGATACGTTTCTCCCGAAAAGACATTATAATATAATAAAGAGAATGCAAAATCAAACAAGAGCAAAGAAGAATGTTGTGCAGACTTAGCTCTCTTAAGTATAACCAGTTTAAAATATTAGAAGGTCTGCATCAGGTGTCAGAACACCTTCCCCATCCCAAATCAAACCCAGGTCCTGATTTGAACTTCCATAACTAAAATCCTATCGAAGTGATTATTCCACAATGAAAAAATAAGCTACCCCCAGCTTAATTCACCTTTCCATTCTTTGGGATGGAGATACTGCTTACAGGTTTGATATGACAGTATTTTCTAGTTGCTAGCCTTAAGAATAATGTATGTAATATATGGGGGCCCATTCTCATTTTTCTTCTAATAGATGCAGCATATGGAAAGTATGCGTGTGTGTGTGTGTGTTCAAGCAAAGGTTTTGAAAATTGTTTTTAAATTGTAATTTAATTATTAGTTGCTGAAATATGCCCCACAACAAGTATTCATGTTTCAGGTGAGGACAAATGAAAGACCTCAAGAACATGATTTGACCAAGTTGATGCTACTCTGATTAGGTCCTCTCCCTCCAAGACTAATATTCCTGGCTATCTCACATAGTTTGGTGTTTATTAAGACACAGAGCTAAAAAGAACACTATTCTTTTGTAATTAACATAGAGTCGTAAAGACCATACATTATTCTCTTATCACCCCAGCAAGTAAATGGCACTCGGCTCTCCCAGTGGACCCTCTTTAATAGACCTGTGGCAGAAGATCAAACTGAAATAAGCCATTTGGACCCCCCATTCTCTTCTCCGTGAACTTGACAATGTTCTGTTTTGTATTTGCTGTACGCTACATCTTGAGACTTTAGATTACACTTAAAAAAAAACAAACTTGCCACATTCTTATTAAGCAATTAGAAATCCTCAAATTATTGTGATCTTTTTCCTATAGAGGGATATCAGCTTTATACAGTGAGCACTAATCTTCATTTAAAAAAAATGCAAATCTTAGCATTTCCTTCATCTATGTCTTTTAAGGGTAAGCTGTTGAAACTTAGAAAGGAGAGAAAAAAAAAAAAGGACTGCATCCAGCGATTATTTGGAAAAAAGAATGACCTCAAAAATTTGAACTTAAATGCATGAAAGGAAATACATCATATATATTTTTTTCCTATGGGTGATGACAGGGCTTAAGATGCAAAATGCTACGCTTGCCTGGAAAAGCTACCTATTTTTTAAAAAAATTAGACTTTAAATGATCTCCTGGGTACTACTATGTTACTCAGGACTGTCGACACAGAGAAATGAGGCATTCCAGTTACTGAAATGTTGAGAAATGGCCCAAGCACTGCCAAGTGCATGTCCCCTACCGTGAGCCATTTCTCCTTTCCCTGGACACTGGCCCAATTATGGAGTGATAGTCATTCCAATGCCAAATATGGGGAGTCAGGATGCCAGGCCAGAAATGTCCCTTGATGTTTTCCCCTGTCCTCATTCAAGAGAATGAACATATAATTGTTAACTGTGATAAGATAATACTTCACTCACTCTTGTAAAAGTGTCTAAAAAAGTCTTCAGATTTTCCAGCAACAGTTGGATAGTGATATGCAGTATATGGTGTGTGCCAAGCTCAAAGTTACAAAGCCTTATTCTTGGCAACAACTACAAACAATTTCCATTTTACTATGAAAACGAAAAGAACACACAAAGTTACAGTGTTCTTCTCTGGGGTGTTTCCAATGTGTTATCCTAGAGTAAGTATATTCTTCTTTGGAATCATTTTTCCATCAGAATCACAAGTAATGTATGAAGACAATTAACATTATTTTATTTTTT
>NC_138383.1:9149122-9174580 GCF_054177405.1 Leptonychotes weddellii
GTGTCTATCACCCAGTCACCCCATCCCTCCCACCCCACCCCCCACTCCAGCAACCCTCAGTTTGTTTCCTGCAATTAAGAATTCCTCATATCAGTGAGATCATATGATACATGTCTTTCTCTTTAACATTATTTTAGAACATAAAAGCCTCATAAAAGAATAGTAAGATAGTACTTATTTTATTTTGACTGATTATAAGAAATCATTTTGTATGGGAAATTTAGAAAGTAAACTAAAAATATGATAAAATGTCACCTGTAATTCCTATATCCAGAATTAGAAGGAATGTCATTATTTCTGTGCATGCATTTCCAGGAAGGTGTGTATGCACATGTATTCTCTGTGTCTATGCTTTTGTGTGGTTATTTTACCATGATTTGTGATCGCACTGTGTAAATTCGTATTTAGGTTTTCCCTTATAATGAATCTTTTTTTTTTTAAAGATTTTATTTATTTATTTGAGAGAGAGAATGAGAGAGAGAGCACGGGAAGGGGGAGGGTCAGAGGGAGAAGCAGACTCTCTGCTGAGCAGGGAGCCCGATGGGGGACTCGATCCAGGGACTCCAGGATCATGACCTGAGCCGAAGGCAGTCGCCCAACCAACTGAGCCACCCAGGCGCCCCTGAATCTTTTTTAAGATATCCACAGTCATGGGCACAGATAAATTTTACAAAATTCTTTGGCCAGAAAATATTTATGTGTAATCATAAGCAATGGTTAACCATAAGCAATATAACTGTAGAGTGATGTATCTGGAATGGTTTTTTAAAGTCTTTAAATCTTAAGAACAGGTATATCCAAAGGGGAATATTTGATTTACTCCATAGAAGTTTGGACCTTCATTTACCTGCTTTTGTAAGAAAAATGCCATAGGCTCAGACTCTCATAATTTTTTTTTCTTATGGGGATGACTTAATCTGGTTTACATTTTGATTTGCCTTTCCTTTTTGAAAGAAGTGGCAACCTAGTTTTCTTAAGGATTCCACTGAGTCACTTCATGTATTTTTTGTACAATCTGTGTTCCTTGTTTAGAACTGTGCTACACAGGATAAATATTTTGAGTAAAACTACACTCTACTATGGGCATTAGTTTATATTTTCCTGATGATTTTAGTTTTGAAATGAATTTCAAATTCATGTATGAATCTGGTGTCACTTCAGGTGTAGATTTCTTTGTTCAAAGCCTGGCCACCACCTTTGCTATGCTAGGATGGTAATCCTAGCTGGACCAGATAGCTTCTACTTGTTCCTCCAGATTCACCCTGCCCATCCTTCTTCCCTGAGCTCTGTGTCTTAGGAAGCTGGTCTTTTGGGGTTCAGACCCTGGAAAGCCTCTGTCGAAGTCAGGAGATGGGAGAAAAGTGAGGCCAGGTGCCTCATCCCCAAGCTCCCTCACTGTGGGGGTCTCTCACTCTCTCTCTACCCTCCACTTAATGGTGTCTTATCTGTTTTGTTCAAAATCGCCACCTTCTGGTCTGCCGGGAAGCTGGCTCTGTTCCTTTCTTATTTTTTTGGCGGGGGGGGGGGGGGCGGAGTGGACTTAGGGTCATAAGATTTAGCCAAAAAAAGCAAGGATTTGAAAATGGAATACTTATATTAAAACATTTATAACATTTATTTGTTATTTACCTGAAGTATAAATTTAATGGGACACCTGATATTTTATCTGATGACCCTAAGAGTGATACAATCATTTTGCTGCTCTCTCATGTGGTTTATCTTTGTGCTTTCCCCACCAGACCCCCACATGTAATAAGTGGGTCCTTTGTCTATAAACCCTTCTCAGGTGCTCCTTATTTGATTATGCCATTGCTTTCCTATTGGGACCCTTGCAGAAGCACTGTCTCATCAAGCCAAGTTTAAGATAAATCAGTCTTAGGTGTTTTTTCTTGGTGTATCTTGATTTGTACTGGGGTTAAAAGGAAAGAATGTCTGTACCATCTCAATGTAAAAGCCAACAGTAATGAGCTCTTTTAGACTATTGAATGCAACACACTATGTCAAAAATGTCAGGGAAAATAACACCTGTAGTAACCAAACATCAGACACCCCAGCCATGCCAGGTTAGTTCTGGAGTATGGATGATCCAACTTAATTATTCATAGCATTCTCTTTCCATCCAGGTTAGATATAGTGTATTATGGGATCAACCTGAGCATCATGGTGAAAAGCTAAGGAAAGTATACATTGTGTTCTTGGCATGTTCATTACAGAGCTGTGTGTCCTTAGAAAGGTAGCTACTTTCCAGGGGTACCTGGGTGGCTCAGTCAGTTGAGTCTCCAACTCTTGATTTTGGCTGAGGTCATGGTCTTGGGGTCATGAGATTGAGTCCCACATCAGGCTCTGCATTTAGTGGGGAGTCTGCTTGAGATTCAATCACTCCCTCTCCCTCTGCCCCTCCCCACTAAAATAAATAAATAAATCTTTTTTTTTTTTTTAAAGATTTTATTCATTTATTTGAGAGAGAATGAGATAGAGCATGAGACGGGGGAGGGTCAGAGGGAGAAGCAGGCTCCCTGCCGAGCAGGGAGCCCGATGCGGGACTCGATCCTGGGACTCCAGGATCATGACCTGAGCCGAAGGCAGTCGCTTAACCAACTGAGCCACCCAGGCGCCCCAATAAATAAATAAATCTTAAAAAAAAAAAGAAAGCTAGTTTCCAAAGCCCATAATTTACTTATGAATAATGTAATTATAATAGAGTGAACTCCTCGGATTTTTCTTTTTACAAAGTTAAGTATACACTTACTATCAGAATCTTTAGGTTCTGTTTCCTCATCTTTAACCCAAAGATAATAATAGTATCTGTGAAAATGAAATGACTTGGTATGGGCAGAGCACACAGAAGAAGTACTAGTTGTTAGTAGCCAGTGCTCACATAAAATAATGTGTTACTCGATTGCCAAATCTAAGTATGAAATGCTATTTTTACTAGATTTAGGAGTAAAATGGCCATATGATTTATTATCCAAAGCAGGCAATTTAAAAAAAAAAAAACACATTGCTTTATTATCATACAATTTACTTATACCCAAGTACACCCACTTTAAGTATAAGTCCAATGAGTTTTGACAAATTCATACACTTATGCAATCACCACCCCTACCAAGATATAGAATATCTCCATCATTCCAAATGGCTCCCTTATGTCTCTTTGCAGTCAGTTTCTACGCACAATTAGCCCAAGGCAATTCTAGGCTGCTTTCTGTCATTGTAGATTAGTTTTGCAAAGGACTTGTGAAATACGGTTTATTTTATAAATAGTCCCAGATGGACCCCTAGTCAAGGAAGAATTTCGGTTATAATGAGAAGTCACTCTGGAAATTAAATCATAACTGTAAAGAGGGCCATCAAATTCCTTATTGTTTGTCCCAACATCAGATATTAGCCATTACAGAAAAATGTCATTTTATGAATAAAAGGCAAAAATGTAAGGATACTTTGTCTTATTTGTAATCTCATTTAATACTTAATGGTGACCCCATGCATTATTATAACACTCTGCAGAGACTATATGATCTTTGTTTCTTCTCAGTAAGTTGGATTTTGAAATCTGATTTAGTAATTTGAATTATTACATTAGGCAATGGTAGGAAGACGTGTTTTGCCTCTGGTTTGTCTAAGTCGAGAGAATGTATTTTATCTTCAGCCTATACATTTCTCAGCCTCGGAACACACACACACACACACACACACACACACACACACACACACCCCCTTCCTAAAATAGGAAGCAAAGTACTATGGGGGGGGGGGCGTTTGCTTGTTTGTAATGCAGGATTCCTATTTACATTTTGACTAGATAATTGTTTGTTGGGTGCAGGGGTGGCCTGTCCTTTGTAATTCAGTATGTTTACCAGCATGCCTGACCTCTACCCACTAGATGTCAGTAGTCAACCCCCTCCAGGGCCATGCTAATCAAAAACTCTCCAGACCTGGCCGAATGTCCCCTGAGGGGCAAACTCACCCTTTGGAGAACCACTTTTGTAGAGGGTATTGGGATGTGTCGTTTTTTTATTCTCCTATTAAGATAGCAATCAACTAGAAGTTGACCTCTAGGATTCTCCTGTAGCTTAAATCAGCTTGGCATTAATGTTGTTACACATTAATGTTATGCATTGACATTTTTCTGTACTAACATTACGCTCATAAATACGATGTCAATATGTACTGTGGGATGATAGGTAAAGCAGGAATCATGGGATTTATTATTTTTTAAATTAATTTTTTGAACTTAGGACAGGATGCCATGGACAGATTTACTACTACCTTTCTACAAATTAATTAGGAAAATCTTCCAAGGGGTGGAAGATTTTTTTTGAAGCAGTAACATGCAAAAAAAACACCATAGGTTACATTAAGTTTTGATTTGTATGTGAACCAGCTAGTTTGCCTGAAACATCCAAATCACTAAACCACCGTGGTTCTGCTTCCTCAGCAGAGGGGAAGTCAGAGCAGATTTCCCTGAATTGGCTCATTATATACAAAGGTAACACATCCAAGACAGGCAGTGCAAAGAATTTGTAGGAACAAACCAATGAGCAAGTCATCAAAACTTCAGGAGTAGGAAAAGCCCTCGTTTAGATCACGAAAGCATGTATCAGTCGTTTATATTTAGCAAATTGTTCAGAACACAGCTCATGCCTTCCTATCAGTACAAATTAGAGATAACCTTTCACTCTAATAAAGAAACAATTAGATTGTCACACTTGTTGAAATGCACACATGTGACCAAGATAAATTCCCAGTTTAAATTCTGCGAATTCATCTCCTTTTCTCCACAGACTCTCGGAATCCAGGTTATTTTACCCTGAGAGAAAGTACATCAGGACAATTCTCACCCTTGTGCTTGAGAATTAAGGTATTCTGAGATCCCACAGTGGACAGCTAGCTTCCTTATAGTTTACTAGCTGAATGAGCAGAGTGGCTGAGAAAAGTACTTTATCGTTCTACTTGGATGGCCCTCAGCTCTTTGAAATTAAGAATTTACTCATTTTATAAAAACATGTGTTCTTGCAATAGCTCCTATCACGACGTACCTGGAGAGGAGAGATATCCACACCATGGATTTACTAGAACAGCTTTTTAAAGAAGTTCTTCTCAAATTTAAGTCTTTGTCATCTTCTTAACTTGCCATTTGGAAAAGAGTTAAATTTCCTAACTTTATTTTTCTTTAAATTCCTGATAATATTCTATTTATAAAAATAACTTTAAGAGCATTTCAAACTTCCACCTCCAGCCACACAGACACACACACACACACACACACACTTCAGAATTCAGTTCAATAGCCTGTTTTCCTTGCTCAATGCTTTTTCTAATTTATGCTACTTTTCAATATTAAATTCATAGTTTAAAGGACAGAAGGAATACCTCAATAGATCTATTAATTATTCACTGTTTCATGAGCAATTAAGAGCATTGGTCTTGCTCTTAAAAGGATGTATCCCTACATGTAATGCATTTATATCAAATATCATGAGACAGACTTTCCAAAGACTACAAACTCATTTTGCATATCTCAATTTATAAACTGTCATGGTTGAGAGATACCTTTCTCTTAAAATATGGAATTTTTATAGTCACTTTTATTTTTTGTTACTTCTCTTTCCATTTATAGATTGACACTAGGGACCCCCCACTTACAGTTGGGTGCAGAATGTCCCTCTAGATAAACATCTAGTTTTAATAAGTTCAGATGGGGAAAAATGGTATTTCAAATTATCTTAATCACATCTTCCTTGAACAGACTTATAAAGTGAGTTCTGTTGCAAACCAAAAAGGCATTGAAGACTCTGTGTGTGTGTGTGTGTGTGTGTGTGTGTGTTTGTAGGGGGGAGTTTGAAATGCTCTTTGGGGGATTTCATGGGGCATGAGGTTGGGGACCTAGGGGAAAACTGTGTCAGGTTTATGAGTATGTAAATTGAACACATTTTCAATATTTTTTTTAGAACGTTGTTGGCATAAAGGATATTCTCTGACATTTTGGTGTGCTGTACATTTAATATCTTATAGCATCTTAATATAAGGAGCTATGTTGATTCACACAATAGCAAAAGAATACTTCTAAAATCAAGGGTGTTCAAGTAGTTGGAAATCCTAGTCATTGAAAGGAGCATACCAAAGTAACATGTGAACTCCCCACTGGAGGGGACTAAACTTTTCATTACTAAGTAATTCCAAAGATGAAGATCCCTTCTTCTTTTTCGCTTTTCTTTTTTTTTCTTTTCTCTTTTCTTCTCTTCTCATCTCTTCTTTTCTTTCTTTTCCCTTCCTTCCTTCTTTTTCTTCCTTTTGTTCTTCTGTTCTTTCGTTCTATTAGTTTTTTTTAGTATTGATTTGGGACTTTTGATGCCTTAACCTAACAAAACTCCTTGAGTCTCCAAGCGCAGTGGGTTCCTCCTTCCATGTCATGCAGCAGTTTGTTGTATTTTTTTCTTTTGGTTCTGCCTCAAATTCACTTTAGCCTCTCATCGTCCCCTTCAGTGCTATAGCAAAAGTCCCCCATCTCCTTTCCTTCAGTCTATTCCTTATCAAACTGCAGCAAACTAAGTCTTTTGAATATAACACTTTAATTCATTTTGCAAAACTCCATTTCTTTCATTTCCTAGAGGGTAAACTCTTAAATTCTGACCATGCTATTCAGACCTCCTGCAGTCCAACTAATCCATCTTCCCTTTTACTCTTCTCTGCCCTTTGCCGCTAGCTAGTCAATCCAGATATGGGGCTCCAACAAGCCCTGTGTTATCTTACTTCCCTTCCTTTCTTCATACTTACCTCTCCTGCCTACATGCATTTGCTCTCATTTCAAAAACTCCTTCCAGGCCCAGATAAAGAGTTCCCTTTTCTATGCAGCTGCCTCAGTTCATTCATGATAAATATAACCTCTCTCTCCTGTGAAAGTATCTGAGCCACTGTCCTTACCAATGGAACGTACCTTGCCTTGTGACACTGTATACAGATACCTTCAATTATTATTTAACTAGCCTATGTTTATAGCTTGTTTGCCCAACATGATGGCATCCTTTATTTTTTAGCTTAATTATCCATTTATTTGTTTATTTATTTATTTATTTTTATATTCAAGGAATGATAATGGATTATGAAGAAAGGAAGGAAAGATCAAATTAAGGGAGAGAAAAAGAAAATTAATCCTACAGATTTCATCTATGTTCAGTAGAATTAGGAGATATTTAAGACCTAATCAAAAGTAGACTGGCTCTGTAAGACAAACATAAATGTTTTTCAAAGCTTACTTGGGTGATGGCAAGGGACAGAAGATGTTGGCATTGCAATATCATTACTCTGAGGAATTATTCTATTATTTTACCAAATTAGATAAATGAGAGATGAATTATAAATTGTAATAGACTAAAAATACCTATCAAATATGAACCATTCATTAATAAGTGTTCCTAGTACCACTAAATGCCAAGCACGAACCCTATTATGGTAAATCAAGTATGGGAAGAAGTAGCTGTTGGCTTGAATTTTTGAGAAGTTTTGTTGAGGTCTTATATGGGCCTCAAAGGATCACAGAGATTATAGATCATGGAGAAAGGGTGTCAAGAAAGTCTTAGAGAGTGGCAGGCAAGAAGGGGAAAATAAAACAGCACAGAACTTTATAGGAATTCTAAGAAAACTGTTTTCTGTAAGAAGATATTAAACTAGAATTTAGTACTTGGTTTATGTCATAACCTGTTCACGATAAGAGGAAATCTTTTTAAAATTAAATCTTCTAAGGCTAGGCCTTGCAGATGTGGAAAAAATTTTAACAGGATGATATTTTAAATTTCCTTTTGGTTAAACTTGCCTACTTGTAGCCAATATAGGAAGAAAGAAAGAAAGAAAGAAAGACAAAGAAAGAGAGAGAAAGAAATCTTTTCTCCTTATGACTTAGGGTAAATGATCTATCTCATTGTTCTTTCTTCCAACAAGTGGTGACCCAGAAGTATTAAAAGGTACCTCCTAGTGTAACATGTTTTGCAGGATTTTGGTACATGCATAAAATGAAAAAGGAAGTCTGTGGCTTAGTGACTCATGTTTATACCAATCTGGATTTTATGATATCACATGAATTAATGTGAAAGTGACAATAGGACTCTACCCATATGAATATTTCTACCCCAGTCCTCTGGAACAGAAATTTGTCCCAATTAAATGGACTTACTTTGTTATTAAGGCATTGCATTTTTGAATTAGATTTTATTATTAACAACTGGGAAATTGAAATCAAAATAACATCACTTTTGAAATAGAAAAACATTTTAACAAGGACCTATATTAGTTTCCACTACGTAATTAATGTCATCTACAAACAGTGGAAAATAGTTTGCGGACTTGAATTTAAATTAACTCTTTTTATATGCAACTAGTCAAGAGAGACCAATGCCATACAGACCAGGAGTTAAAACAAGGGAAATTATTCTTCTGGAAAATTTAACACCTGGGAAATAGATCCTATTAAATAAAAGACATTTTATAGGAGAAATAAAAGCCTAACCAACATTGTGATGATTCCAATTGGAGAACGGAAAATTTGTTGTCTTTCTACACATTCTGAGAGCAGGAGATTTCAAAGAATATTTGTTAAGAGGGAAAGGACTCAGAACTTTCCACGCTAATTAGACACAAACCAGATTAATATTAAAATATTTCCCCAAAGCAGTTTGTGGTTTGATATACCAATTAAACTGTAGACTTTTCAAGCTATCCTACCAACATATATTATTGAAAAATTTGGGGTGCATGGGTGGCTCAGTCATTAAGCGTCTGCCTTCAGCTCAGGTCATGATCCCAGGGTTCTGGGATCGAGTCCCGCATCGGGCTCCCTGCTCAGCGGGGAGCCTGCTTCTCCCTCTGCCTCTCTCTCTCTGTCTCTTATGAATAAATAAATAAAATCTTTTTTTAAAAAAAGAAAAATTTTACCCTAAAACGGGTAAAAATGATTCAAGAATTATTCAATAACCCTATACGCAATGTTGATAAAAATTGTATATTTTTTAAGAATTTCTGTTTCTCAAAATTGTCATCATATTTTTACATTTCACTTTCATTTATAAAATCAGATTTAGTGAGCTTAAGGTAGTTATTATATTCTTACACAATTACCTGTGTAAGGCAGGAATTTGGGGGTATAAGCATTCACATAAACTTTTGTTCATTTAAGTCTAAGAAGAGGAGCTTATTAGCAATGAACAGTATCTCCAGAAATCAGAGTTAGAAAGTAGGCAACAATGGAACCAAGGAATGGAGACTTTAAGGAGCCCAGGTTGAGATGTTTGTAATCTCTCTGGACATATCCTTCATTCTTACATTTCCACAGATTGGCATTCTTTGCTTTGCTGATAGTGAATTCTGGTGAAATGGTTGTGCCAACCTTGGAAATTTTCCATCTCTCTTACCAAGGACAGCTCAGGCTGATGAGAACCACTTAGCCACTATTTCAAGCTTTCGGGGGAGAGGATCTTACTGGCTCCTCTCCTTTCAAGTGCTTACCCTTGTTCAATCAACTATGTTCAAATTTGGCTGCTGGAGACACATTCCATTGGGTGCTGTGGGCAAGAGCAAAAAGTCATTCTGAACTAAGCAAAAATCACCTATGGTGCCTCTGGGCATTACAAGCTGAAAAAAATAATAAGGCTCAAGCATTTGCATGACGAAGACCCCACAATCTGTGGTAGAATTAATTTTCATCTAATGAATTAATCTTTTTAGCATAAATTCAGCTGCGAGATCCCTCTTTACTAATGAAAGAAATATTTAAGATTATACCTGACCTAAGATCAATTATTGTTCCTATTTTGTTTTGTCCAAAGGGTTGATATTTTGACTTATTATGTGAGATGTTTTAGTTGTTTGTTTTTTTCTCTCTCATCTTACTCTTTTGTGTATATGTGTACGTGCTATGTGGTTGGGGGTGGGGGGAAAGTAGTCCTGGCAGAGATTTATCACCGAAATAATATTTATCATGGCATTATTAATGGCTGACCACGTGGGGTGTTCTTATTACCACTACATAATTCAGTTTCCTTTGGATTTTAATATGAATCTGGACTTTGTATCCTCAAAATGGTATTTCAGAACATAAGTTTGGATAGCTCACTCCTTATAAAAAAAGAAAAGAAAAGAAAAGAAAACTCTCTGGCAGCACAGTTTAAATTTCCAAATCCTAAAGATGTGTTCCTGAAGCTCCCTACAGAAGACAAGATTTGTAGGAATTTAGAGTATTTAGTAAATCCTCTCTGCGTTCTAAAGTGAAGCATGATTCCATATTTCTTACAGCAATTCGGCTTCTATGGATACTGCAGTTTTTCAGAATGGAAACATAGGAAGGGAGATTGAATACAGTTTTTAAATCTCCAGATCATGAAAGATAATTGCAGAAGATTATTCCGTCAATTAGCAAGTACTTCTGAAATGACACAGCAGACAGGAGATAATTCATTTGGAAAGTCATTCATTCACCCCTTCCTCTTAGGTCACAAGGTGTTTAAATAATTTTGTAGAGGAAGTAGGAAACAGCTGTGGTAAAATTGTGGATTTTTATGTCTTTCACTCTTCGGTATGTAGCTGCCAAAATGAAACCATTAATAAGATTGAGACTAGGTGAAGTTAAAGTGTGCAAACCTGAGCTCCTTCTTTGAGTGAGGTCTATAATGGGCTGCTTTCTATTCCATTGTTCCCACAGAATACTGAGGGTAAATGAGTTAAGGATTTGATTTTTTTTAGCTTAACTCTTTGCTGGAGTCATAATTGAGCGAGGCAAAGAGAAGAACCCAGTACAAGATCTGGCCAGTAATTTATTTTCCCCATGCCTATTCTCCTCACTAGATGAAAATTGAACCCTTGTAAGATACTTTCAAAGCCTTTAGGTAGACAGGGTACAGTAATTTTGTGCACTGATAGGAGAGATTGTTCTAAATAAAGTAATACACCTTAAGATGCTCTAGGGTTTAAGAATAGGACTGAGGAGATCTTATTCTGAAATGTCCTCAAATTGTATTCTTAAACATCCAGATCTAGAAATTGTTATAAATATAGATTAGCACTATATTTGGATCAGTGGAGAAGTTCACAGCATGATAAAATGATTATTAATGTGAGGCTATAAGCAAGTGAGGTCCCAGTTTCAAAAGAGTTTAGTTTAGCTGCCTGGAATCTTAAATTGTATTTCTGAAAACAACATCCAACACCTAATGGAACAAATATGCCAGACAACCTTAGGTATAATTAGGCAGACATTTATTTTATAAATTATTTAAAGACACCATAAACAAAATTCAGACCAATGGAAAAGGATTGCAGAGTCATAGCATTTTAGCAGCAATAGGAAACTTAGGGATTAAATCATCTCATTATTGAATATAAGGGAAGCAAGATTCAGAGAAGTTGATTTACTTAAACAAGATCATACATCTGGAGCAGGACAGAGCAAAATTTATATCCTGTTTCCACTTCAATTCCAGTGTTGTTTCTACAAAGTCAGGTTGATCTTTGATGTCTGATACTCTCTCCTATGAGAGAGGTAATAATTCAAGGGGAAAATAAATCATGTCTCTTACTATTAAGATTTAATAGGCATGGAAAAAAGCTGATTCACTCCTCAGAGTTACCATGTAGGTTTGTCAAACTCCCAATGTATTTAGGCTTACACACAAAATGAAATGTGTATTAGCAAGATCCAGGAAAATGAATATATTCTCTGAATGAGACTATAACCTTTGTAACAATTTTTTTTTTTTTGCTTCATTTCTCATCAGGACTAGGACTTAGAATTGAAATACTAATCTAGTAACTAGTTGCGGTTGGTTGAATTTATTCAAAGAAGAAACATTGAGAGTGCTATAATGGGCTATAATGATACTAATGCTATATGTAATTATATTATAACTGACCAAGAGAAAGATGGAAAAAAAAGAGAATTTCTACTAGAATCAGTTGGTTTGGAATTTATCCCACAAAAACTAACATGCATTTTATCCCCTTCATTCCTTCTTCCTTGTAACACTTAGAAAATACTGCAAAAATATATATATACAATAGTTATCTAAAGCAAGACACTGGGAATACAGCCTAAGAAAACTACCAAAAGTACATTTGCAAACATAAATCAACATAAGGCTTGTAAAAACACAAGAATAGGGCTGCATTCTTGGGCATCAAACCAGAGGGGTGTTGGTCGCTTCAGAAACCATTTCTCTATTGTGTCTCTTGACTTACCAATAACCCCAGCTATGCACTTTTTAAACATCAATAACTAAATACACATTCTAATGCAGTTTTTAAACACCAAACATAAAATCAGGCAGTCACACATAGCATATGCTTATGGAAAGCAAAGAGAAGGGGTATAATAAAGAAAACTAGCATCCATTAAGTACACATTATAGCCAAGGCATTTGGTCTTTACAAACCCAGCTAAGACTTCTGTTTTACAGAGGAGGTGCAAAGAGTTTGAGTGTTTTTTTTCCAGAGTACGTATAGCAGGAAGTTATAATGCCAAGATTCAAACCAAGGTTCACTTGAGTCCAAAGTGCAAGGTGTTGTGAAGTGATACATTTTCTGGATCACTGATCTCTCTCTCTTTCTCTCTCTCTCTCTCTCCCTCTCTCTCATTCTCTGTGTGTGTGTGTCTTTCTGTGCAGGCTTGGAATAGTAAAAGGATATGTTGAAAAAGAGTTATAAACTCTAAATAAATTTATATTTAATAAGATTTCCTTCCCAGCATAATGGGATTAGGAAGCCAACTATCTTCTGTCTAACAAAAAGCAACCATAAAACTGGGAAAAACTGTCAAAAAGAATCATTTCAGATTTCTAAAACTCTAGAAATCAACCAACATTGAACATCAATGTGAATCACATTTATTCATGAATACTATTAACTTTGGGTAAGAACAGCATGAGCCTGTGGTGTTCTTGCCTAGGACGGATCCCATGACCCCACTGGCTCTGTCCATGATAATTCAGCCAGGGAGAGTCAGGCTGTCACTGTCATTGCTAGTAAGGACACACGGGATTTAGGACATTATTATCAAAGTGGTGTGATGATTAATTTTATGTGTCAACTTGACTGGGTCACAGCATGTCCAGATATTTGGTTAAATATTATTTCTGGGTGTGTCTGTGAGAATGTTTCGGGGAGATATTAGCATTTGAACCCATAGACTAAGTAAAGCAGATTGTCCTCCCCAAGGTGGGTAGGGAATTTTCCAACCAGTTGAAGGCCTAAATAGAATGGAGGAAGGCAGAAGAAGAGAGAATTCTCTTTCAATGCCTTACTGCTTGAGCTGGATGTTGGTCTTCTTCTGCTTTCAGACTAGGATTTCCACCATTGCCACTCATGGTTCTCAAGCCTTTGGACTCAGATTGGAACTAACCACTGGCTTTCCTGGGTCTCAGAGGTCTTGCAGATGCCAGCTAATGGGACTTCTCAATCTCCATAATCACATGATTATATATAAATATGCAAGTATACATATGTATTTTCATTTATATGTGTGTATGTGTGTTTGTAGGTGTATTCTGTTGGTTCTGTGTCTCTGGAGAACCCTGACTAATACAAGTGGTAATCCTGATGCAAGTGAAGAGAGAGGCCAGGAGCTCTATTTGCTCAAATTTGCATAGCTAGGGATTCAACAAGAGTTCCAATAAGTGAGGCACACATAAGGGGTTTGATAAGTTTTCTACATATCTGGGGTTGGCCAGAAGCTATGTGTGTATACAGCAGAGATCAAAACAGACGTAAGCCACTCACAAATCTCTGGCCTATCGTGCCAGGGCATCTGCTCAAAGGAGACACAAGAAAGTTCCATGGAAAGTAAAAAATGGGTAAACTTAAAGCAGCCTGTTTGAATGTGCTCCCCAACTTACATACAGATCTGTCAGCAGAGAGTGGAGGGACTTCTAAGCTTGAGGTGTTTGAGAATAATCTCTAATCCTGGTCTGAACAGTAAGATATTCCCAGGAAATACGCCTAGGAGATCAGACTTGAAGATAAAAACAGGCTTGCAAAATAAAATTGAAACAAAACAACAACAACTCAGCAGAAACATCAATAGCCACACTTTTAGGGGGAGGCACAGGTCACAGATTTAATGAAGAAAAACAAAACAGAGCAACAACAACAACAACAACAAAACAAAAGCCAAAACAATTCTCAGGAGGGAAAAAGTCAATATTGTCTGAAATATGCAATATTCCACCCAAAAATTATGTGAAGCAACAGGAAAATGTGACTCCTACTCAGAAAAAAAAGGGCAATCAATAGAAACTGTGTATGAGCGCTACCCCCCCATTATGGATTTAGCAAACAACTTCAAAGGAATCCAAATAGCTAAAGAATACCATGCTGAAAGAATAAAAGGAGAGTATGATGACAACGATGCAATGAACAGAAACTCATATTAGGGAGATGGCAATTGTAGGGAAAAAAATGGATATTTTGGATTTGAAAAGTAAAATAATTAAAATGAGAAGTTTACTTGACAGTTACAACAGAAAAGTCATGTGAGCAGGGAAAAAAATGAAGAGTCCATGAAGTTGAAGATAGATCGATGGGAAAATGAAGAGAACTTCAGAGACCTATAAAACACTAGCAAGCATGCATGTGTGTGTAATGAGTGTCTCACAAGGAAAGAGGAGAGTGAAAGGGGGGGACTGTTTGAAGAAATAATGGCCAAAAATTTCCCAAATTTAATGAAAGCCAATAATCTATAGATCCAAGAAGTTCAGGATACTGAAACTTCTTTTTCTTTCTTTCTTTAAATTTAAATTCCAAATTCTTAGAAGCAATAGTAAAATAAGTCATTCAGGCATATACACCAGGCTTGCAATTGCTTTTAAAAATATGTATGTGGATATATTGGATTGGATACTTAAAGTGAAAGAAATAGATGTTGGAGAAGCAGGATCATGGTACATGTACTTGACCGTCTGTTTTCACTGGGCCTCACCACTAGCTCCTTCTAAGGTTTCCTCGTAAGTGCAGAGGAGGAATTGAAAGCTACATTTTCCAGAATGTGCTCATGTATCTGATTTAGGGTTAATGTGTATGAAGGGCAGGCATTGGAGTCCAACTGGGAAGTCTGGAGAGAAGGATGCATGACCTTGACAGAATGTTTCAAGCAGAATATGTGTTCCCTGAACTTCTGGTAATTACCCACATTGGAATTTCAGATTGATATAAATCATTAGGAGATTCCCAGGGTTTTGTTTTGTTTTGTTTTGTTTTTAAATCCTAAGGGTTCTTGAAACTTGCAGACACCATAGGCAAGATCCTGAGAATCCTGTTCTGGTGCTGAAGCATCTATCTGGTTGCTGGTTTCCCTGACATTCACTTCCTTACGCCTTCCCTAGTTATATAAACTCCTAATCCCAAATATCAAAACCATTCATAATTGAGGAAAATATAATGATGCTTCAGTATTAATGTGATGCTGAGTTTTACATTCTATGATTCAAGTTTCTAGAATATCTTTGTCACCATTGGAGAATAACCACTACCATTCTCTCCAAATAACTGCTCTGATTCTTCTCTCTAGCTCACTGCGTAAATTTTGGTCAGAGGAGGTTTTTTTCTTTTTTTAGTTCTTTATTTAAATTAAATTTAGTTGACATATACTGTATTATTAGTTTCAGGGGTAGAATTTAGTGATTCATCAGTTGCATATAACACCCAATGCTCATTACTTCACGTACCCTCCTTAATGCCCATCACCCAGTTACCTCATCCCCCCACCCACTTCCCCTCCAGCAACCCTCAGTTTGTTTCCTAGAGTTCAGTCCCTCCCTATTTTCATCTTAAACGTTCCTTCCTTTCCCCTATGTTGATCTGCTTTGTTTCTTAAATTCCACATATGAGGGAAATCATACGGTATCTGTCTTTCTTTGACTTATTTCGCTTAGCATAGTACCCTCTAGTTCCATCCATGTCATTGCAAATGGCAACCTTTTGTTCCTTTTGATGGCTGAGTAATATTTCATTATATATATATATATATGTATATGTATATATATATGTATATACCACTTCTTTATCCATTCATCTGTCAATGGACATCTGGACTCTTTCCATATTTTGGCTATTGTAGACATTGTAGACATTGCTGCTAAGAACATTGGGGTGCATTTGCCCCTTCAAATCACTATGTTTGTATCCTTTGGATAAATACCTAGTAGTGCAATTGCTGGATCGTAGGGTAGCTCTATTTTAAACTTTTTGAGGAACCTCCATACTGTTTTCCAGAGTAGCTGCACCAGTTTGCATTCCCACCAATGGTGTAAGAGGGTTCCTCTTTCTCCGTATTCTCACCAACATCTGTTTTTTCCTGAGTTGTTAATTTGAGCCATTTGGTCAGAGGAGTTTTTTAAAAAAAAACCTTGAATTGACCCAGAGTTGTTAATTTTGGACATGGCTGGGCTTGAATTGACCCAGAGTTGTTAATTTTGGACATGGCTGGGCTAGATATCAGCAGTAGAAAATGCGAAAATTTGAGTTCCATAAATGGTGACAGGTTTTACAACAAAACCTAGAGTGAGCATTAAAGTTAGCTTTCTGGAATATTTAAAACTACTTTCGAATCTCTAATGTCCTCAATCTACAATCTCTTTTTCACTGCTACTCTTGATTAGAATGCAAATGAGGGAAAGGCGGAAAATAACCATGTCTGTGCCAGAAAGATGGATAAGCGATAGCCAGGATAAAGCCTCCAAAACACATACAGCTCATTGCCTGCTTCCCTTAAGAGAAAGGCCACTATTGAATTTTCTTGTTTAATAGTTTTGAATTATTAATGATTTCTAATGATTCCTTAATCGTTAAGACTAGTCCTTTACCTTTTCAACACAATATGGCACAGATTGAGGAAATAAAAGGGATTTTTAATGGACTTAAGGACAATGCAGAAGGATAAATTTGTTTAAAGCACTTAGATATAGAGAAACTGGTCATTTTCTCTTAAGAGCTTTATTGACAGAAAAGCCAACATTCTCTTGTACTGTGCTACCTTGGATGAGCATATTTTAAAAGTGTTTTCTCCCTCCTTTTAAAGAGGATTTATTTTTTGGAGCAGTTTTAGGTTCACAGCAAAATTGAATGAAAAGTATGAGTTCCTACATAACACCCCACAGCATCCTCCACTATCTATAACCCACCCCCCACCAAAGTGGAACCGACATTCCTATATTTTTATCACTCGAATTTCATAGTTTATATTAAGGTTCACTCTTGGTGAACATTTGTTCACCAAAAATGGTACATTTTATGGGTTTCATTTTTTAGCAAATGTAAATGTCACATATCCACCATTTTAGTATCATACAGAATAGTTTCACTGTCCTCAAAATCCTCTGTGCTTAGTCTCTTCATCCCCCCCATCGACACCCCTCCCCTGTAACCACTGATCTTTTTACTGTCTCCATAGTTTTGCCTCTTCCAGAATGTTATAGTTGGAATCCTACAGTATGTCACCTTTTCAGATTGTCTTCTTTTACTTAGTAATGTACACTTGAGATTCCTCCATGTCTTTTCATGGTCCCCTAGCTCTTCTGTTTTGTTTTGTTGTTGTTTTTAAGTGCTGAATAATATTCCATTGTTTGGATGAACCAAAGTTTATTTATCCATTCACCTCCTGAAGGACATCTTGGTTGCGTCCAAGTTTTGGCAATTAAGAATAAATCTGCTTGTAGACCATCTGTGTGCAGGTTTTTGTGTGGATGTGTTTTCAGTTCCTTAGGATAAATACCAAGCAACGTGACTGCTGGATTGTTTGCTATGAGTCTGTTTAGTTTTGTAAGACTGTCTGTCTTCCGAAGTGGCTGTACCATTTCCATTCTCACCAGCCATGAAGGAGATTCCTGCTGCTGTATATCCTCACCAGTATTTGGTGTTGTTAGTGTTCTGGATTTTGGCCATTCTAATAGGTGCGTGTAGTGATATCTCATAGTTGTTTAAATTTGTAATTCCCTAGTGACATATGCTGTGGAGGGTCTTTCATATGCATATTTGCCACGTGCATGTCTTCTCTAATGAGGTGGTTACTCAGATCTTTTGCTCATTCTTTTTTTTTTTTTAAGATTTTATTTATTTGCGAGAGAGAGAATGAGAGACAGAGAGCATGAGAAGGAGGAGGGTCAGAGGGAGAAGCAGACTCCCTGCAGAGCAGGGAGCCCGATGTGGGACTCGATCCCGGGACTCCAGGATCATGACCTGAGCCGAAGGCAGTCGCTTAACCAACTGAGCCACCCAGGCGCCCTCTTTTGCTCATTCTTTAATTGAGTTATTTTCTTTTTGTTTTAAGAATTCCTTTTATATTTCGGAGTGAATGCTTTTGACATAATTCTCAAGGATGTGGTCTCTGCCGTAAGGAAATGCAGAAGGGTCATCGATAATGATTTTGGTGAGGGGTCTCCCCACAAATACAAATACATGAGGCATTAATTCCTTCCGGGGGGGAAAGTACCACTGCTATGTTAATGACATTGGCTTTTCCAAATGAAATATTATTGGAATAGGAGAAGTTGGGAAATGATCATTATTTAGGTTTAAATACACATGAAGCATGAAAAATGAATCCTAAAAGCTGCCAAAGTCTGCCACTTTCCTATTTTTTTTTAGCAGAGAATATGTTCAATTATAGAATTACTCTGTTCTTAACCATAGTTATATAAAACCAATAGATGATCACAGATAAGTAGGTAGAGTACTATAGGAAATGCATTCCTTCCCCCAGGAATCCAGAAATCCAGGTTATGGTGGTTTGGTTATTTGGAATTTGAAACCAGTTTGCTTTGTATCCTTGGTGATAGGACTGAAAGCCTTCAAATTCTAACATTCTTACATGAGGAACAGTAGCTTCAACCTAAAAGAAACTACTTCCACAAATGATTTAAGAAAAAAAATAATGATAAGCATAACAATGACCCTTCTGACTTAGTCTGCAATTCACTTATGGTCTCAGGGTCTTATCTTCCTGATCATAAATAACTCATCCTCTAAACTGTAGGAAAGTAATATTAAGTCAATACCAATTTAAAACAAGAAAGGGAAATTACAAGAGAATCTATCTAAATTCTTTCTTTAAAAAAAGGAAAATGCTTGAAAAAGATACTACAAAGATATCAGAAACTAGCATTAGGAAAATTTAAATCCAGACATTTTGACCACTTCCTCCAGAAATAGCATGACCACGCATTTTGGAGGTCCTTTTATTAAGTATTAAATGGATGTGCAAGAATTCTGTTATGAGAATTGTATCATGTATGAATAGATAGAATGATATCTCTTAAGCTCTAAATGATGTCTATCAACCCCAGGCTGGTGCAAATTAGTGAAATTAGTGTGTATATTTCAGGCACAGTGTAAATTAGGAAAGCCTTTTTTTTTTTTTTTTTTTAAGTAGGCTCCAAGCCCAATGCAGGGCTTGAACTCATCATCATGACCCTGAGATCAAGAGTCACATACTCTACCTACTGAGTCAGCTAGGCCCCCATATAAAGCCCTTTCTTAAAAAGCCATTTAGAAATACATTTGTACAGCTGTGAAAAATGCATATTTTGGGGGGCAGTAACTTCATTCTTGTTCTTTTGCAAAAGTTTCTGATTTGAAAACTCTAGACAGTAAGTTAAAATTTGCTTCTTTTGCCTCCAGGTACCACCATTGTTATGCTATTTGCTGTTACTTCTATCATGTTTCATATATGGTTTGGCTCAGTAAGGAGGCTACTAATTGCTTTACCAATAAACTGGGTCATGATAATTCACCATTAGCATGGTAGTGTCACTTTGAATTTGGCCATAAAGACTGAGGTTTTCTCAGGGGCACCTGGGTGACTCAGTCAGTTAAGTGTCTGACTTCAGCTCAGGTCATGTTCTCAGGGTCCTGAGATTGAGCCCCACATCGAGCCCCTCATCCAGCCCCACATCGGGCTCTGTGCTCAGCGGGAGTCTGCTTGTCCCTCTCCCTCTGCCTCTCCCCCTGCTCATACACTCAAATAAATAAATAAAATCTTAAAAAAAAAAAACAGGCTTTCTGTAGGCATAGCTGAGATCTAGAAAGAAGCCCATGGCTGCTCAAGACACAGAAATCTTTATTTATTAAGATTGAAAAGGAAAAGAAAAATCTCATATCATAAGATTTTGACGAGTATAGAATTATGTCCTAGAATTTTCAAGGCTGAGCTGAAAATCTTGCCTCCTCAATGTTTTATTTCCTTTTCTTTTCTCTTTTCCTTTCCTTTCTTTTCTTTTCTTTCCTTTTTTTTTTTTTTTGGATGGTGAGCTTGGAGAGGTGGAGAGAGCATGAGAAAAGTCATTTAACCTAACCTTCAGTTTTCAGTTTCTGCTATTGTAAAACAGAGGTAATAAAACTCCCTCCGCATGAACTTGTCATGAGAGCCAATAAACTAATAGTTGTGAACTCAATGCATACAACATCTTATCCAAAATAAAATGCCATTTTTGTTACTCATCACATCAGGCAAATGGAAAACACAGAGAGAGAACCAACACTTTGTGCCTCGCGGATCATGCTCTTCCTGAACAACGCCAAGACTATAAGCAGGTTTCTAACCAAAGTGTCCATGGTGGTACTTTTAAGCATAGTAGGTTCCCTACTTGGTATTCAGCAGACACTTTTCGGATGTTTGGCCCATGAAGGGGCAGCTGTGCCATTTTTGGTATTTCTGCAGGTTTCTCTCTGCTTGCTGACAGTGACGTGCACACATCTGGTTGCTTTCTGTCCGTTTCACAGATTCATTTGTATTTGTGCCCTTAGAATATGCCTTCAAACTTGAAAGTCATATGAGGTCTGTCTTACCTCATTCACAAGGTTCATCATGTGGTATTTGCCAATGTGTAGCCTACTCCCACCCCTTCTTGCTGTTTCCTCAATCAGAAGAAGAGGTTTTACTTTCTTTCCAAATTCATCCCTAATTTGCTTTGAATGTCAATTATAAGAACCTCTGCAAAATGTTTTATTTTTCAGAATTATTTTTAATAAAATCTGTTTCTGGGTATCCATTAAAGATGTACAGAAGATTTTGAAAGCATTTACATTGATTACATCTTTTACAAAGTATATAAAATTGTTTAAGTGTCTGTAGATAATATGTATGAAACAATTGATCCCCCCACCCCCCCACCGCAATCTAGTTAGCTGATTTTCTTAGTCAACTACCAATAGATTTCATTTTGGGAGCAGAAAGGAACATATAGTTCTAATTATTTAGCAATTACTTGGGTGAAGAGTTTATTTTTATGCTACATGAGGCCAAGCATACCTATGAATATTGAGCATTGATATTCTTAAAATATTTTTCAAATATGCAGACTGTTCCCATTTTATGGATCTTTGGATGATATTTTTACTTAAGACATAAGTTCTCCTACTCAAGGGAAATGCTGGAGACACCGGCTATGACCGGAGAGTGTGACAGGGTTTGTGTCCCCTTAGTGCCCACGGTTCTTGGTCACGCCACTTCAAAGAATGAAGAGGTAGACCAGACAAAGGGTGGTGGCAAGAAAGCAAATGTTATTGAGCAAGAGTACAAAGCTCCCAGAGAGGGAGTGGGACCCAAGTGGGTTGCCCTCGGAATTTCTAAGTTTAAGGGGTTTTATGAGCTCTTTTGTGGAACTTTCTTAAGCAATCAGGGTGTTCTGAGTCCTGCCAATTAGGGCTTTGGTCATGTATCTGTCCATCTATTAGGTTAATGTCCACATGCTGATGGTCTTTTTTTGCTGACATCTGGGGGCTTAGGTCTTCACTGCCCCTTGCCCATAATATTGACAAATGCTTTTGTGGTTAATTGTCTTATTTTAGGACGTTTTGCACAAGTCGTTTCTGCAAAGGCTGCAAAAATGTCAGTGTGGTCCTGTCTAAGCTGCAAAATAGGATATCAGTGCTGTTTTATCTTAGCTGTCCTGACTCCATATTTTCTTGTTGGGAACCCTGGCCCCTGACTGCCTAGCTCTCCAATTAGCTCCTAACAAGAGGACCATCTTGGATGTGATCATGTAACACTGCATTTGCATTGAGAACTGGAGAACCTTCTCCAGCTTAACACAATATTTCCCTAGTTTTCTTTGATGAAGGGAGGTAGCCAGGTAACAATCGAGTGAATTTCATATCACTCATTCAAGGTGAAATTTAATTTTACTTAGATCTTTTTTTTAAAGACTTTATTTATTTTGAGAGAAAGAGAGAGAGAGAGCGTGGTTACAGGGTGGGGAGGGAACAGAGAGATGGAGAGAGAGAATCTCAAGCAGACTGTACACTGAGCGTGAAGCCCGACTCGGGACTCGGTCTCGCAACTGTGAGATCATGACCTGAGCCGAAATCAAGAGTCAGGTGCTTAACTGACTGAGCCACCCAGGTGCCCCTAGATACTTTTTTATTCAAGTGTGGCAGTGGTGAACCTAGTAATTGCAAAGCATCCTTACATACCAGCCTCTAATTCCAATCCACAAGCTATGGACGATCCCATTGTGCGGAAATGCACTTGTCTCTCGGAAGTCACTCCTGATTGGAGCGATACCAGTAGATGATGATCAAATTAAGATGGAATGATGGTTAATGCTTCGAAATCTCTGGACAGATTCAGAGTGGTCTGCATAGGAATCAGGAAAGAACTGAAGTAGATTTGCTAGAGTTTGCTGAGGAGATGAATTTCTCTGATAATCCCAACAACTGTCATTTTATCTGTAGACTATACATTCAAAATACTTCGGTATAAACAGCGATATGTGTATGTATACAAATTAATTGCAATGTATTCTTTAGGGGTCTTAATTAACATTTGAAGAATACTAATCATAATATATCCTGAGAGATTTAAATAATCTTCGAGGGAAATATTTATAATATTTGATCTCATTTTACATGATAATTTTAGAACAAATGCACTGTATTTTCATAGGCCATAGCTACATAGTACCTTTTAATATATTGCTATCACAAATAACATATATTACATATAATCTATTTTCTTGATTATGACCTTGAAGACTTCCCACCAAATTTTCTTTTTTTTTTTTTTCCTGTTAAAATGTTCAGTTGGGAACCGTGAAATCACTCTTTTATAACTATTACTGGTATAAGAAGAAGCATAGCCTAATGGATGCAAGTGTAGACTCCAGAGTTATTCTCTAATACAGTCTGAATCATGATTCTATCATTTACTGGCTATGCGACCTTGAGGATGTTATTTAACTTCCCTGTTTAGCACTACTTTTCATCTATAAAATTGAATACAAGTAGTACCTAGTTGTTGGGGATTACATGAGATCCTAAATACCTGAAACATACAGTATAAATGTATAGTAAGTGTTCAAAACTTATCATTATTGGCAACAGTCATTTTAAAAGTGTAACCTTATTTTTTTTCTCTTTACGATTGGTAGTAATACTGTTTTTCTTGCTAGGTAATATGTTAAGAGTTTTATTTAAATTCTCTGACTCAATCTTCTCAGAAACTCTGAAGAATGTACTAACGCTGTCAACATTTTATAGATGAGGAAACAGGTTTTGAGAGTCTGATACATGATGTGTCCAAGGTCATACGGAGAGCAAGTGGCTGAAGGGAAATGGGGATAATTTCTTTATCAAAACAAAGCTAGCAAAAATCAAACAAAATGTAGACATTGAAGGGCAAAGGTTCTTGAGTAACTCTGAAATATAAACAAAACTAGAATCAAAACATGTAAGAAAAAAATGGAGTAATGTTTAAATTAGGCAAAACCCTGGGAAACTAATAATCAATTTTGTTCCTATTCCTTCCTCATAGCTTACATTAGTATAAATTAAGAAATAGTTTAGCGCCACCATGGGGATAAATATCTGATTTGTGGCCTGTAATTAACTTCTATATAGGTTATACTCTTGAATAGCTCCTACCATACAATTTTCTCAGAAATAACCATAAAAGTGTATGCTGTATTTCTTTATCTCTTGGCCAATCCAGAACTAAGGGTCCCAAGCAAATCAAGTCTTAAAAAGTGCTGGAACCACATAGCAAGTGTTCAACAAAGATTGATTGAGTGATTTAGTAATTGTATAATCACTCTAAATATCTTTCATAGGAATCTAACCAACTTTTGAATCTTGGAATTCCAAACTCTTCAGTAGATTTCAAAAATGAGAGATCTGTTATCTGTATGAGAAAGCCCAGGGACGTAAAGTTAGTAGGTCGTGAAGGAGGATGATGAAGCAGTGTGTGACATAAAGTTCTGCATGCTAGAGATAATCCACAGAGCTCACAGATAAGCTTCCAGAACCTGATTGATTATTCTTTAGAAAGTGAACATTTTGACAGTTTCCAAGTAGGAAAATCAGAGGTTTTGCAGTTATTCTGTGCTTATAAACCGTGAGGAAAATTGATCTGGACCTTCAGTGCCCTTAGAATATATTCTTTATCATCAAAGTTAAGGTGTGCTGCAGAATTCCAAATACAATGATTTTAATTCCTTAATTTATTCTGCCAGGATACTAAACAAACAAACAAACAAAAAAACCCAAAACCCAAAACAAACAAAAAGTGCGTCAAGTGGCACGAAGAACTTCTCTCCATCCAGGCACAACTTGTCTTAAAGCATTCCCTGCCTCCTCTCTGTTCTTCAATCTTTTGAAAAGCAGTAAAAGATCTCAGTCCTTTGCTCGTGAAAACCTTTCCCATCCCTAAAGTCCCTTTGACATTGATAATGAGATTCAACTGTGAGGGAGTATTCTTGGGCTGTCTTTGATTGTCTAGAATTACGGTGCTCGTTTATGTGATGTGCTGGCTTGAGCAGAGCTCACAGGACATCGTGTTCTGTCTAAAAGGCTTCAATTAAATGCCAGGGATGTCAAAGCAATCACCTGGTTCCCTTCGGCAGGGAAATTCTCATGGCTAGGCAGCTGGGCCAGCTGTTTGCAGGCACATAATACTGCGCTTGCAACAGCACAATTTTCAGGGTTCTAAGGGTTGATTTAATACAAGACAGCTTCCATGAATTTGTCTTGAGACGAATGTCTCAAATTTTCTGCTATTTCAGAAATATCAGAAAGTTACTGCACATAGTCTCAATAGGGGAAGAAAATTAAGTTCAGTAAGTTCAGTGAAATTCAGTATAGATCTTGAGGCACAAGCCTAGCTACTGTAATATTGAGCGGAAGAGAGGAAGGGTATGGGAGTCAAGTAGAGCTGATTACAATAAGGACTCCACGAGGCTGACTGACTGTCCTTGTTTACCAGGGATTGAGTATCCTGGCAAAGACCTAAGCAAACCAGACTGAGTTCAGTGACTCTCTCTGTACCACTTCCTTGGGCAAACTATTTCATCCCTCGACTACAAACTATGACCTCATTTATTATATACATTCTATGCAGATAGGGTATTTTCTTTCCTAGGGTGATTTTGAAGATTTTATGGGATCACACAGCTATTTATTAAGTGCTATGTGCCTGATCTTGTGGCAAGTATT
>NC_138383.1:9174680-9214877 GCF_054177405.1 Leptonychotes weddellii
AAACCAAAAAATTAAAAACAGTAAATAGATGATTTTGGAATTCACAAGCACCTTGACAATAGAGTGTTTTGTAATAGAAAACTCCTTCTGAAGATGGGGCAGGGTCTACTTTATAGGGAGTTATGCAGAGAGAGCCTATCTGGAGAAATAATATTTGGGCTGAACTTGAAAATGAGCAAGGAACAACCGTGGGAAGAACTACCAGCTCATTCCTGACAGAAGAAATGGCAAGTGCAAAAGGCCTGAGTCAAGAATAGTTTTACTGGTGCAGAGGAATGGAAAAGAGGTTGGTAAGGCTAGAGTGTCGACCAAAGACGGGGATGCCATGGCACCTGGGGGTAAATGGTTTGGTAACCAACAGAAACACCAGTTTTTAATGATACAAACCAAAAGCAATCTAAGTTCTCTTCTGATCTCTCCCAGGCAGTGAAACAACTTTCATAAAAGCTGTGTAGCCAAGTGTCAGCAAAATCCACTAGAAAATGACCCAGAGCATGTCTTCAGAAATAGCTGTAACCTAGAAAACACACATACAGCATCACCTGAGCATTTGGGGAGGAGCGTGGATGGAGTGAGTGGTGAGGGTCCAGGAGCTCTGGGAACCTCCTCTTCTCCCTCACTTAATATATCTCTCCCTTATTTGACCAGGCAAAATAAACACTGCCTACTTTTGAGGGAATAAAAATATATTGTAATTTTTTTTGTTTTACTTCCTGAGAAATGTTTCTGATTTTATAAACTGTAGAGTTTAATGTTCCAACATGCATTTTTCCGAAAAAAAAAAAAAGAATCCTATTGCTGTTCTAGCTTGCTGGGGGAAAAACAAATCCATTTTCAATGAAAAGAAAGCAATGTGAGCTCTTTTATCATGCATATGTGTGTTCTTGGGGCTAATCTGAAATAATTATCCCTCTCTTCAAAAATCCACATCAACCAAATACTATGACAGCCTGATGTTCTACTCTTAGTAACTGCCTTAGGCTAACACCAGCTTTTCTCCATTTAAGTGCGCTACTACAAAGTTAACACCTAAATTCCATTTTCAGTTTTTCTTTTAGTGAGCTAGTCCCTGATGACAATATAACAATGGATAATAAGTTTCAGAGAAGTTGAAAGAAGAATAAGAAGCACCTTAGAGAGATGGTTTAAAGGAAGAGTTCCATGAAACACACTTCAGGAAGTAAAGGTAGAGTGTGAAGTTAGATGCTGCTTAAAATGAGGACAATGTATGGGAGATGAGAGGATGAATGGAGAGATAGTTATTATTTAATTATTCTTGTGAAATGTTATATTGGCCAAAGCTTTTCCAAGGTCCCTGCCAAATGTTAAGTCTCTGATACTGTGATTATATGAATTATACATCTGCATTTCCCAAAATCTTCACTAGATTTTACTGGTGATGTTCCTGTCCTTCATCAAAGAAGTACCATTAACAATAGCCAGATATGATCCAGTCACATGCAAGCCATATGCAAAATTACAGACAATATTTATAAATGTATATATACATATCCTGAATATCCATCCTTCTAACACCAGTCTTGACTCGTCCATGTTCTTTTAAAACTTTCATCCAAGTTTTGAATACCAATTTTTTAATTAGCCATCAATCTGAGAAATCATAGTATAGATTCATTTTCTTAGCTTTTTGATTTTGATCTAATATTAGAGTTATAGAAAAGTTGCAAAAGTAACACGGAGAATTCCCTTAACACTTCACTCAGCATCCCCTAATGTTAGCATCTTATAAAACACATTAAAATGATCAAACCAGGAATTAACATTAGTACAATACTATTAACTATAGACCTTATTTGGATTTTGCCAGTTCCTCTACATATATCCTGTTTGTGTTGTAGAATCCAACTGAGGATCTCACATCATACTTAGTTTTTATGTCTGTTGAGTTGCCTCCAATCTGTAACAGTACCTCAATCTTACCTTGACTTCCAGATTTTGACACTTTTGATGACTACCCATTGGCTATTTTGTAGAAAGTCAATTTGGGGTTGTCCAAACTTTTCTTTCCTCCTTAGAATGAGGCTCTGTATTTTTGGCAAAAACATGATATAAGTAAAGTTGTGTTCTCCTCAGTGCATCATATCATGATGTCCGTGATGTTGTGCGTTACCACTGATAATGTTCTTGATCTCTTGATTAAGGTGTTATCTGCTGCATTTATACACTGTAAAATTACCATTTTTCCTTTTGTATCTGACAGAAGATAATAAATATCCTGAGGAAGATACTTTGAGGCTGTGTGAATATCCTGTTCTCCTCAAAAATATATAATTTTAATAATTTTAGTGTTCATTGGTAGATCTTGCCTGCAACAATAATTACGGTAGTGTTTTCCCATGGGTGATATTCCATTCCCTTCTTTCCTTCTAAATGTATTAATAGAAATCTTATGGGGGCACCTGCGTGGCTCAGTGGTTAAGCCTCCGACTCTTGATTTTGGATCAGGTCATGATCTCAGGGTCATAAGATGGAACCCCTCCCATAGGGCTCCATGCTTAGGATGGAGTCTGACTGAGATTCTCTCTCTCCCTCTCCCTCTGCCCCTCCTTCTACTTGCACTCTCTGAATAGATAAATAAAATCTTTGAAAAAATAGATATCTTATGCAAGAAAGAGCTGTCCCTTCTGAGACATTAATTTTTTCCTTCAATTATTCAGTTTTGTATGGGCTCATGGATGATTACTTTGTTCTACGAGTGATAGTCCAATACAATTATTATTATTATTTTGCTAGGATTATTCTATACTTGGCCATTAGGACACCCTTCAATTTGGATTCTGTGTCCTTTTGTTATGCTCCATCCTTTTCTGAACACATTCTTATTTTTGGTACTACAAATGCTCCAGCTCATTGTGCATTTTCTCTGCCCCAGCCCTCCAATTGATCACTTCTTCAGGCAGCCCTGGTTCCTCTGATTAGAGAACAGTGCTTAGGAACCAACGTCTGGGTGCTAGTGGTGCTCATTGTTATGAGGGTTTCATTGCTCTCAGGCCCTCCCAGCATACAGAGTTAGGGAATGTATGCATGTTTGCTAACCCCTCCACACACACAAATCTGTGTTTGTGTGTACGTGTGTGTGTGATTTCATATTGATAACTCTGGTTCCAATGCAATGCCATAGGGTTCATTTTAGCCTTCCTCTTGCATTATTTGTAACTTCTTCTTCCCACAGTGACACAGCCGGCTCTCATTATATTTAAAAAGGCTTTGGTTCCTTCAATATGATACCCACATAAAGTTGTAAAGCAATAACTAACCAATACCTTTGTGAGAGATAGATTTGCTAACTAGAATTAGTATTTATGTATAGTTCTTTTGACAGATTTATTTATTTATTTATTTATTTATTTATTGAGAGAGTGAGTGAGAGTGGAGGGAGGAGCAGAAGGAGAGGGAGAGAGAGAATCTCAAGCAGACTCCACGCTCTGTGCCAAGCCGACACGGGACACGATTCTACAATCCCGAGACTGTGACCTGATCCAAAACCAAGAGTTGGACACTCAACCAACTCAGCCACCCAGGTACCCCTACTTCTTTTGATCTTTAGAGTACAGAATCCAGTCAACAAATTGTTTCCCAAAGTTATTTATGTTACTTATTTCCTTCCCCACCCCTCCAGTATGATTTTATAATTTGTAATGCAGTTAGGTTCATTTGATACAATTTTATTACCTTTTGGGGTTCTCCCAGTACATTCTGGTTGATTTTAATATTGCATTAATTTGGGAAGGTGGTTAATTGCAATGGCTTTAAAAGTCAGAGCTATACCAGAAGATACAACGTCATGCCATTTCTCCTCACTCTTACAACCCCATACCTGTTTATCCTTTCTTTCTACTCCTTTCAACCATTCCCTTGTAGGTGACCAATCTTTTTTAGTCCCTGATTTATCTTTTTTCTGTTGTGCAAATAAGAATATACATGTATAGTTTCTTACATTCCCTTCTTTGTTACATGAAGACTAGAACATTCTAAGTCATCTTTTGTATATATTTTTTTCTTACCATTATATCCTGGATATCACTCTATCATTCCACAGAGATCTTACCCATTTTTAACAGCTGCATAGCACTCCATTAGGTGGGTGTACCATAATTCATTTAACCACTTTGCTGTGTATGGACATTTAGGTTTATGCATTATTTCTTATTACAAACAGTGCTAGAAGGAATAATCTCGGACATATATGCTTTCATACTACTGTACATGTATCTTCAGGGTAGGTTCCTAGAAGTGAGATTATTGTGCCAAAAGGCAAGTGTAAATATAGTTTTGTTGGGTAATGCTAAATTTTCTTTCAGAATGTGCAAAACTGCATTCTTACCAACAGTACATGGCAATGCCAATTTCCCCAATCTTCTCCAATACACTACATTGTGGGGTTTTTTTTCTTTTGTAAGTTAGTCTATTGGTAAAAAAATAGTATCTCAGTGTTTTAATTTTTATTTATTTAATTTTAAGTGTGTATTTATCAAACATTAGATGCCCACTTTAACCTTATATTATGAACCTTATATTATGAATGGCCTGTTAATATTTTTTCCTGTTTCCATCAAGTCATTTTCCCATATTTGATTTTCAATATTTAAAAAATTTTCAAATGTAAAGATAATAGTCACTTATCTTTGATATGTGTTGTAAATATTTTCTCCTTGTGGTCAATTGTTTTTTGATTTAATGGTGGTTTTTTCATGCAAAATTTTTATTTTTATGCAAATTTATTATTTTTTCTTTTATTGCCTATGGATTATGAATTGTAGAAAACCTTCTCTTATTATCAAGGTCAAAAAGGAATTCATCCATGTTTTCTTCTATTATTTGCATAGTTTCTTTTTTTTTACCCCCACATTTATATCCCTGATCCAGTTTGGGCTTTATTCTTGTGTATGGTGTGAAGGTATGAATATAATTTTATTGATTTTATTCAAATGGTTACTTCATTATTCCAGCACCATTTATTAAAGAGACCATCTTCCCCACATAGATTTGAGATGCTACCTTTATCATTCACTTAGCTTCCATATGTATTTGAACCCATTTCTGAACTTTCTATTCTATTGCACTGGTCTACTTCTCTGATCATATACCAATACCACAACTTTTAGTTTTGGAAGCTTTACTGTATATCTCATTATAGCTAATTCCCTTGGTCACTTTTTTTCCTCTTTTGTGTGCATTTTGCTGGAGAGTTTTTCATGTTTGTTTATCTAAATAAATTTTATCATCAGCTTGCCTAATTCTATACATGGCTCACTTAATATTTTCATTGAGATTGCCTAGAATTCATAAATTTAGGGAGTTCTGACACCCTTGTAAAGTCTAATCTTCCTATATAAGAACAATTAGTACTTTTCCATTTATTTGAGTCCATTTTTATGCCTCTCAGTAGTGTTTAAAATTTTTCCTCATATAGGGGCACCTGGGTGGTTCAGTCAGTTAGGCGTCTACCTTCAGCTCAGGTCATGATCCCAGGGTCCTGGGATCGAGCCCCGCATCAGGCTCCCTGCTCTACGGGAAGCCTGCTTCTCCCTCTCCCACTCCCCCTGCTTGTGTTCCTGCTCTCACTGTGTCTCTCTCTGTCAAATAAATAAATAAAATCTTTAAAAAAAATTTAATTAAAAACAAAACGGGATGCCTGGGTGGCTCAGTCGGTTAAGCGTCTGCCTTCTGCTCAAATCATGATTCCAGGGTCCAGAGATCGAGGCCCACATCGGGCTCCCTGCTCATCAGGAAGTCTACTTCTCTCTCTGCCTCTGCCCCTCTCCCCTGCTCATGCTGTCTCTCTTCAGCAAAATCGTTAAAAAAATAAATAAAACATTTCCTCATATAGTCTTGCACATTTTTTACATTTATTCTAAGTATTTAATCTTCATTGATTCAATTTTATTTTCTGATTTTAAAATGTGTAAGCATTTGCCATATTACCACTGGTGTACATAATAAACAGTTATGCAATATTTCACTGGAATTATTGTGGTTTTAATGTGAGAAATTTCACTTCCTCTGACTATTCCTATTGCATATCATGCTATGTTAAGTAACTTCATACATTTCTTTCTTACTTTGGGATGATTTCCTATAAATGGGTTATTATTTCTTTAAATGCAGTTCAAAATGTATTTCTTAAATGGGTTAATCAATTTATAGTGTTGACAGCATTAAATAACTTTGCCAGCTTTATTGCATCCTTTTTTTTAGCATTGATTGGGGTTGAATTTTAAATGTGGTTATTTAAGGGGCAAAATGTCATTTCCTTTTAATTTTGAATGGTTTTAATATCTCAAATTGCTTATCCTATTTATGAATTTTACTTGCTCTAGTTTGAGTTGTTTATTAACTGTCTAGTTTTCATAAATGTTTTATTGTACTCAGTATAATTTTGAAGGTCTAGCAAATGTGTTCAATTTACCCAATATCTTTGTGCTAAAAATCTGATATTCTCTCAGAGATATCCAAGTAGTACCTTCATTTAAAATGTGTGCTCTTAGGGGCGCCTGGGTGGCTCAGTCGTTAAGCGTCTGCCTTCGGCTCAGGTTATGATCCCAGGGTCCTGGGATTGAGCCCCGCATCGGGCTCCCTGCTCCGCAGGAAGCCTGCTTCTCCCTCTCCCACTCCCCTGCTTGTGTTCCCTCTCTCGCTGTGTCTCTCTCTGTCAAATAAATAAATAAAAATCTTTAAAAAATAAAAATAAAAAAAATAAAATGTGTGCTCTTAGATACATGATTTATATTTATATTTTAAATATGTGGTTCTAGCTTTAAGTGAAAATATAGACTCTATTCTTAACCCCTATTGACTGCAAATGTCCAGCCTTGTCTTTGGGCTCCTACCCCTTTTCAACTCCTACTGGATTCTTTGTGCATATAAATAACCTGGGGGAACTTGTTAACATGAATTATTTCAGGTTATTCTGAATTTGGGTTCCTTCTTCAGCTGTCAATGTACTGGAGATAAACAGTTTTCAATAATTTATCATCCTGTATGAAATCTAAGCCATAGCTAAAATGTAAACACCTTGAATATACACCCGCTATTACATGCCTGACTACCCAATGTCATCAAGGTTAAGTTTTGAAATGTCCTATTTCTTCTTGACTCCTGAGCATCCCATGTCAGTTGTTTGCCACTCTCTCTATTCCTTAGCTCAGTGGTCCTCCAACCTATCAAAATAAACTGTGTATCTTTAAAATAGAGTTAATGCAGTTTTTATCTATATCTCTGAGCTAAACTTTGCTTAAAACCTTCCCAATGCACACTTATATCGGGAGGAATGATCTGCTCTTGAAGTTGCTGGTATTTCTGAACTGAACAATATGTACTTTTCATCCCAAAGGACTGAAAATGTCATGTCTTCAAACTGACATTTTTCAGTCAACCACACTGTTAAGCCAAGATTTTTCTGGTGTACACAAAGATGGAGATACTGTGTTCTACACTCCAGGATGGAGGAGAGATTGACAGTTGTGTGTATTTGTTTGAACGTGTGTTTGTGTGTGTGTGAGAGAGAGAGAGAGAGGAGAAAGAAGGGGGGAGGGGAAGAGCAAGCACTCACAGGAAAATTCAATTCACACAGAAGGAACAATAGTTGGAAATGGTCACATACACAATAACATGCTGTCATCCACCAATGTCCTTAATGAACACTTTCCCATGCATTTTACCAATGAAGGCTAAGAATTTTAAGTTACGTGCAAAATAAATGAACATAATTATCTAAGCATCTCTCTGAGACTTTGTTACTGGATTCTATGCAGTGATGTGTCACCAGATGGCCTGTACCATCAATGCTAGACTGTCTTTTGTGTAGGTTTTTACTGTTTGGTAATGGGTTTTACATAATTGACTTCACTTCATCTTAATGAAACTACTTAGTCACGCTATGAACTTGATTATATTTTTTAGGGAAAATTATTTATTCATTCACTCATTTATATATCTATAGAAACATCTGTTCATTTAATCATGACATTCATTCATTCATCCATTCTTTTGTGAATTCATTTATTTATATCATGCCTTGTCTATAACTAATTTAAGATAGCTGGAAATATGGATTATATAGACTGTTACCGCTTACATTTTAATGTACATGTGAGTAACATGGGGAGTCTTGCTAAATACACATTATGTTTAAATAGTTCCGAGTGGGGCCTGGGATTTGGCATTTCTAACAAGCTCCCAGATGTTGCCAATGTTACTGGTCCACCAAGCCCATTTTGAGGAACAAGACCTTGATGGCCTTCTCTCTTCTTGAGGAGACATCAGTAAAGGAATATAACACATACTGGCCATTAAGCAATTAAGAGCAGCTTCCCAAACACCCATCTGTGTCTGAGGGAGTGTGTCTTAGAAAGTGTTTAATGCTCTTACACAGGGTATGCAATTTTTCTGTATAATAAGGATTTGATATTTAATTCTACTTTCAAGAAGGAAGTATCATTTCCCAACTAAATATGGTACACCCATACAGCTCATCTTCAGAATATAGGTGAACAATGCTCCAACAGAGAGACCACAAACCTGCAATGCTCATCTGCTGTATTGAGCTCAGAAATAATTAGGCAAAGGTTAAGAATTATCAGGGATCACTGAAAATGGTTCTGAAGCCAGAAACTGTGCTCCCCAAAGCCCATTGGGCACACAAGTTGAATGTCCCAGATCCACTCCATTACTCACCAGCTTAAGGATTGGCTCCAGCTGCTTAAAGAAGGAAATGAATTCTGAAGTCAATTCAATGTACCTATCATTTGTTTTCAACAAATGTGTGCAATTTTCATCATAGCAGATGGTTCGGTGAACTTCAGTGAGTTTCAAGCAATCTATTATTTAACCTTTCGTAAATCTTATTTTTGTTTCTTCATAAAACTCTAGTTTAAAGACAACCTCTAGATATCAATACACACACACACACACACCCCAGGGGGACAAAGAAAAAGATAGATATGCATTCTTAATAAATAAGAATCTTATGGCTCTCTCACTGTATAAATGAGAGATTTACTCCCAAAGACTCATTTAAAGCATAAAAAATGGGACACAGAGGCACATAAAAAGTCCCCTGATACTGAAAACAATAAATGAGTTATCACAATACAAATAAATAATAAATTTATTATTATTAATGTAAATTTATTAATAAATTTAATACAGGAAATAAGGAAAATAAAGGAAATAAAGAAAATTCTCTGTGCCCTCTTACCGATTCTCCTTCCCCTTTCCCACCTTCCCATCACCTAAAAAGTGATCTTGACTCATGTTTTTAAGGTGTCTGGAAACAAATACAGGAAGAGTAATAACAACAAACAAGAGGAGAACAAGAAACATAACTGAGGTGCACTAACCTAATTGGAACATGAATGAGGATTGTGTCCTTTCTGTTTGTGATTGTTCGTGTCCTTCAGAGTATCCTGAAAACATAACCAGGGAAAACCCATGCCAAAGAAGGCAGAGAGTCCCATGGGGTCAGAAAGAAATAACATTGCTTTGCAGAGGTTGAGGAATAAAAAATGACCAAGAAATGAGGAATACAGTATGATCAAGAAATAAGAATTTCATAGGCCTCTGGTCAATGTCAAGATCTTGTTTTTATAGGTCTCTGGTCATTGTCAAGTTCTGGTTGGTGGTGCACACAGTGCTACATCAATCTTTTGCTTATCCATGTAGTTATGTCATGGCTCAGACTGGAGCTGATTTGTGATGTTAAAGTAACTGAAAACACACTGGTTGACCACACCGGTAGTTTCTCTGTTCCAGAGTTGTCTAAGCTTTCTTTTTTTCTTCCCTTCCTAATATCGATATATTTTATTTTGTTGCATTGAATCTGATAACAGCTCTGCATGTGAGGTTTTAAAACATCTTTCAGGACATCTTTGGACCCCTTGAATCCAAAAGTATTTAGGTAGGAAGACCAGTATTGCACTGTGTTCTGAAAAGGTGAAGCAGAAGTTTGAATGCTATGGAGATCTGTTTTCGAGTCTGCTGAGAACATTTTGCCCAGCATTAGTTGTCTTCTGATGAGAATGAGCCACAATATCGATTAATTAAAACCCACATCAGGCACATTCTTCCCAAACCCTGGCCAAATGAAAGTGCTCTTCTTTCATTTCAAAGGGTCCAACTTTGCCTAATTTCAAAATCATAGCTAAAAATATATCCAAACCCTCAGAGCACCATCTGAGTGGAATCAGTAATTCTACTGACCGTAGTCCATCTACCTGGCATCTACCCAGTGTCCATTTGACTGTGAGTGATCCCTGTCAGCCCACAAACTTCCTCATTCCCAACTCGCTGGCTCAGGCTAAGAGACAAATATTCTTGCCTGGTTTTCTTGAAACTGTTTGGATCTCTATTGGCCTTATAGCAATGTTATGATCTCATGCTTGCCTGCCAACTCTCCTGAGTAGTTGGATTCTGTTTATTGTGCTTCCAAAGTTAGCTTTTCTTTGTGAATTACTCAATTATCAAAAAGGAAGAGCCTAAAGAAACCCTTTCCCTCTAGGGTCCTGCTCCCATTTCTCACATCCTGGATTTACCTCTTTAGTTATGAACATTGGCTCAATTCAATTCCAGTTCTACCATTGTCTCAAAATCTGTGTATTGGACTCTCCTCTCATTGCTATAAAGGGCAGTCCTACCGGATTATCAGTTCTCTTAGCTCCTACTTGACCAATGAAGCTATCTTATCCTTCTGACAACTTGTTCTGTGTTCTCAGAGTCTCTGAACTTATAAGTCAGGCTGTGTTATGGACAGCAAGACATGAAAGAGAAGTGAAGAATCTTACCCCAAAGAACCCCTATCAGTGAAAATTCTTAGTTACAAGACAGAATCTGACTATGGCTAACTTATGAAAAAAATTAATGGATTACAAGAATACAGGTTAGTTTGTGACCTAGAGAACCTGGTGCAGAAATGGTTAATAACCAATGTAGGAAAGAAAAATTAGTATCATTGTGAGGTAGGAAGAAGAGTGGGCATGATCATATCACAAGAGCCTTCTCCTTAGGTGAACTTTATTGGTATCACCCCACTGGTACTGCTCAACAAATGCTCAGCCCCAGCATATCTGGATTCCTGTGGCTGCCACCTTCACCACAACCCCAACAATTCTCACCGCCATGATTGCCGTAGGCACCATGAATCATGTTTACCTATTCCTGTATAGCTGAAGTGGTCTACCAAGATTCAAAGTTCAGGGTGGGTGCATCTAGTTGGTCTTGTGCACTAGCTGTCAAGGATGGGAGATGTTATTTCCATAGTGGGAATCAGGGCCCTCTCTTTTACCTAGATTCAGATAATGGGGGAATTCTTTAAAAAAAAAAAAAAAGAATATTCTTCAGATGGGTAACTTCACTCATTAGTTGCCCAAAACACATACGACAATTGGAGTGGTGGTAGACAGAATAATGACCCACCAAGATGTCCATGTTCTAATCCCTGGCACCTATGAAAATTTTGAATATGTGACATTACATGGCAAAGGGAAATCAAAGTTGCAAATGGAATTAAGGTTGCTAATCAGCTGATCATCAAATGTAGAGACTACCCTGGATGCTCTGGGCTGGGAAAATGTGATCAAAAGGGTGGAAGAGGTAGGCAGATGGGAAGGTCAGAGTGAGAAGGACTTGACCAGTTGATTTTGAAGATGGAGAAAGGGTCCTGTGACCCAAGGAATGCAGACAAGTTCTAAAAGCTGGAAAAGGCAAGGAAACAGGTTCTTTCCTAAAGACTCCAGATAGAGGTATGGCCCAGCTGACCCCCTGATTTTAGCTCAAAGACCTGTGTTGGACTGCTGATCTATAGGACTTTAGGGTAATCAGTTTTGCGTTGTTTTAAGCCACTAGGTTGATTATAGCAACACTAGAAAACTAATGCAGGAGTCTTTGACTTTATGTTCTTTTGGAGCTAATTAAAATTTCCCCACCCCAGGTGACAAATTAAAAAAAAAAAAAAAACAACCATTAACTTACATTTAATAAATAGGCAAGAACTTTGCTATTTTGCTGCTGAGGATTTTTATTTTCTCATGATTGTGGGAAGATTTTTGAGTGTTAGTATCTGCTCAAAAATATGTTTCTTAAACTAATATTTAATGTATGGAAAGACCCTGACATATTCCAAAAGCAAAGAGAAGCTTCAGATAACAGTATTACTGATAGGCATCTGAAAGGTTATCCCAAAAATTCAGTATTAATAGGCCTATCTAGTTCTGACTTTATATGCTTTCAAAAAAAAAAAAAATAGAGCTGTGTTTGACCTCATAAAACTTGACAATTTTTCAATTCCCTTGCAAGTTATTGATTTTTGGATGGTAATGATTTCCCCCAAACCAGTCAAGTTAGTTTTGTTCCCAATTGCCCACCGTAAGTTGTGAATTGTGGAATGTGGAGAGGCAGGTTTGTAGTTTTAGGAAGTTATTCACATTAGGTTTAGAAACAGAAATAGAAATTTCTAATTCACTGCAATAGTTTCTAGATCAAGTGGTCAGCAAATTTGTTCTGTAAAGGCCATATAACATCTTCTGTTTGTGGGCCAGAATGTTTGTCACAACTACTCAATTCTACTCATTGTAGCATGAAGACAGCTATATTCAATACACAAACAAATGGGTCTAGCTGTGTTCTGATAAAACTAGATTTGGTCCATAGGTGAGTTTGTCATTTGTTGGTCTAGGTTATAATGTCTGCTTGGAAGGGAGTTTGGGAAAAGAGTCCGCTAGAAAATTCAGTGCTGTTTACTAGTTAGATGAAGCAGCAGAACCAAGCAAAGTCTGAAATATGAGAAGCACCCCTGGGCTATTTCAGGTAGGTGTCAGAACAAAGAGCGACCATGTAGGACATCAGCTCAGCAGAGATTGAAAAATGTGATAATTGAAAAGGCAATCATTTTGACTTGTTCTACTCAGAGATCCATACTCCTGTATTTATTGGGTACCCCATTCTCTCAGAAGCACACAATTAAAAAAAAAGTCATTTGGTCCAGTTTGATTGTTGATTTTTTTTACGATTACTGGTCTTTCTAAAACTCTCACAAAGCTCACCCATCTACTTAGGAGAAATATAATCAGTAATTGGTGGAGGATATGTTTTACAAGGAAAAAAAAAAGTGAAGCAGGGAAGCATTTCTTTCAGGGGTACCAGTGAATAAACTAAGAAAATACAAAATATGAGGAGGAAGAAGAGGGAGAGAATGAGAGAGACTGATTAACCATTGACCCAATATTGCTGCTAAACTATGTACCTTAAATTCTATAATCATTTATGTCCCTTTGGTTGTATATCTTTGGATATTACCTTTAAAAATAAAGGGATAGGGTACCTGGGTGGCTCAGTCAGTTAAGCGTCTGCCCTGGCTCAGGTCATGATCCCAGGGTGGTGGGACCGAGTCCTGAGTCAGGCTCCCTACCCAGCGGGGAGCCTGCTTCTCCCTCTCCTCCCTGCTTGTGCTCTCTCTCACTGTCTCTGTCTGTCTCTCTCAAATAAATAAAATCTTTTTAAAAAATAAAGGGATAATGTGCTGTAGTGGAATGATTATGTAGAATATACAATGGGAAAAAGATGGTCTCTTCAATAAATGGTTCTGGGAGAACTAATTATCCACACGCAGAAGAATGAAACTGGATCCCTCTCTTATATCATACACAGAAATCAACTCAAAATGGATGAAAGACTTGAACATAAGACCTGAAACAATTAAACTCCTAGGAGAAAACATAGAGGGTAAGCTCCTTAACACTGGTCTTGGCAATACATTATTTTTTGATTTGACACCAAAAGCAAAGGCAACAAAAGCAAATACTAAACACATGGGACTACATTTTACTAAAAAGCTTTTGCAAAGGAAACCATCAACAAAATGAAAAGGCAGCCTATGGGATGGGAGAAAATATGTGCAAGCCGGGTATCTGATAAGGAGTTAATATATAAAATACACAAGAAAGTTAAACAACTCAATAGCCGCCCCCCCCCAAAAAAATATTTAACCAATTAAAAATGGGCAGAGGACTTCAATAGAATTTTTCCCAAATAAGATATACAAATGGCCAACAGGTACATGAAAAGTGCTCAACATCACTCATCATCAGGGAAATGCAAATCAAAACCACAATGAGGTATCACTGCACATTTGTTAGCAAAAAGACAAGAGATAAGCATTGGTAAGGATGCGGAAAAAAGGGAATGCTTATATACTGTTGGTTTTAAACTGGTATAGTCACTATGGAAAAACAGTATGAAGGTTCCCCAAGAAATGTAAACTGGAACTACTGTGGGACCCAGCAATCTCACTCCTGGTGTTTCAAAGGGAACATCATCATTATCTCAAAGAGATCTGTACTCTTATTAGGTTCATAGCATTATTCACAGTAGCCAAGGTATGGGAAAAACCTAAGTGTCCATTGGTGGATGAAGGGATAAAGAAAATGTGGTAGATTATGCACAATGGAATATTATTCAGCCTTAAAATACAAAGAAGTCCTATCATTTATGACAACATGAATGAACCTCATGACTATTGTGCTAAGTTAAATAGGACAGAGAAAGACAAATACCACATAGTATCACTTATGTGAAGTATCTTAAAAAAAAAAGTCAAATTCATAAAAACAGAGTAGAAAAGTGGTTGCCAGGGGCCGGGGTGGAGTGGGAATGGCTAGAGGTTGGTAAAAGTATATCGACTTTCAGTTATAAGATGCACAGGGCCTGAGGATCTAATGTAGAACATGGTGATTATAGTTGATAATTCTCTATTGTGTAATTGAAATTTGCTAAGAGTGTGGGACTTAAATATTTTCACCAAAAAAAAAAAAAAAGGTAAATATGTGAGATGAGAAATGACACAAAATAAAGAGGTAACATGCTGTAATGGAATGGTTTGAGATAAGAAATATGGGTTTTTCTTTCTCTTGGTTTTTCATCACCAGTTCTTCTGAGGAGTGATCATTCTGTTGTTTATTGGAAAGTGATCTTCAGATTTGAAGTGTTGGGACCTGAATTCAAGTCCAATTTTATACGATTACATGTTTTATCTCTAGTGGTTAGATTTATCTGTGAAAATGTGAGCAGATCTGGTGCTCGATGAGCCCTTTCTGACTTCATTTCTTTGTTACTGTGATTACATCCATATCATTTCTGAATAAGGGGGAAAACAGAGGTTTTTGTTGAAGACCTTCCTTGCTTTTTCTTCTCCATGCCAAAGATGACAAGTTTAAAAAGTAGCCAGTAACCGACTTTCAGTTGAGAAACACACGGTGGGGAAACACACAGAGGGAGGAGTTAATGCATATTCATGCTTCTCTTCCCCCTCAACTTCTGCCTCCTTGTCCTTCTCTTTCCATTAACTAAAAAGTCACAACAATCAAGATCCATTGCCTCTCTCCCCATTGAGAGAAACAGTACTGATGCTCAGTTCCATCTCTGGAAATTGAGTTAATTGGTGTAGCATACAGCCTAGACAACACAATTTTTAAGGTTCTGTATGTGATTCTAATCTGCATCCAGGGTTGAAAATCCCTGCTTGAGAAATGGTCCCTAGGCCTTGGACGGACAATCAGCAACATTATCTGGAAAGATTCAGGTACAAAAAGAAAAAGTACAGATTCTTAGAGGCTCTTGCGATATCTACTTCTTCAGAATTTCTCAAGGTGATGTGAGGCATTTTTAAATGTGCTATGGAAAAATTTGATGTGATCCCATGTTTAAAAACCTTAAAAACCTTTAAAAAATCTTAAAGGAAATGGAATATGTACCAATAACCACTCCTCCTCGCTCTTTCCATGTATCTTCTGCATTAAATAATAATTTGGTTCACGCACTGATGGATGAGAAAAACAACTTGGAGAAGTTGGCTTAAGATTTTACAATATTAAACTCTCTTATTTGGGTTATAAAGGAATATCAGCTTCTACTAAAAGAACTGCCTGTCAGTGTGGGCAGACTGAGTTATTTCCATGAAGCAAAGGAGAAGGGTAAGCCCATTTTATTTGAATGTAGCCTTCAGGAGGGGTGTAAGACAGTATTGGAGGACTGAAATTGGGGAAAGAAGAGGAGGTCGAAGGGCTTTCTGGAATATATGGGTTAATCTCTCAGGAGAAGGCAAAATTTATCCTCCTGGGTAAATTATTTTAAAACCTAATGGTCTTTCACTGTGTCAGCAAAAATAAACTTCGTATTGTGGGTGCCTCTCACATATTTTAAATTTAATCATAGGGTTTTACTCCATTTGCAAAAGGATGCTTGTAGGAGGAGGACAAGGCAAAGGACTCTCCATTCCCTTCTCTTCCCTCATTACCAACTTCCCTTCAACTCACACCAAGTATGTAACTACCAAGTAGAGAGCAAAGCAACTTGAGATAAACACTGCTCTGGGCACCAGGTCTTAATTCTGAATATTAAGCACCTAGAAAAATATTGGAACATAATAGGTATAACAAAAGATTATTTAATGACTGACTATAGGGAAGAAGAATTCCATGTAGAGGACAAGATGCATTTTTAGAATGCCAAAATTCTGGAACAGTTTCAGGGACTCAGTCACGAGGACTCCTCTGTCCAAAGTGCAGGTTTCCAAAGAAGTTCCAGACCTGAGTTGCATTGTCCTCTGAGGAACATAAGCCTCAAGTTAGATTATATAGATACACCTTTATATAGATATACAATCCTCCTCTCTGGCATTCCCAGCAGATCGCACCCCCTCCCCCAAATCATATCCATTTCTTCCTCCCCATATCTTCACAGATAAAAATATCAACTCAAGATTCAGTGTGAAGAATTCTGCAGAGCACTTATTTGATTGAATACAGAGCTTATAATTATTCTCATTAGGTTTTCCTAATTGGGTGTTTACAGCTCTCTTACCTTCAAACTGGAACAGTAGCTCATTCCTATTTGGGTCTTGAATCATAATGAAGAAACTGGCCCATTTTCAGAATTTCAGTGCCTTAGTTATTTATGGCTGCCCATAAACTCATTCTTCTTCCACCTCCCTGGACAGCAATTGCGAGGCTCAGATGCCAAGCTGGGAAATGTATTTTTCCAGGAGCAACTGGCTTCTTGGCCAGCACTTCTGGCAATGGTGTGGTTGGTCCCCTTTGAAGTTGTCTACTGCTCTGACTTGTGTTTTTAAGATGCGTGATGAACTGTTCGGGCTGCTCTACCATGCTACATGCTATTTTCCTTTTGACTCACCTTTTAAACAATGAGGAATTTATATCCATTGAATCCATGTGGAAAAAAAGCTACTGAAGCAGAGTATCACTTTTTTTTTAAAAAGCCCATATATGGAATTTCCACAAAGTTAAATCTTAATGCTGGAAGCAACGTGAGAGGCCATCTAGTCCAACTTCCTACAAAATGCAGGAATTTCCTTCGAAAGGATCCGTAAGCAGAAGTCAACATCTGCTGAAAAGCTTTTGGTGACAAGGTGATGACTAATTCTTAAATTGGGCCACTCTATCTCTGGATTGCTCTCATTGTTTAAAAGTGCTTCCTAAGACTGAGATGAAGTCTGCCTTCCCCCGGGTGTTAATAGTGGTCACAGTCCCGCCTGTGGAATAACCCAGAATAAAACCCGATCCGTCTTCAACACGGCAGCCTGTCAAAAGTGTCTCACTTTTCAGTCTTCCCAGAGCTGACTTCTCCAGTGGCATCAAGCGTCGCTACCCTCTAGTCAGAAAGACCTGTCTGTGTACATCTTAGAAGATGTTTTCCTCTCTTGGAATGGCTCACTGGGGTTTATGACAGCTCATTATTGGAACATAATTCTATCAGTGTAGACTCTCCTCACTTAAACTTTTTTTAGCTCACAGTTGATCAGGAACTGCAGTCGTCTCTGCATATCCTTGACGCTCTAATAGCTTTTCAGTACCCTCAAGACAGGTACTCTAATACTTCTTAATGACGTTTGAGAAAACTGAAGGTCAGGGAGATGCAGTCTACTCAATGCCACACAGCTAGTTCTTTCTGATCACAGAGCCCTTAAAAAACTACATTGTTGAACTTGAAATAAATGCCAACCAACTCTGAGTTACTTATAAGTTGCCATCAAACCAGGATTTCTTTCATTTTTTGCAATACAGTATTAACTATTGTCACCATGCTGTATATTACATCCCCGTGACTTATTTATAATTGGACGTTTGTACCTTTTGACTCCCTTAACCCACTCCCCACCCTTGGCAACCACCAATCTGTTCTTGGTATCTATAAGTTTGGTTTTCTTTGTTTTTAGATTCCACATGTGCGATCATACAGTATTTGTCATTCTCTGACTTATTTCACTTGGCATAATGCCCTCAAGTTCCATCCACGTCACAAATGGTAGCATTTCATTCTTTTTAATGGCTGAATAGTATTCCATTGTGTGTGTATGTATGTGTGTGTGTATACCACGTTTTTGTTTTTTGTTATCCGCTCATCCATCAATGGACACTTACCTTATTTCCATATCTTGGCTATTGTAAATAAGCTTCAGTGAACATTGAAATGCATATATCTTTTCAAATTAGTGTTTTATTTTCTTCAAATACCCAGAAGTGGAATGACCAGATCATACAGTATTTCTATTTTTAATTTTTTGAGGAATCTCCTTACTGCTCTCTATAATGGCTGCACCAATTTACATTCTTATCAACGCAAGGGTTCTCCTTTCTCCACATCCTTGCCAACACTTACTATCTCTTGTCTTTTTGCTAATATCCATTCTAATGGGTGTGAGGTGATACCTCATTTTCATTTACATGTCCTAGATGATTAATGATGTTGGCCATCTGTAGGTCTTCTGTGGAAAAATGTATATTCAAATCTTCTGCTCAGTTTTTAATCAGATTTTTTTTGGGGGGTTGTGAGTTCTTTATGTATTTTGGGTATTAATCATATGTCTTATCGGATCTATGGTTTGCAAATAGTTTCTCCCATTCAGTAGGTTGTCTTTCCATTTCATTGATGATTTCCTTTGTTTTGCAGAAGGTTTTTAGTTTGGTGTGTTTTTTATTGTTTGTTTCTATATTTGACAGGGCAATCATATGTAGTTTTACCCTGATAATCTACCCTGATTAATCTACTACAATTAATGTATTTCATTATTACAGCAATTCTATAGAGGTTAGTTTTTGTTTAGCCATATTTTATGGATAGCTCAGAGTTGCCCAGTCGCATTGCTAGAAACTGGATCACCTCTGAGTCTGTTTCTACTGATCATTTTACATTTTAATTATCAATCACTGCTGCTGCTTTGAATATAGACACTATTTTTTAGTGCTTGCTGGATATCGTAGGTGATGCAATATAGATGCTCTGTATTATATCATCTTTCTATAAATATTGAGTTCTGACAGACAGTTAAATTGTGGATGGGGTCACCTGACCTGCAATGTCTTGGTTTTAGACTTTAATAAGGATGCTACATTTTGATTTTAAATTTTTTTATCTAGAAAATTGTCCTTTCTCCTAAGCATGTGGCTTTTCTGGGTCCTCAACTAAATTCCCAGGGGGCGGTTGGGGGTGGGGTTCACCAACGTGTCTCCACCATGGCTATGACTGAACTCCATTTCTCACAGACTATGCATCTGTGGTTTCTTCCCCCTTGTCTTCCCACATGTATCCCCGGGGGGCTTGCAGATTGTCATCTAAGCAGGCACATATTTGTAGCTGATTAAGTACATTAGGTGAATTTTTGCAGCATTTTGGGGTCTCTTCTTTGCCACGCCCTCCTGTTCAGTAGTCTGCTGCTCCCCAAGCCCTAACTTTTGCCTTCAATACCTATTTCCTTTGTTCATAAATAATACTGGTTTCTCCTTGTGAATTAGAAAGTGTCTTCAAAGAGAGAGCGAGCATGAATATGGGAATCATTTGATCTCTGCCTTCTTTCAAGAATCAAGGCTCATTTCTCATTAGCAAGGGCCAACAACACCTCTTGTGTTAGTTTACCTTGTTCCTGGCTTCACTTCTCCTGTCCTTCACTCCTGGATCAGGATAAATTCCAGAAGAGCTCTCTATGTGTAAGTCTTTGTCACAGGCTCTGCTTTTGAGGGACCTCAAGATACTATCTAGTTCTGGGGTGCCTGGGTGGCTCAGTCATTAAGCGTCTGCCTTCGGCTCAGGTCATGATCCCAGGGTCCTGGGATTGAGCCCCACATCGGGCTCCCTGATCTGCGGGAAGCCTGCTTTTCCCTCTCCCACTCCCCCTGCTTGTGTTCCCTCTCTCGTTGCGTCTTTCTCTGTCAAATAAATAAATAAAATCTTAAAAAAAAAAGATATTACCTAGTTCTATCTTCAGTCTTCATTCTCCCTTTATCAAAACTGTCTGCATGTAAGATTTGCAAGATGCTCTACCAAAAGCAGGACATCCTACCTGTGGGATTTCTCTGCTACAGTAACCTGAGAAGAATAACTGGGGGGAAAAAATGAATCAATTATAAAGTTATAATTTATGCATTATTTCACTTAATGTATATATATTGAGTTGATTACAGTGTTACATATTAAAGAAATGAACACAATGTAACTTCTACACGCAAAAATCTTACTCTGTGTCATGAAGAAACATACTTTATACAAAGAGGTATGATAAAATGTTATACGCAACACAATGGAATTTTGTGCAGGTGTAGTAGATACGCATTGAGGGGAGTTTCATAAAATAAGGGATGCTGAAGTAAAATTTTAGAAGATGAGTAGGCAGGCTCCATGCAGTCAATGGGTGGAGAGTATCCCAAACAAAAGAAATTGTTTGATCAAAGGCACGGAGACATCCATAGAGTATTTATGCAGGGAGCATATGTCAATTTTTTTTTAAAGATTTTTTTTTGGGGGGGTTTTTTTTTTCTTCTTATGTTAATCCCCATACATTACATCATTAGTTTTAGATGAAGTGTTCCATGATTCATTGTTTGTGCATAACACCCGGTGCTCCATGCAGAATGTGCCCTCCTCAATACCCACCACCAGGCTAACCCATCCTCCCACCCCGGGTCAGAGGGAGAAGCAGACTGCCTGCCGAGCAGGGAGCGCGATGCAGGACTCGATCCCGGGATCCAGGATCATGACCTGAGCCGAAGGCAGTCGCCTAACCAACTGAGCCACCCAGGCGCCCCAGCGTATGTCAATTTTAAGCAGAGAGGTTGAGAGTATAGCTAGCAGAGGAGGCCACGGATGAACTTCTCTCTCAAAGATGCCTGGAAACTCTTTAGTATAGTGAATTTGAAAACTTTTATCATTATTCCAGTTCTCTATAAGGAAAATATTTTATATTGTGCTTCAACACACACACACACGCCTACTCACCAAATAAGCTTTACAAAATAGTACTTATTACATAATGCTTTCTTAAATTTTAATTTCAATTCTATTCTACTCTACATCAAAAATAAATTGTTTGAGATCTGCCAAAATGATTTCATAACCGGCTCTTGTAAAAGTGCTTCTGTAGACAATTACAAGTATCCTGAGATACTATTTGTCACTTATCCAATTGGCAAGTATCAAAAGGCTTGATAACATTTTGTCAGTAAGGGTGGAAAAAGAGGCTTTTGCAAACAGAACTGTTGAGGATGCAAAATGTAATATTGTTACAGAGCAGACTTTGATAAAACTTAATAAAACTACATATGCATTTATCATGTGGCACAGACCTAATTCTAGACATTTATCCCAAATATACACTGACAGAAATACAAACTAATATATATAGAGCCATTTTTTGTGACAGTCTTTGTGATATGGGACAAGTTGAATAAATTATGGTACTCCATATCATGGGATACTAAATATTGTTTATATGTAAAAAGATATACATACTGCTCTGGCATAATCTCCAAGCTATAAACTTAAAAGACAGAAAACAAGGTAGAACAAAATGTATATTGTGTGATACTTTTTACCAAAGAAGGGGAGGATAGAAGCATGTCTATATATGTTTTATTAAAAAATCATGGTAAAAAGTTCAATCATCTTCTTTGAAAAGTTACCTAAAGAGGAAGGGGGTAAATGTGGAGGAAACAAGGATAGAAGTTAGATTTCTCTAAATTATTTTGTCTTATAGTTTTTGTCTTGATTTTGGAAATCATATAAATATTTGATATAATTCTAAAAATTATAGTAAAAATCAATTCATAAAAATAAAAAGGGAAATGAAACTGGACTTTTGAGTTGGAGATGTAAATACTCAGTAAAGAATTATTTCAAGTGACTTAAAACACAAAACTCTGGACATTCTTAGTGGATTGGAAAAAATCTGAAAATAAGTGTTTTCAGTAATCTCATTTATAAAAGTATCATTGGTATTTTAAAACATATAAGTGTTATAATGATTATGCTATCATACATTAACAAGTAATCATATTAATTTTATCAGGAAGCAAAATTTTAGTATATGATAAAAAAATATAAAAATCCAAAATCATAGGATATAAGTAAAAAGTCTGTGTCTCGATTCTCACAGTTTACTTTTTGTTAAGAAACCATTCATCTTCTTTAAGTTTTCCACTTGTTACCATAAAGTAGCAGATGATACTCTTTAATCTCCTTCTTTCTGTGAGTATATATCATGGAAATATATACCACTCCTGGAAACATACACCTAGTTGCCCCATGATTGTACCAAACACATGTCTACCTGAGGAGTGGGGAGTTTATATAATAATAAGAAAATCTTCTTTAAAGCTCAACAACACAAAGGTTTTTTTGTTTGTTTTATGTGAGAGGAAAAATACAATGCATTGAGATGAAATCCAGGTGGCCCAACCTATAAATAACAGGAGATCCAGAAAGAAAGAATAGTGAAAACACAGGGCAGAATATTATCAAAGCAACAATATATAGAAACTAACAGAAGTTAGTTAAAGATAGGAATTTTCAAACAGAAAGTTCCCTTTGTCTACCCCATTGTTATTTCAGAACTCAAAGCAAAAAGAGAAGGCCCTCCAAACTTCCACAGAGAGGAGAGAGGAAAAAGTCACCTACAAAGAAATTGAAATCAGATTTCTTGCTAGAAGACAAGACTGTTGCCTAAACGTTTCTATTATATACTGTTCTTTACTATAAATTTTAATCCCCAGCTAAATAACCAAAAATCATAAGGTCAGAATAAAGTAATTCTTAGACATCCAAGAACTCAGAAAACACACTTTTTATACTCATCCAGGAAGCAATAAATTCAACCCCACAGAGTAATTATAGAAGACTCCAGGAATTAAATAAAAATATGCCATCTATCAATATGAAAACTGATCAGCTACTATAGTACTATCCCCTCCCCTCGGATGTGTCAAGTTCCTCTCTGTACCTTCCATTTTTATTTTTATTTTATTTGAGCAGGATTATTGAAGGCTCTTGGAATGAGAGTAGGAAGAAATCATGAAGGAGAGATGAGATACAACACACCCCACTAGAAAAACTTAAGGTAAACTCAGTGCCAAAGAAAGTCAGACAATCAAAACAGAATATTGAAAATAAAATACGTAAGAGAATTCAATATGAAGTTACAGGATAATATATTGATGAAATCCAACCAATCAAGTGATCATTGCCATAAAGAACTCAAGAATAATAAAAGAGCTATTCATTAGTACTATCATTTAAACACAATTTTTTTTAAAAAAACTGGGAGGTTACAGAAATGTATAAAACTTGAACATTTAAAAGATCAAATCTCAGGGCGCCTGTCATTAAGCGTCTGCCTTCGGCTCAGGTCATGATCCCAGGGTCCTGGGATCGAGTCCCACATCAGGCTCCCTGCTCAGCAGGAAGCCTGCTTCTCCCTCTCCCTCTCCCTCTCCCTCTGCTTGTGTTCCTGCTCTCGCTATCTCTCTGTGTCAAATAAATAAATAAAATCTTTAAAAAAATAAAAATAAAAGATCCAATCTCCGAGTTTTTTTTAATTTAAATATATATTTTTTAACATTGGGGACATCTTAGAAAAACTAGCAACTTTTATACTGAAAAAATGTTTATCTGAAATTATCAAAGCCTTTAGCTTTACTTCTATTTTCATTCCTTCTATTAAATTCCAGAAAACTAAATTTAATGCTTATTGTTAAAAACAGCAAGTACTGGGGCACCTAGGTGGCTCAGTCATTAACTGATGGACTCTTGATTTCGGTTCAGGTTGTGACATTAGGGTCATGAAATCAAGCTTGGAGTCCAGCTCCATGCTGGGCAGGGAGTCTGCTTAAGATTCCCTCCCCCTCTCCCTCTACTCCTCCTCCCCAACTCACACATGTGTGTTCTCGCTCAAAAAAAAAAAAAAAAAAAAAATAATTAAAATTAAAAAAAATAGTAAGTACAGGTTGTTGGGCATACTCTTCCTCCTTCCTTATTGCAGATTCCTGACCTTGTTCACCTCTTTGGGAAGGCACATCCTTCCGGGGCAACTGGGCTTTTTTTTCCCTGCTCCACAGTAACTCCTGTTTGATAGAAGTCCTTCATGGTGGTCTCATCTTCCTTGCCAACTGCCAAGACAGACCCAGTTCTGGAAAATTCTGCTGGGAACCTCTGAGAAAGTTTACTTCACATTTAAAAAATGAATAAAAGGAGGGAAATTCTATATTTTTGCGTCTAGAATTTGCAACTCATTCCTAACTCAGCTCTGACACATTCTAACTCTTGTCATCTTGGGTAAGTTGGGATTGTTTCACTTCTTTGTACTTTAGTTTTCTTATGTATAAGCTGGGGATAACAATAAGCAAAACTACCTCATGGGGTTTCAGTGAGGATTAAAAATTAGAACACTTAGAACAATGCCTGGCAGATACTGAGCCCACTGTGTTTGCTGTTATTACTATTAACGTTATTATTTGAGACATAGGAAATTACTCGTATTAAATCTGATCAGCTATTATTATTATGTCCTCATCTCAGGTGTTGCAAATTCCTCTCTGCACCTTCCATTTTATTTATTTTTTTTCCTTTGCTGAAAGTACCAAAAATAAAATCCAGGTTCAGCTGCTCTGCCTTCCATCTGTCACCTGTGAGGCAGACACCAGTTTCTTCAAACCGTGGGCCTCTTCCTACCTTGTTCTTATTTTTACTCAATGTTTTTAAAGTCCTCTCACTCTCTTAAAGAACTTTTCGGATTTTTTTTTGGACTTTTCTCTAACTGGGTTCCACCGCCACCCTTTCAAATTTATCTTTTTTTTTTTTTTTCCCTGTGTATGGGATCAGCCTGTGCTTGGCATGTCTTCTGAAAAGTTTTCCAGAATTTATCTAGCAGCTATGATGACTAATCCTTCTGTCCCTAATTTTTTCTCATTGGAATTGTGATTTCAAAATCAGAATTTTTTTTTTAAAGAATCTCTCTGACATGGGATCATACCTATTTTTTCTCTATGAATATTTTGAAATCTGCTTTCCCAAAGCCAAGGTCATATCCAAATCTGCCCAGCAAATATAATTATAATGATTATAGAAAAAGCAGATGTCTGAGAAAATAGAAACAGTTTCAGGGAGCTATCAATTTGCCTACCAAGAGGCTAAGGGAGGAATATGCCTGCCAGCTTAATCCTGTTGGCAGGTAGAAGTTAAAAGATAAATTAGTATTAATCTATTGACTTGTTTGGCTTTAAAAAGACATCTTGAATGGGTGAGACACTCTAGTTATTCTTTGTTTCACAAACTCCTTTAGCAACCAAAGTTTTCACAAACTCCTTTAGCAAGCAAAGGTCTGTTGCAATAAGAATAGGAGGGTTCTCTCTGATCAGAAATGAAGAGAGAGAATACTCACCTGATTTGCTGAGTCCTAACTATAGGCCAGGCACTGTACTAAATGCTTTAGATCAATAACTCATTTAAACCTTTTTACAGGGGATAATGACAGTAGCTGAAAAGTGGATTCAAGGACACAAAGCTAGTAAGTTTGGATCTGTGGGATCTGAACTCATTAACTGTTTAATCCAACATCTGTGCTCTTTGCATCATGTGTTTCATAAAATGCTCAGCATAGGTGTACCCTCAAAATAAAATCTTTTCTGAGACTGATGGAAGGGCCAAAGACTTTGCACATCCTATGTTGTCAAAGTGTTCATTTTAGGTTTCTGACACCAAGTTTGAATTTTCCAGCATTACTTGGTCCAATTGTGAGCACTTCGTATACAATGTTTTTCTGCTCACTAAATTCAGACATACAGATTTGGATGTCTCCTGTCCACCACCAGCAATTAAGAAGGAAAATGTGTAATATTTCCACTTATGTAACTTGACTTCCTGACTTGGGAATCATGCTTTTTCCTGACTATCTTAAGAGTAAGTTGATTTTATCTGGACACATCATTCACAAGGGTGATTACCACACTATCACGACGCTGTCATCTGCATGTTTTCATTTCCTAAGGGTTCTACAGCAAGTGCAAAGAGTAAGATAAAACACCAAGTGAATGAATACTATATAAATAAGTTACATGCCTTTGAAAAATCACAATTAAAATGATATGGACTACCTATGCATTTTGATTGTGTGTATATGTAGCATAACCCTCGTGTGCAATTATAGACAATCATTTTCAATTAACGTTAAGGGGGAAAAAAACTAGCATTAATAAGCTTTTATTTTTTTTTTTAAAGATTTTTATTTATTTTTTAGAGAGCGAGCGAGAGAGAAACAGCATGAGAGGGGAGAGGGTCAGAGGGAGAAGCAGGCTCCCCGCTGAGCGGGGAGCCCGATGTGGGACTCAATCCCAGGACCCCGGGATCATGACCTGAGCCGAAGGCAGACGCTTAACCATCCGAGCCACCCAGGCGCCCGCATTAATAAGCTTTTAAAAGCCACCAACTCTTCCGTACGATTTCTACATTGGACATCCATGGCCAGAAAAGGAAACTGCTGGAACTGCTATTACTTATTCAGAATCTCAACGCCAGTTGTCAAGTGGAAGGAAGAAAGGTGTTTGTGCCTGGATTGTGGGAACACATTTGACATTCCTATATTAAGAAAGCAGCTTTCTGGGATGCCTGGGTGGCTCAGTCAGTTAAGCGTCTGCCTTCGGCTCCTGGAATTGAGTCCCATATCGGGCTCCCTGCTCAGCGGGGAGCCTTCTTCTCCCTCCCCCACCCGCTTGTGCTCTCTCTCTCAAATAAATATACAAAATCTTTAAAAAAAAAAAAGAAACAAAGAAAGCAGCTTTCCTTTCCCTGTATCTAGGCTTCTTACATTTACCAGAGTATAATTACCCAAGCCAGATCATTGTTGTGTAACACACTATACTCTAGCTGGATTGTGTAGGTCTTTGAGTGTCAAAGAGAGAAAGACACAGGACAGAGAAAGAGGAAAAAAGCATAGCTAATTTTGAAATAGTGATATGGCCATTTGGGCAAACAAAAACAATCTTCATAATTCTATTTGTCTTGAAATCTGGTTTTAACTGAGTACTATCTGTCTCTGCTAGACAGGTTGTTCAAGTATTTCTAAGCTAGCTTCCCCTGAGTACTATAGAAATCAGGAAAACAATAACTTGTCTCACACTTGGGGTGATCACAGAATTTATCATCTGAAGGGGACACTTTTGAGTGCAAACAGTGGGGGGCACTATTGTCAACCAGATCAGGACAACAACAGGCTTAAGGGGAGAAAACCAAGCATGCTGGTGCACCCTAGTCATATTAGAGCTTGGTTTGGGTACAGTTCTTCTGGTAACATAAACCTGCAAGAGTTCATATTCTCCCACATGTCTGCAAATATACATGTGTTGTGGTGTGTGGGGGGTGTCTTGATATGTTTGTAATGAACTGATGTCATATATCCACAAGCATATAAAAATAGATGAACAGCCACATAAAAATACAATGCATAGGTAATTTTTTCCTAAGCCTTAATTTAGCTAGTGGGCTGGAAAATGTCAGCAAGCAGAGGGTTAAAGGACAGCTGATGCCTCATGGAAACTTTGTAAAACATTCTATTTATAAACAATTCTATTTGGATATCACATTTTCTATAATGCTATTGGCTCGTTTTATTTTTATACCTTAGAAAGTTTCCATGAAAGGGGATGAGCTCAGGGATTCATTTTCCTTTAAAGTTTGTACCTATTTCTGCTAGAGTCTGAACTCAGGTTTAAGGGCTGCAAGGACTTAAATGTAAATTCTACGAGTGAGAAATTCACAACAAGGAAGACCTAGGATAATGTCTAAGTCATGTACTTGTGTTATTGTGTTGACTGTAAGGTGTATCACATGGGGGACATTAGAAATCTTTGAAATGTGATATTCGGTATGCATAAATGATGGCTTCCAATTAAGCTTCAAATAAAAGTATACTTCTTAGTCTTTGTGAAGAAGTCAGCACGAAAAGAACAGAGCAACATGAAATATAACCTACTGCTTGGAAAAGGATGTTGGGGTCTCAGGAAACTGCTAGAACTGTTTTTGTTTGTTTGTTTAGACTAGACAAATACTGTGATCGTTTAGAAATGCAGGTTATCACCCTTCCTTAAAAGGGCCTCTGGAAATCTGGCAATTTGTAGCTTGAAGGTCACGCTTATGTGATTGTAACAACCCAATTCTTGAACAGATCCTGGTGGGTCGGAACTTTCTATGAGGAAGCCTGTATATACATTGTTGCTCTGAGGAACTGGCGGGGGTGGGTAGGGTAGAATCACCCAGCTTTTAGCGCCCCTCTTCAGTTTTTTCCTCCGTAGAGACTATCCACAGAGTCTATTTTACCTTTGGATCTGTACTCTCATTTTCCACCGCACTGGTATTAAAGTTGTTACACTATCTTCACCATCTTTTCTCATCTTATTTCTGTTACTTCTCTTCATACACCTAACATTATAGGTACAATTGGCCTTTCCTTAATTCACAGATGCTACTGTATCTCTAGGTCTTTGTTCAACCATTCTTTCTGTCTGAAAATCTTTCGCTCTTCAGGACCTTCTTTTATCTTCATGTCAGGATGCCTGGAATTTGTTGCATGTCCCCCCTCCACAATCTTAGCAGTTGTGCTACTTCTGATTTCATCCTCCTGGGAGATGGGTTAAGGAACCCCAGGGACATTAAAGGGATTGAGGGAATTATGACAGTGAAACAGACAGTAACACTGAAAACAATAAAGATCAGGATCCATTTCCTAAAAATGTGAATAAATCACGTGGAAGATAGGTTTCAACAGATTCCACTTGAAACTGTAGAAAATGATTATTAGAAATAGCATGGAGACCTGACAAGATAGATCCAGTGTACAGAAAACCATCCTTCTTACATGAGAAAGGGTGAAAAGAGGTGGAACAGAACAAAACTCAAGATACAAAAGAAATGTTCCCAAAATTTAAAAGCCAGATAATACAAAGGACTTTTCGGGTTGATAGAGAACAATACTCTCCCTCTCTCTCTCCAGACACACTGCTTGGTCACTTTTTCTCTTTGTATACCTATATTTGGTGATTTTTTACCTGTACTAACTTCATTACTAGGTAAGATTCAAAGGCTGCTTTGGATTTTCCAGGCATTGCATCAGTCAGTATTTACCATAAAGATACTTCATCCATCTGATTTTCCCTTCAGTGCTGTTCTTTGTCAAAGCCTCTGCAGTCTAAATAAATATCAATCACACGACTTGGCTTTTTGTTCCTGTGTGGTCACATGTTTGGAAGGAAGTCCTCTGGTCCAAACTCAGACCCCTTTCTTGGGGGAGTTTTAGATGTCAACACTTTTTATATAGTTTTGTGACATCAGCTAATTTTTATTCTCTAACAAGAGTCATTCTTTGGATATAGATTCTGTACAAGATGAATTATCTTGCAACCAATGCTGTTATTTTGTAGGACTACGGTTTTCTCCCTTGAGAAAGCCTTATTTTTTGACCCATTGTTCTTTTTGTTTTAGGTAGATTTCCCTTTGCTGGGATCCCAAGGGCTCAATTTAGAGTTTGTAGGAATTGAATGAAAATCATTCGCCAAATGTGTAAAAGAAAATACATGGAAAATAAATGTGTTACTTCCTGTCATAAAAAGTGTTGGTGCCTTCATAACTCTCAGAATTTACCCTTATTAACCAAAGGCCATTTACTGTAATTCCCTGTGAATCGTTGCCCGAGGTTTTATTTCTGGAACAGGAAACATGATTGGCCTAAACTAAGTTGACATGATATATCATCAGGGATTGGGGGCATTGGGGAAGAAGGAAAGCCAGGAGGAAGCTGATAAAATAATTTTTTTTGAGTACAGTTGACGCACAATGTTATATTAGTTTCAGGTGTACAACTTAGTGATTTGACAAGCTTATACATTATGCGATGTTCATCACAAGTGTGGCTACCATCTGTCTCTTTACATCACTATTACAAGAATTTAATGAGATAAGAGATCATGGTGAAGCAGGTGGGGTCAGAAAGTGGGAGATGCGCATAGCTAAGAGAAGGCCAAGTGTGGGATGAGAAGCTGGAGATTAAGAATCTATAGGTAGAGTAGTTTTATATTATAACAAATATCTAAGGTGCAGCCATGAGAGTGGGTGATTGCTTTTATAACACTTTATTTAGTTTAATTCCCTAGCTAGAATAACCTAAACACGGAATTAAAGGAAGTATGTGGCTAAGGAGGTATTGAAAGGTCAGTTATATGAAGTGTCTCAGGATGTTAAAATTGGCTTGGTAAAGTTATAAAATTATCGCAAAACCTATCAATAGCACAGTGGCATAATTCATCATTTAAGAAATTGTACATTCATCAAGAAATAATCATCGATCATTCTTAGGAAACTCATCACTAAACAAAGTTCAATGGATAAAGCATTGTATTTGGAACCAGGAAATCTATATCCTAGACCTCATTGCTCCAACTCAACTGCAGATATCAGAAAATCAAGCAAACTTGATATTTGATAAAATATTATGGCTTTAGTGGGACCCAGAACTCTGCAAAAATGCCTTTACTTCCTATATCAAACTCAAATACTCATTCAGTTGGAAATCCTTTGAAGATAGGGATCGTGTTTTATGCATCTTGATGATGCCCTCTGTCCTGAGCTCTTGACCCATGGTGGGTTCTCATATATGTTTGTTAAATCAAATAGTTGAAGATCATCGGATCAAGCTTCACACAAGGTCATGGGCTTGGATCCAGATGTAGACAGTGCAATGTAAACCTCATGGGATACTGTCAAAACATAGCTCTCATGCTTTGGCATAAGGATTCTTTGGCAAAATGACTTTCTCCATGATCTCATGCCTTGTTTGTAGAAAGGGGAAAACCAGGTGTCCTGACTTCTGTTCCATTGTCTCCAAGAGAAGTACATCACATACATTTCTCAGACAATGACTTGGACAGTGGCTGCCAAAGTTCAGTTCTGGGATAGTGACTCGGTTCTGAGATGTAAGCGTTGGGGTGAGGTGCACGGATAAGCCGAAATGACAAATTTATATCCTCTTTATAATCCTCCATTAGGATGGCTAACATGCAAAAAAACAATCACAAATCAGTGATTTTATGTCCCATGTGTCAAAAAACTAAGAATCATGCAACCTTCTCTACCTAAAAGAACAGTAGTGGTAGATGGAGTAGCTATAGCTTTAATACTTGCCCTGCATGTAGGTAGTATAAGTCAGTGAACCAGTGCTCTCTACTGATGAACATGCAGGTTTTCCATATTTTAATACAAACACCATTAAGATATAAATAGCTTTAAAAATTAAAAGGAAAAGGAAATGCATTCATTCTAAAGAAATACTGCCATGAAATTGTATGCACCGATGTGAACATTTGTTCAGTTGTGTCTTTAGACAATATTCTAGGTATGGATGTGGGTCAAGGAGTATTCACATTTTAGCTGCCCTCTTGGAAAATTCAACTAGAAGAGCCTGTATTCTCATTCCCTCACCATGTCTTTTAATTTTTGTCCATTTGGAAGACTATACTTTCTTCGATTGGTTTCACTTGCTTTTATTTGGTTACCACCAAGGATGATCATCTTTTCATTGGGTTCTTGTCCAAGTCTCAGCTCAAATATCACCTCCACAGAGATGCCTTCCCAGGGTTTTTAATCCAGAGCAGCCTCTCTGGTGTCCTTTTCCTCATTTGTTAAATTTCATGTCATGTTTAGCTCCCTCAAGCATTTATCATGATTACTATTTGAAGAGGATTTATTTTTTTTTTTAAAAAAAAAGAAGAAGAAGATAGCAGGAGGGTAAGAATGAAGGGGGGGTACGTCAGAAGGGGAGATGAACCATGAGAGATGATGGACTTTGAAGAGGATTTAATCACTATGCCATGTTACCTTCAATAATGACAGGCTCAAATCATTGAGGATTTACTGTTCTATGTGCTTTTCAACTTATCATTTTATTTCCTCCACATAACAGATCTATAGGATGAGTACTATTATGTCCATTTCACAGATGAAGAAACTGAGGCTCCAAGCTATTAATTAGGTGACTTGCCCCAAGATCACAGGGCCATAATACAGCGCACATACAATTTTAACCTGCAGCATAGAGTTTGCCCAGAAGGACACATAGCTAAGTAAGTTGAAAAACTGCAGTTCAAACTCCAGTATGGGTTCTTAAGCTTCAATTTAACCCACTCACTGACTAATCACTATAATCTGTATATAGATCTCTCTTTTCTAGAATATCTCCACTAGGTTTCAGAACCAAGTTCTAATGGCCACTTCCAGATTTTTTCTTTTCACTTTAAACTACAAGGCTCTCCTCAATTAGGACCTAATAACAGACTAGTAAAAGGAGTAAATTAGAATGTTTTACTTAGCTCAATATTTTCACAAGTGAAGAATGGAAAAGAGGCATACCCTATTGTAAATGATTGATGTGTTGCATTTAAAGTTGTCTGGGAATGTTCAAATGGCAATACACAACAGGTCCTACACATAGTTTTCTCTTTATTTTTCTGCTTTCTCTTTTACCAACTGCTTCACTTCATTCAAAATAAGCCTGGGAAAAGTTAGGGTTTTTTAAATTATTATTAAAAACTCCTATTAATCACAGAGTTAACCTTAGGGGTTAAAATATTTTGAAATGATTTTTTCCTAACCAGGGGGAAGGCCACAAGAGCCAGTAAGGCTCGAGTTCCAAACACAAAGAGTATAAATAAAATCAAACATTATCTTCAACATCAAATATCCATAAATCTTTCCTCAAATCATGCTACTACATTTCTTCTACTATTCACATTTTTTTTCCTGTTTCCTCTTAAAATAGTGCCTATAATTTGCCTCAGTTACTGACTCTGACCTTTCCTTCATACGAAGAAAATTCTATATGAATGGTCTCTCCAATTTTATGCTAGTGCCCCAGCACCTACCTTTCTTCCTCGGATCTGTAGTGTTCTATGCTGCCCTCTTCAATCCCACATCAGATGTCCCTGACTCCTCTTAAAGTATATCAGCAATTGGAACTCTGTTTCTTCCTTCTCTGGTTTGGCCTTTTGGAAAGACAATTCTGTAAACCTCATAGCATGTTAAGTAATAGTCAAGCACACAGAGAAGCAATTGAATTTGAGAAAAATTCAACAAAAATAGTAGGCAATACAGCTTAAGATCAAGAAAATGAGATTGCCATCTTTATTGCCCTAGTTCAATGTGTGGTTTTGCATCTTCCTAGCTATGTGATCTTGAGCATGTAATTCATTCTCTCTAGAATTCAGCTTCCTCATGCCTAAAATGAGGGTAGTTACAGTAACTATGTTATAAATGAATGGAGATAGAGGAAATCCCTGTGAAGAACTTAACAGTTTCTGGCACATAATACACCCTTATTGTTTTTATTAATAGTGGTAGTATTTGCAATTCATGGAAATTTGGGGAAGTGGTAAATTTATCTTCCCCAGCATCTTCAATTTAAAATCTGTTAAGTATTTCTCTGTACCAGTTACTCGTAAGATAAATTATAAAGAGAAAATAGATTTGGCTCCTCTTTTTGCCATAGAAATTTTCTCATGAGGGCAGAAGAGAAATTGATCTTAATTCAAGATTTCTTTTTTGTGTGTGTGTCACATCTATCTTAAGCTGCCAAAGTCAGAGCAGGGAACACGTAGAATGTGTTTGAATATTAAATTGATTCAATAATAAATTCATGACCTGACCTCCTCAAGGATCTTGGAATTTCAACAAATGCAACTGAGAAAAAGAACAAGTTGACATTTAGAAAGTGTTTATGCTTGCTAGTTTTCAGCAATATTTTGAATCAGATTCTATGTCCAGCATAGGCTGCAGTAACCAAATGCAATATAGATAGGTATTTAGGTTATTTATTTGGTAGGCAAACTAACCACTGCCAAGTTAATGCTTAAGAGTTGGAACCTGCACCTCTATTTGCTCTACTTGAGGTGGAAAAGAAAGGAGAATAAGCTGGTAGGAGGCTTGTGGTGCTTTATTAGGGATACAATCATTAACATGGAATTACTACTATTACTCCTATTTGGATGGCTATTTTAATTGATAATTATATAATCACTAAGAGTAGTGACGATTCAGGCTTTCCTATGCCTAGATAGTATATATTCTTGTTAATACTACCCCCTCGCCCCTGCAAAACAAAACATATTCTCCAAAACAATATCTATTAATGCTATGGCCTAAAAGAAAATGTAAAAGGAAGTGAAGATAAAATTTCATTCAGTTAAATCAAGGGCTATCACGATAATAATATTTTAGGTTGTAGAGAACCGAAATTGACTCTACTAAAATAGTGCCGGCCTGCACCGAACGAGGAGACAATCTTTTTGTTCTCTTGAATTATATCTCAGAATCCTTATCTGTTTTTCTTGGAGATAGTCACATACCTAAGCATTATTAAAAAAAAAAAAAACAACTAAGATGTTATCAGTGTACAGCTGGGCACTACTTTCTTCATCCTTTGAAGATGGGATGCTTTTAGGACCTATTTATGACCTTTGTCCACAACCACCTTGATGTCATGGACCTTTTCTATTCCGTTCTTTCTCACGGTTTTTTTCTGCAAGTTCAATCCAGATATTTGATCTCTAAAGTAGGATCCCCAACTATTCGCTGCCCACTTTTCAAGACTATTAGAATTGGGTTGTTAAATTTTCTAGAAAATGCCTCGAATTGTCACGTTCTTCACTTAAAACAACATAATTGTCATGTGTAGGGGAGAAAAAAAAGAAGACATTTGCCCTTGCACAGAGAACTTGCAATGACCCCCAGCGTCCGTTCCCGAATAACACCAATACCTCAGGTTAATTGAGGAGGCCTCTGAGTGAAGATTATGAGGTCATAGCCTTTTGTTTCCTGTTTGTAAATACACAGAATAGATTCTAATTAGACTCAAGAGGAAACGTTGCCCAGGAAAGATATTTGGAAGGCATGGAGGTGCTTTAAAAAATTCAAGTCTGTGCAGAAAGAGGTTGGCACTGTTATGTGATATCCAAAGCTTTACCGAATAAATGAAACTCTAATAAAGAAGAGATAAAAGGGTGATTTCAGCTGCATGTCTCAGGTATAAATGAGACGAATTACTCTGGTGTAGTGCACCTCTTTCACTGTACGTGATAAACAAACTGCTGAGTGTTATTAAAGTGCATTCACTTTGATTGTAATTGAGTGAACATGATCAGGTGTGGTATTTGCCTTTGTATAAAATTTTCCCCTTGTAATGATACTCAATCATTTTGGCATATAACATTTCAAGGGACATTAAATTACCATGCTGGAAGGTTGACAATGATCCCTAAACAAAAACCAGAAAATAGTCTTCAAGCTACTGTTCTGTTTTGTTTTGTTTCTGCTAATTAAAGAGAATTATAATCATCTGCTGCTATAATGCATAAAACCCACTAAAGTTGAGTGAGTTAAGCTTCTCCTGTAATTATATGTACTTCAAAGACCGATACCTCCCTAGTAATAAGTGGTTTTGTGACTCCAGGGTACATGCTTCAAGGTATAGAAAAAGAATACAGTTTCATTACATGTGACATTATTAAGTATGGGATTAAAAAATAAAATGTTTCAGGTGGCCAAATCTCACTGCACAGATGCAACTGGAAGTCCTCTGACAACTGTTGCTGTCCACCTGATATATAGAATACTGCTTTATTACATATATGCATATGTTATACAGCAGAAGAGAAAACCACACACACACACATATATATGTCTACTTAGAACTCATCACTAAAGCTCAACATTTGTTTGCTTTTCTAGATACTTGGAGAGTGTTGAAATTTTTTAAGTAATCTGATGTATTTTGATCTCTCCAAAGCATCAACAGCAAAATTACAAGTTTAATCTCATTTACTCGGATCTTGCTAACTAAGAAATGATAAAAATGCAGAAAGGCGAGGCTAAAATTTGCCTTTGTGCTCTATGTGGAGGGGACAGTTTTCAGTGGCAGGCAGGATAAAGACGGCAGGGAGATGTTTGATCTCCGTCACAAAGGCTTCTTAGCTTTTAAAGTTTGAGTTGATAACATGTATTGACATGCCAACAATGAATGTAGTCTTACAATTATCCTTATCTAAAGCAGGTCTAGCAGATATCACTTTTGGCAATTACCGTCTGTATTTAATTTCGTAGGGTTAGAAATTACTGAATAGTTTGAAAATGATAGAAATATGAAAGTACACACTTTTTTTTTTTAAAGATTTTATTTATTTATTTGAGAGAGAGAATGAGATAGAGAAAGCATGAGAGGGGGGAGGGTCAGAGGGAGAAGCAGACTCCCCGCTGAGCAGGGAGCCCGATGCGGGACTCGATCCCGGGACTCCAGGATCATGACCTGAGCCGAAGGCAGTCGCTTAACCAACTGAGCCACCCAGGCGCCCCTGAAAGTACACACTTTAAAACATGTAGACATCAGCAATTCAAGCAGGATATTTACCTCAAATATTAAATGAATTAGATGTGAACTTTAATTTTGTGGTTTAGTCTAATCTATCTCTATCCAGGAGATTGCAAGGATTAGGGGCACACTTACTGCCAGACAAAATCAGATGGCCTGAATTCAAATCCTACCTCTGACACTAGCCAGCAACTTAACACTAAGAATGTTACTTTGTCTGTCTGGACCTCACCTTCCTAATTTATAAAGATAATTATAATACCTAATCCATAACCTTATCATGAAGATCACTTGAATTAATATAGGGACCGCCTTAGAGCAATAACTGAAATATAAGAATATATGTTTGCTATTGTCATTAACTATTAGGAGTAAGTATTAGGGACAAAGAACATGAGAGAGCAAGAGGGAGGCAAGATGGGAAGAAAGAAGGAAAGAGAAAACAACATTACTATGGGTCATGATATTAGTATAAGCCTAAAGGAGGACTCATGCCAGGATCAATATACTTTGTTGGAATCAGTCTCAATTTTCCATTTTATTTTGCTTTTAAAGACTATGTCCAGGTTTCCATCAGGTGTCTTAAATGTCCAAGGATAGCAAATTAAAAGGATCTGCTGGATTCTGTTTTTTAATGGAGTGTGTTTATTATATCAGAACAATGGTTCATGACACTAATCATGCTGTCATATATAAATGTATAAAATGTATTAAGAATCCATATAAATGGATTACAACTCTGATCAACCAGCAGAAAATCTATCTAATTTAAGGGGAGTATCTATGTGCATATGTGGGGTGTGTGGGTGTGTTTCTCCATCTACACACTCTCCCTTGGATCTTCTCTTAGGAAAGCAAAGGTTGTATCTGAGAGACATCCAGCAGGGGTGAGGGGTACACCTGGATTGAACCTGCAACCTTATATCATAGTATATTCTCCTATCCAACTAAACTAGATGGCCACAAGCTATAAAATAGTAATCTGACTTGCTGTAAGTTATTATACTCCGTCTGCCATTAAACCACATCCGTAAAAACTTGTAACAATCAATAGATAATCTCCAACTATAAAGCAAAGTCTGTAATAATACACTTATTATTCATCTTCCCATTAGAATTTAGATCACATGGCATACATATAGTCAGTAAAACATCATTAAAAGAACATAAGTAATTGCATAATTTGGGGCATTCTATGTTCATAATACTATTGCATGGCAATAGAGAGGCCGATGCCCAGAGAAATTAAATGGAAAACTCTGAATACAAGCATGCAGTTCTGCTTATTTTTGCATAGAAATGATGTCCAGTGCTAGAAGTTTAAATGTTAAAGCCTCCAGATAAAAATGTGTGTAGGGGTTCCTTTAGTCTTAATATTTACAAAAAAAAAAAAAAAAAAAAACTTCCAGGGGAGTGGAATATTCTGCTCTACCAACAATTTCATCTAGAAACAACTTATAAAGGAAGACAAATAAATTTTTTAAAATAAAGAACATAAAGATAAATTAGTCAGTAGGAATTGTCCTTTTCTGATTATTTGTATATTCGGCAAACTTCACATAACCATAATAGAGCTGTGTAGATATAATTTAGGCCTTGCATTCTTCTGCAAGTTCTTTTCCCCCAAATTTTTATTCTTAGAAGAGGAGTATTAAGGAGGGCACCTGTCATGATGAGCACTGGGTGTTATACGTAAGCAAGGAATCACTAAATTCTACTCCTGAAACCAATATTACACTATATGTTAACTGGAATTTAAATAAAATTTGAAACAAAAAAAGAAAAAGGTGAATACAAAAATTGATTTTTACAAAGTTGGCTTGGAATTCAAGAAAAAAAGAATTTGACATAGATGGAAGAATGAGAGTAATTGTTAAAACCAGTCATTTCTTGGACTAGCACCCTTCAGGGAATGACATGGTTGACAAAGAACATTAATGAGTCGCCCCCCCAACCCCACGAGGAGGCACACGTAGCAGATTTATTTTACTGTGCTCTGCTATTCGAGTATTGGTTGCTTACTCTTTCAAGTCACCTCTGTCTTGCTATTATCAAGCTCTCTAAAGAATAAAGAATAACTCTTTATCTAATGCTTTCCCACTAGGGTAATGAGGAGTTTAGGCCCAGCCCATAGATCCTGCTGGGTAATGGTTTTCTTGGATATCAGGTTACATTTTGCATAATTGGGTAACAAGCTACTTCTCAAGGCATTAAATCAATTCATTCTATTTTACTTAGAGCCTGAGTCACCATGCACCCTATTGACTCATCCTCTATCAAGGGTTCTGCTTGAAGAAATGGATAGTGGCCAAAAGAACACATTTCCCAGAAAAAGACGGTATCTCTGTGGCTTGCCAAGGATCAGGGCAGATCATGTGACTCTAGGTTTAATAATTATTGACTTCAGAACAAAAAGCTGTATTTTGTTTTGTTTTTATGATGCAGATTTTTAAAAGAGTGGGTCAAATTTTGGGTCTTAACATTTAGGCCCTGAATAAACAAGGACTCGGCCTTGCAAAGTTACCCAGAGTGAACTGTGAATAGATAATGATTCTCCAAGAAGTCATTGTCTAGAGTCTATTAAGCAATGTCAGAATTGGGCACATTTGACATGAGTAGATGGACGTGCAAACCATTGAACTAAAAAAAAAAGCTAATGAGGATGGATTTCTGGATTTGTGATGGACATTTAGCTTCTGATTTTTGAGGACAGCTTCCTAGGAAATGATATTAAATGCAGCTGGAACCAGTAAAACAATTTTTCCTTTCAAGTGAGGCAGAATGAGGGGCGCCTGGGTGGCTCAGTTGGTTAAGCGACTGCCTTCGGCTCAGGTCATGATCCTGGAGTCCCAGGATCGAGTCCCGCATCGGGCTCCCTGCTTGGCAGGGAGTCTGCTTCTCCCTCTGACCCTCCTCCCTCTCATGCTCTCTGTCCCTCATTCTCTCTCTCTCAAATAAATAAATAAAATCTTTAAAAAAAAAAAAAAACAAATGAGGCAGAATGAAAGCAATGTACACAAACTCATCTGCATGCACATGGGTAGCACGTGAAGAATGCTACTACCTGAGTCCTACCCTCAGAGACTGGGGTACTGTTAGTCCAGAGCGTAATGTGGGCATCAGGAGTTTTAAAATGTTTCCCAGGTGATTCTTTTTTTTTTTTTTTTAAAGATTTTATTTATTTGACAGAGAGAGACACAGCGAGAGAGGGGAACACAAGCAGGGGGAGTGGGAGAGGGAGAAGCAGGCTTCCCGCCGAGCAGGGAGCCCGATGCGGGGCTCGATCCCAGGACCCTGGAATCATGACCTGAGCCAAAGGCAGATGCTTAACGACTGAGCCACCCAGGCGCCCCTGTTTCCCAGGTGATTCTAATATGCAGCCACGGAAAAGAACTTCTGACCCAAACTGAGGTTGGAATAGAGAGAATAGGGTGAATAGAGAGAAA
>NC_138383.1:9214977-9235804 GCF_054177405.1 Leptonychotes weddellii
ACAGAGAGAGACACAGCGAGAGAGGGGAACACAAGCAGGGGGAGTGGGAGAGGGAGAAGCAGGCTTCCCGCCGAGCAGGGAGCCCGATGCGGGGCTCGATCCCAGGACCCTGGAATCATGACCTGAGCCGAAGGCAGACGCTTAACGACTGAGCCACCCAGGCGCCCCTGTTTCCCAGGTGATTCTAATATGCAGCCACGGAAAAGAACTTCTGACCCAAACTGAGGTTGGAATAGAGAGAATAGGGTGAATAGAGAGAAAATACGTTGCAGAACTCATGGATTGAAGAAAAACATTTTAATTAAAAAAAAAAAAAGCAAGACAACCTGGAAACAAACCTCACATCCTCTGATAGCAAGTGGACTAATCAACTGTTAGAGTCCCACCATGTCTTGTTATTCAGTGTTGAAAACATGAATAAATTCCAACTCCCCACATCTGCATCAGTGAATCTTACAAACAGATTTTTTTTTTTTTTTTTACAAACAGAACATTGATCCGAAACAAACTGCAGGAGAAAATATTTAACATGATATATACAAAACAAAAAAATGCAAAATACCTATTTTAGGGATGCATACATTTTTTTAAAGGTTTTTTTTTTTTTAATTTGTTTGACAGAGAGAGCACAAGTAGGCAGAGCAGCAGGCAGAGGGAGAGGGAGAAGCAGGCTCCCCACTGAGCAGGGAGCCCAATGTGGGGCTCGATCCCAGGACCCTGGGATCAGTAATGTGAGCTGAAGGCAGACACTTAACTGACTGAGCCACCCAGGCACCCCAGGGACATACATTTATTTTCAGGCTATAAAGAAAAGCAAGGGACCAATGAATACAAAATCTCAGGGTAGGGGTTACCTTTCAGAGAAGGATGCTCGAGAGCTTCAAAGTTCTCGGTGATATTCTATTTCTTCTGCTGAGTGGTAGGTATAATTTTTAAAGAGGAAATTCCTCTATAAAAGCTGCTATAATTCCTTTTGTGATCACTTTTATTTATTTCACTTTAAGAGCCTGGTGACTCACTCAAAGTAGGAGTTAACAGCAGGAAGGTGTATTAATGCAGTGGAAGGTGTGAGAGTAAATAAGGGGAAGAATTTCAAGATGTTATAAAAGGTGAGGGAATATAAATTAAAAAGCAGCTCTCAGGAATTCTTAGAGTACTCTCCTCTTAAATTATTAGGTGGGGGATGGAGATAGAAAAACAGAGAGAAAGAGGGAGGGGTAGAAGGAGAGAGATGGGTTTTCCCTCCTTCAGGTTGAAATGAAAATAAGTGTATCAGCTCTTGAATGGTTGAATGTAATCTTTGGACTACCCAGAAAATGTAGGTATAGACTTCACCTCTTTATGCCTTAGGTTTTCTTGTATCTAAAAACACAATAGTAATGGTAGAACATGCAAAGCACTTAGAATGACACAGACAAATGATCATAAATACCAGTTATTCTTTTTGGTTTTGGCATTCAGATGTCATTTGGCTCCTCAGCTTCCTGCTCTTGTATCCTGGGTTTCTCCTGGGCCTACCTGGATGCAAAACTGAGAACCTCTTAGTTTTGCTGTGAATCTTTTATTGAATATATTTTATGTGCGATGGAAGAGGATTTTCCATCGCATACCTCAGAGTAACAGCTTAAACATTCTTAGTAACCTAATGCTGCCCCATGGAGCCTCTTCAATGATTCTGCTCTGGTGGGCTTGCCAAACCACTCTATCCTTTCTAGTATGCAGAATAGGTCCTCTGTTACACAGGCTAATTCACTCTCTTCTAATGTCTACCCTGAAATGCACAGAGAAAATGAGATCAGTGCTTTCTACAAAGTGGCTGTTCAGTGACACCCTTGGGCTAGCTGCATAGACATCACCTGGGAGCTTTTTAGAATCGCGGACTCTGAGTTCTACCACAACCATAGTGAACCAAAAGTATGTTTTAACAATCCCCCCTCCCACCCCAGGTGTCACCTATGCACCAAGCAAGGCTCTGCACCGCAGAATACGGCAGCCACGCAGACAGAGGAAAGATCATCATTCTCCTTTGACTATTTCTCAGCTGGTTTTTTTTTTTTTACTTTAATATGCAATTGCAGTCTTAGTCTTAGCTCTAGACAACTTATCAAAACACATTTTCTGAACAAACATAATATTCTTCCCAAGAGGAACTCTGAAAAACAGATTTCTGTCTGACATGTATCATCATCATTTGAAGTCTGTTGTAGAACCTTAAGTACTGAATAAAATAATTACTGGCCATTAATTTTTCTTCTTCCTCTATCTTGTGTTATGACCCCAGCAAAGCTAGGAAGACAATCTTTACATTCAGAAGCAGTTCAGAGGGGTAAATTCGATTGGTTTCCCTGATCAAACCTGTGAGAAGGCTTGGCTTGATAATCCTAAGGGAAGAGACTAAAGTTTGACCTGCTTAGAGTATAAATATATTATTGGTAGAGAAAGAATGTGAAAAATTCTATCTGTAACACCCATAGTGTAGAGAATCCTGTTCAGAATGATTGTAAAACAGCTGTTATTTTTCAAGAAAACTGATTTGGAAGATTCTAAGTCAATAAATATCACTGTATCGTATCTGATGGAGCTTTATCTCTGATAACCTTTACCCTTTTGCGGTTTGTCATCTGCCTTATTTTGCCTTCTCTCCTCCTGTTTTCAGCAATAATAAAGATTACCTATGCCTAACCAAGATCCAGTAAGGCACTTATCATTGTGCTAGCTCAGATACTAAACGAAAAAGAAATTTCAGAGTTGGGGCACCTGGGCGACTCAGTCGGTTAAGCATCAGCCTTCCACTCAGGTCATGATCTCAGGGTCCTGGGATTGAGCCCTGCACTGGGCTCCCTGCTCAGCAGGGAGCCTGCTTCTCCCTCTCTCTCTGCTGCTCCCCATGCTTATACACTCACACACTCTTTCTCTCTCTCTCTGTCAAATAAATAAGTGAAATTCTAAAGTTGAATGAAGAACCATAAAAATAGTTCACTTTTGTAAAAAAAAAAAAGTATCTAGTTTCCTTCTATTTAATCTAAGTTCTTGAGATATTTTTTGCCTTCCATTGATTCTGAAAACTACAGAGTAGTAAATGTTTCTAGATAGACCCAAATTCTTTAACGGCATCCTTGTTCTTGTGTTGCCTACTTTGGGGATGATTAATTAACCCCTATTTCATCAAGTTTGGATTTTGCTTCTCTATATTGAATTTTGAAACCAGGTTATTCTTATGTAACACCCTTTCTTGGAGAGATCATCCAATACGCTGTTTCATCACTTTTCACATTAAGAACAACATGGCCCTAAGGCCCCAGAATGTTATTTTAAATTTTGCAAAAGGACTTGCTTCTTTCCTCCAAGTCATACAAAAATAAGGAGCTTGTTAGTTTTTTGTTTTGTTTTGTTTTGTTTTTTTACTTATTCCCAAACACAAAAGCTTATTGACTCTCTACCAGGTTCCTGATCCCATATGTTAACTACAAAAGTAAACTTTCGCACCTTTCCCATCCAGCCCGACTCACCATTGGTTGACACTTCCCATCAAGAAGGATAGAGGGCATGTGTGGTCTGAAGGTTTTCACCTTGCACTAGAGCTATTTTAATCTCTGGGTGTTCTTTTTTTCCACCGAGCAAGACCATGACAGGCTGGTGGGAGGTGTGTAAGGAAGGGGATGAGGAGGTTATGTTGGCAGCTTGCAAAGCCGTTGGTATCCTGGGACTTAACATCTCCTAAATAAAGTGGGCTTTCAGCTCAAGCCTTATTTAAAAAGGAAAAAAAAAAAAATTCTTCTGCAGATGAAACAGATGCCAGATGGAAACTTCTCTGCTGACTTGCTCCAAACAGGCCTGCAGCTGTTACTTCTTCCATAACTTTTTCCAGTGAAATTTTTAGGCTTCACCTGTTGATGGACACAACAGGATTTTTTTCTTCCCTCCCCCACCCTCGCCTCATCCTCTCCCCAACTTCCCCTTAAAAGGAGAGCAGCCTGAACACTTAGAAAGCACAGCTCAGGGTGAGAGCTCATTAGATCTGTTGTCGATGGAAAAGGGGGATCCTGCCCGTGGGGCTGGAAGATTGTGGTGTCTTCCAGTTCTTGGTCCACTGGCCCTGCTCCTGGAGGGACAAGGCAAGATCTCCTGCCCCTGCTGGCTGTTTCTCTGTATTGCTCTTGAACAACTATTATTCAGAACTAAGCTGAGGCTTGCCCGGGAGCTGGATAATAACCACTTTTGGGTATAAGAGAAATATGGAGCTTCAGGTTAAAACAAATCAGTGAAACACAGTTATGTATCACATCCCAGGTAGAAAGGCAGATTCTCTTCAACTGAAATGGACTTTGAGAAAGAAGGCAAGGAGAATATTTTCAGCAAGAGGAAGGAATACTTTCTTGCTGGTTTACACAGATGGTTGCAGCCCCTGGCTTCTGCCATTTGGGTTGCTTGCTTTTCTGTCAGATAATTAGGTCTATTGACGCACAGCATTTGACATTCAAAAATAGTCTCCTAACGGAGCTCCCAACATCTGCTATCAAAGAAGCATAAGATGGCACTGAAAGATGGAGAACTGATAGATAACACATTGAAACCTAGCAATATAATAAAGTTAACTAAAACTCAAATATTGGGTACAAGTTACATAACATTTTACATGTTCCACATGTTCTGCATGCAGCCTACAATTCTCTAAAGTTTTGTTCTGTTTTTTGTTTTGTTTTGTTTTTATAATACATTCCACCTAGGTTTCTCTGGTTAACTCACTTTGAGTTGAAATAGATTTCTTTTTAACTGTGTGATGCTTCCCAAATCTGCAAACCCTGCCCCCTATTCTTCTTCCCTTGGTGGAGGCTCTCACCTGCTACTTCCCAAAGTAGAAGTCATAAGATGGAAATCTCTCATCTCCACTCCATCTACTATATAAACTCGAATACATTGGATCTGCCCTATGCCATCTCCATTCTCTTGTCCCCCTGGCAAATGGAAGAGCTGAGTTCACTTATGCCTGGTATGCTGATCACCTCTCACCTTTCAGGAAACTTACTTGACCAATCTTCTCTCAGTTGAATGATTAACTCCCTGTGTCAACTGATTAATTCTCATTTGCTTTTATGATTTATCAGTTTTCTATTATTAAAACCAATATAAAAAACTTTCAAACTAGCATCACCTTCCAGCTACCCACCTGGTTTCTTTTTGGCATTTGGGATTGGGCCTCTTAACCAATTTGTGTATTTGTATCTTTCTTGATATTTATTTTTTTTTACAAGGGACATGTAAATATCTTGGCCACTCTCTACTTTTTACTAGGAGCTCCCCACGGGAGAAAGGATGAGTTTAGAAGAAGTAACCTATCATGCTAGGTCATTACTGAATAGAAGAACATAAACTACCTTCACAGAGAACACATAGCAGGAAGAAATGCTTTCAGGGCCCAGAATATTCAAAGGGTGAGGACAGGCAATGTTTTATAATGCTCATGCCAGGAATATTGGTCCTCAACAGACTCTAGCGATGAAAGCTGCACATACATCCCCAGCTGCCTGGCTTCATGAATCCATGAGGGTAATTTTTCCCTAGCTAAATGGACTATACAGTGAGAGAAAGCCTTTCCTCCAATTTGCTTTGAGGTACGTTTCATGGGCTTGAGTACACACAGACAAATGTGGAGCGCCAGATATTGTGACAGAGATCTAAAAACGTCTGCTCATGGGAGGAAACAAGTGCTGCGTCCCCAGAGAGACAGCACACAGTGCAACACAGGGCACCAGAAAGACAGCTTAGAAGCAAAGTGGAAAAAGGTAACCTCAGTAAAAACCTGTCCCCTGCCAACCAGCTTTGCAGATGGGTGAGTTTCTTAAATAGTCTGCCCTTCAATGTTCATATTCATAAGACAGCGTTGATAATAACAGTAGTACTGTGATGATTAATTTTATATGTTCAGCTGACTGGGCTAAGGGAAGCCCAGATAGCTGGAAAACATCTCTGGGTATGTCAGTAAGAGTATTTCCAGAAGAGATTAGCCTTTGAATTAGTAAATTGAATAAAGCAGATGGCCCTCCCCAATGGAGGAGGGCATCAACAATCCCTCAAGGGCCTGTATAGAACAAAAAGACAAAGGAAAGGCAAATTCTCTATCTTCTTGAGCTGGAACACCCATCCCCTCTGTCCTCAGATGTAGGATCCCCTGGTTCTTGGGCCTTCAGGCTTTGAGAAGAGGACTTACACCAGCAAACCCCACCCCTGTCCCCCAGTTCTCAAGCCTTTAGAATGAATTATACCACTGGCTTTGCTGGTTCTCTAGCTTGTTGACTGCCTATCTTGGGTCTTCTCAGCCTTCATAATTTCATGGGCCAATTGCTACAATGAATCTTCTCATATATATGTCTGTATATCCTATTGGTTCTGATTCTTTGGAGAGCCCTGACTAACACATCCACCTTCCTTATAGGGTGATTAGCAAACACATATAATACAGTTAGTGTCCGCCACCTGTTAAATCTGAGCTATATTATTTTATATAACTGCTTCTCTAAGCAAAGAAATAGTATGCATAGACTAATTTTATCACCCTTTCCCACACATATATTATATATAGTGTCATAATTAACAAAAGAATGGGAGATTTCTCCCAGCAGGGTTTAATTCCAACTCATAAAAACGAGTCAACTGTTACAGCTGGGCTGCATCTTGGTGCCTCCTGGACAACCTGAAGCTAAGAATTTTTTCTATGCATCTCAGGCTCTAGAGTCTCTTCTTTGGCATTGGATGACAGGTGTCTGATGAAATAATACCATTTTGGTGTATCATTGTACTCACTGTTCTGAGGCTGCAGGTTAGCTTGTTTTCTACATTTTATGAGGTTGCAGTTAGTGCCCTGAAACTCATCTGTGAACTCAGAGCATTATTAAAGTAAGCCAGCATCTGAAGCACTAAAAGGAAAAAATGGTGCCCACTTGAGATGAAGAGACCTGTACTTTATCCTCCTAGCAAAATAAAACCTCTGGCTTATTGAGGATAAGATTATTTTTAATTTTAGATTAGTTTATTTGGGTATTGACCTATGAGTTACAGACTTTATATACTATTTGAGTTTTCATATCTCCTTATGAACTTTGATATGAATGGGAGTTCATACTGAAATTTTGGAAATCTCTATGTGGATGCATTATAGTGTGCATTCATGTTCTGCCATTCAATTGTATTCCCCATAATTTCTCTTGACCTCTAGACAACATGCCTGGGCATAATTTGGAATGGGAAACAAATTATAAAATACTCCTAAAAATCAATAAGGAAAAGACAGAATGCAAGAGCAAAATGGGTAAGAGTCTGGAACAGGCACTTCTCCAAAGAAGATGTTAAATGGTGATCACATATATGAAGGTATGTTTAACTTCATTAGTCATGAGGGATATATAAATTAACATCCCAAAGGAGATACCACTGTATGCCCCCTGGAATGTGTAAAATAAAAGAAAAATGATTCAATAGCCACTATTGGTTATGATGTAGAGCAGTTGGCATGAATCATATACTGCTTTGAGCATATGAATTGGTAAGACCACACTGAAAAACTCTTTGGTAGTAAGCATCCCAAGAGCATCCCATATGATCCAGCAATTTCACCCCAGACATATAAAACAGAAATACAAACACATGTTCCCCAAATTAAAGGAACAGTTTTATAGGTAATACAATGGCACTAAATTCATATCTTTCAATTACTTTGAATTGGTAAATGGACTAAATGCTCCAATCAAAAGACACAGGACATCAGAATGGATTAAACAACAACAACAACAAGACTTATCAATATGCTACTTACAAGAGACTCATTTTAGACACAAAAACACCTCCAGACTGAAAGTGTGTGGGGGGGGTGGAGAACCATTTATCATGCTAATGGACATCAAAAGAAAGCTGGAGTAGCCATACTTAGACAAACTAAATTTTAAAACAAAGACTGTAATGAGAGATGAAGAAGGATAGTCTATCATAATAAAGGGGTCTATCCAACAAGAAGATCAAACAATTGCAAATATTTATGCCCTTAACTTGTGCCCACTCACAGCAATTGATGGATCATCTAAGCAGAAATCAACAAGGAAACAAGGGCTTTGAATGACACACTGGACCAGATGGACTTAAGAGATATATTCGGAGCATTTCATTCTAAGGCAGCAGAATACACATCCTTTTCAAGTGCACATGGAACATTCTCCAGAATATATCACATACTGGGTCACAAATCAGGACTCAACTGGTACAAAAAGACTGAGATCCTACCGTGCATATTTTCAGATCACAATGCTATAAAACTTGAAGTCAATCTCAAGAAGAAATTTGGAAGGACCAAAAATATATGGAGGCAAAAGACCATCCTACTGAAGAAAGAATGGGTCAATCAGGAAATTAAAAGAATTCTTAAAATACATGGATGCAAATGCAAATGAAAACACAACAGTCCAAAACCTTTGGGATGCAGCAAAGGCAGTCCTAAGAGGGAAATGTATAGCAATATAGACCTTCCTCAAGAAGAAAAGTCTCAAATATACAACCTAACCTTACACCTAAAGGAGCTGGAAAAAGAATAGCAAATAAAGCCTAAATCCAGCAGAAGAGAAATAATAAAGATTAGAGCAGAAATCAATGATACAGGGAAAAAAAAAAAAAGACAGTAGAACAGGTCAATGAAACTAGGAGCTGGTTCCCTGAAAGAATTAATAAGACTGACAACACCCTAACCAAACTTATCAAAAAGAAAGGAGAAAGGACCTAAATAAATAAAATCATGAATGAAAGAGGAGAGATCACTACCAACACCAAAGAAATACAAACAATTATAAGAGAATATTATGAGCAATCATATGCCAACAAACTAGGCAATCTGGAAGAAATGGATAAATTCCTAGAAACCTATAAACTACCAAAACTGAAACAGGAAGAAATAGAAAATCTGAACAGATGCATAACCAGCAAAGAAATTGAATCAATAATCAAAAATCTCCCAACAAACGAAAGTCCAGAGCCGGATGGCTTCCCAGGGGAATTCTACCAAACATTTAAAGAAGAATTGATACCTATTCTTCTGAAACTGTTCCAAAACATAGAAATGGAAGGAAAATTTCAAAATGTATTCTTTGAGGCCAGCATTACCTTGATCCCAAAACCAAAGACCCCACTAAAAAGGAGAATTACAGACCAATATTGATGATGAACATGGGTACAAAAGTTCTCAACAAGATATTAGCTAATCAGATTCAAGAGTACATTAAAAGGATTATTTGCCAGGACCAAGTGGAATTTATTCCTGGGTTTCAGGGGTGGTTCAACATCTGCAAATCAATGTGATGTACCACATTAATAAAAGAAAGGAAAGGAACCGTACAGTCCTCTCAATAGATGCAGAAAAAGCATTTGACAAAATACAGCATCTTTTCTTGATAAAAACTCTCAACAAAGTAGGGATAGAGGGAACATACCTCAACATCATAAAGGCCATATACAAAAGACCCACAGCTAATATCATCCTCAGTGGGGAAAAACTGAGAGCTTTTCCCCTAAGGTCAGGAACATGACAGGGATGTCCACTCTCACCACTGTTGTACAACATAGTACTGGAAGTCCCAGCCTCAGCAATCAGACAACTAAAAGAAATAAAATGCATTGAAATCCACAAATAAGAAGTCAGACTTTCACTCTTTGCAGAGAAAACCCAAAAGACTAAACCAAAAATTTGCTAGAACTGATACAGGAATTCAGCAAAGTCATGGGATATAAAAATCAATGCACAGAAGTCTGTTACATTTCTGTACACCAACAATGGATCAGAAGAGAAATTAAGGAATCAATCCCATTTACAATTGCACCAAAAAGCATAAGATACTTAGGAATAAACCTAACCAAAGAGGCAAAAGATCTGTACTCTGAAAACTACAAAACACTCATGAAAGAAATTGAGGAAGACACAAGGAAATGGAAAAACATTCCATGATCATGGATTGGAAGAACAAATATTGTTAAAATGTCTGTACTACCCAAAACAATCTACACATTCAATGCAATCCCTATCAAAATAACACCAGCATTTTTACAGAGCTGGAACAAACAATTCTAAAATTTGTATGGAACAGAATATATCCTGAATAGCCAAAGTAATGTTGAAAAAGAAAAGCAAGCCTGGAGGCATCACAATTCTGGACTTCAAACTGTATTATAAAGCTGTAATCATCAAGACAGGATAGTACTGGCACAAAAACAGACACATAGATCAATGGAACAGAATAGAGAACCCAGAAACTGACCCTCAACTCTGGTCAACTAATTTTCAACAAAGCAGGAAAGAATATCCAAAGGAAAAAAGACAGTGTCTTCAACACATGGTGTTGGGAAAATTGGACAGCCACATGCAGAAGAATGAAGCTGGACCAATTTCTTACACTATACACAAAAATAGATTCAAAATACATGAAAGACCTAAATATGAGACAGGAATCCATCAAAACCCTAGAGAACACAGGCAGCAACCTCTTTGACCCTGGCCACACCAGCTTCTTGCTAGACACGTCTCCAAAGGCAAGGGAAACAAAAGCAAATATGAACTATTGGGACTTCATCAGGATAAAAAGCTTTTGCACAGCAAAGGAAACAATCAACAAAACTAAAAAGTGACCTACAGGATTGGAGAAGATATTTGCAAATGACATATTAGATAAAGGGCTAGTATTCAAAATCTATAAAGAACTTACCAAACTCAACACCCCCAAAAAACAAAAAATCTAGTCAACAAATGGGCAGAAGACATGAACAGACATTTCTCAAAAAAAGACATATAAATGGCTAACAGACATAGGAAAAAATGCTCAACATCACTCATTATCAGGGAAATACAAATCAAAACCACAATGAGATGCCACTTCTCACCGGTCAGAATGGCTAAAATTAACAAGTCAGGAAACAACAGATGTTGGTGAGGATACAGAGAAAGTGGAACCTTCTTACACTGTTGACGGGAATGCAAACTGGTGCAGCTACTCTGGAAAACAATATGGCGGTTCCTCAAAAAGTAAAAATAGAGCTACTCTATGATGCAGCAATTGTACTACTAGGTATTTATCCAAAGGAGACAAAAATAATGATTCCAAGGGACACATGCACCCCAGTGTTTATAGCAGCAATGTCCACAATAGCCAATATACGGAAAGAGTCCAGATGTCCACTGATGGATGAATGGATACCCACACAGTGGAATACTATTCAGTCATCAAAAAGAATGAAATCTTGCCATTTGCAATGATGTAGATGGAACTAGAGGGTATTATGCTATGTGAAATAAATTAGAGAAAGACAAATACTATATGATTTCACTCATAAGTGGAATTTAAGAAACAAAACTGATGAACATAGAGGAAGGGAAGGAAAAATAAGATAAAAAAAAGAGAGAGAGAGAGAGGCAATCCATAAGAGACTCTTAACTGTAGGGAATAAACTGAGGGTTGCTGGATGGGAGGTAGGTGGGGGAATGGGATAATTGGGTGATGTGCACTAAGGAGGTTACTTGACCTAACAAGCACTGATCTGAGTTCATATGAGCTCATATAACACTGGGTATTATATGCAACTGATGAATCACTAAATCCTACCCCTGAAACTAATAATACACTATGTGTTAACTAACTTGAATTTAAATAAAATTTAAAACAAACAAATAAAAAAAAAAAAACAGATGTTCCCCAAAAGACATTTACAAGAATTTTTCGTAGCAGCACTATTTGCAATAGTTCCAAGCTAGAAACAACAAATGAATTTTTTTTTTTTAAGTTATGACGAGGATGGATCTTCAAAGGACCAACCAAAATTGCTTTCACTTTAAAATTCTCAGAGCAACTCCACTGAGTCTCTCTAAAAACTCCTTCAAAAAGAAGACAACCATGAAAAAAAAAAAAGGACAACGAGAAATGTGACCCTCTTGCCCTGATGAATAACCACATCACCCAGGAAGTAGTGTGGACAATCATCACACCAGGGTCTGATCAAGACTATAAATGTAACCACCAATGTGTAGGAAATACAGAGGGACATGCAAAATCAGGACTATGGAAAAATATAAGGGCCAAAGATCTGATCTTCGACAATAAATTGTAATAAGGGGGAGGGAAAGCTCTTTTAATAATTCATTAAGATACGCAGTTGTTCTGTGTGGTTTTCTGTGTCAGTGTTATGTTCCACAGTAAAAACTCTATCTGATGAAGTTCTGTCACCGTGCTTGCTGCTGGGAAGCAAACATGAATCACCAAGAACTTTCTCCTCAAAGGGAATGTGAAAATGTAGTCCCTGTGTGCAACATAGTGTTGTAGGCTCTGTAAAGGAAATAGTTCTGGAAACAGGAGGGAGTATCCCATTACTTAGGGACACAGAGAGAACATAGATCATCATTATCCATTGTCACCCAATGTTTTAGCTTGGGCCACCATAATAAAATAGCAACAACTGGGTGGCTAATAAACAGAGATTTATTTTCTCATAGTTCTGGAGGCTAGAAGTCTGAGATTAGGGTGCCAGCATGGTTGGTTCTGATGAGAGCTCTCTTCCTGGCTTGCAGACAGCTGCCTTCTTTTTGTGTCCTCACAAGGCAGAGAGGGTGAGAGGGAGAGGGAGGGAGAGAGAGATCTGGTATCTCTTCTTCTTAAAGGAGTACTAATCCCATCATGAGGTCCCCACCATCATGATTTCATCTTATTCTAATTATCTCTCAAAGGTCTCACCTCCACATAGCTTCACACTGTGAATTAGGGCTTCAGCATATGAACTTGAATTTTCAGGCCATAGCACCTGGTTTTAGGGGTTTGGGGGAGATTGAGGGACATATATTAGCATATAGTCCAGTTCCTTGGCACATCAATGACATGTGCATCCCTTACCCATTTCCCAAGATCTTACAGGCAAAGACTCCAACCTGTAGGTAGAACTGATATGCCTTTCAAATTGTATCACGTTTAGGAAAAATAAAACTTGCCTGTCTATCCAAGCCAGTTGTAGTTACTCATTATCTCTGACTGTTGTCATTTTTCTTGTGTCTAGCAATTCCCTTTTTACCTCTCTTGTCTTTCTTAACTGCTTACTTTTAATTTTCTGTGGGTTTAGCACAAGGACTTTGTTACCTCTATTTTTTCTTCTCTTTCTCAGCAAAATTTCAGTAAAGTGACCTTTAGGTCAGTAAGCTTTTTTATTACATTTTCAATGCCAGAGTTCTTGTTACCCCATTCTTGTGAGTCGTTTAAGACTCTGAAGTTCCTCCAAGATGTATCTTCAATTAGGGCCATGTCAGAATTAGAAATGAATGGAATGACAATTTCTTTTTTTTTTTTTATTTTTTTTTTTATTTTTTTTTAAAGATTTTATTTATTCATTTGAGACACAGAGATACAGAGAGAGAGAGAGAGCATGAGCAGGGAGAGAGGCAGAGGGAGAGGGAGAAGCAGGCTCCCCACTGAGCCAGGAGCCCGATGCGGGGCTCGATCCCAGAGTCCTGGGACCATGACCTGAGCCGAAGGCAGACGCTTAACAACTGAGCCACCCAGGCGCCCCTGGAATGACAATTTCAAAAGTGAGTTCAAAAGAAGTTATTCTCCTCTCTAAGGCTTGAGAAAGACTACCTACTGACTAAACTCTCCAAATGGTCATAGTGAAGATATATGCAGTGAGACATATTCAAGGAGACTCAGTAATTTGTCTCTAATGAGAAAAGGAAATCTACCACAGTCCCATGGCTGCCTATGTTCCTTCACTTAGTAAATACCTGAGAAACAAGTGTGGCCCATATTTATATCTCTGGGGCTATCTAAATCCTACTGATATAGTAATGGAAAACAAACTTGCAAACATACACATGGGCTCTGTTCTCAAAAAACATGCCATCATATGAGCATTGCAGAGTAGTAAATGGACAATTACAAGACAGCATAATAAAAGCTATTATAGAAATAAATCCTGTGCTGTGGAAACACACTGAATATAGCACATTCACACAAGGTTTGCAAGGCATAGAACACATGAGCACAGTGTGACCAGGACATGATCATTTCCCTCCATAAGCTTATCAATGTGGGAGAGGAGACAAAGTCAGGAAGTGGTAAATAACAATTCTGGACAGTACAAGATGAAGTGTAAAATGAGTGGTCAGACCCTTTAAATGTAATAGGAATTAAGAGAAAGGAGAGCCCTGGACTATTGTAAAAACTTAAAAGAGGAAGTAGAACTTAAGAAATTTGGGATCGAATCAGTGGGCAACAGATGAGGACAATAAGGCCAATGGCTATGTATAGAATTATGAGGTCTCAGTTCCTGGCCGCTGAGACACATAGATTGTTTTTATTTATAATTATTTTGATTTCATGCTTTTAAAACCATAAATAGCATTACTAGCTTGACTAACTAACATGAGGTATATTCTAGGTATCAGTTAATGGACACAATATTTGCAAGGACAGATTTCTCTTACAAATGATCCAAACTACTGAGATGGCATGCCATGTGTGCATAATAGCCTTAATGTGTTTAGGAAAATATTATTGGATTAAAAACCAGACATTTTTAATTTAATAGAGCTACATATAAAGAGTCATAAATGACTCACCCAATTGCCGCTTCATGGTTCAATGTTTATTTAACACCAATATAAAAATAGTAAAAATATCATGCATAGAATTGAACCTAAGTGCTTTACAGATGGGCATTAGAACCTGTTTTAAAGATGACATGGGGAAACATCAACTTCAAGATGCTAAACACTTTGGAGAAAATCAAAGTAGGACAAGAGAAAGGAATTACGATAAGAATGCAAGCAATTAAATAGTGTAGTACCCAACTGGGCATATGGGCTTAAATATGCTGCAGGTCCCTCTCCATCTGGACTTTAATAAGCTTTGAGTTATTGCCAATAAAATACCAAGGAGGCCTCTTCCGGCATTCGTGGGCATCTGTCCACATGGTTCAGACAGGCAGCTGATGGGTTACAGTTGCTGTTGAGGGCATGATCAAGGAGAAGGCCAGCATTTCAAAGTAGGCCAAGGTTTCACAAGCTACCTCTAGCTGGAGCTTTTAGCTTTTAGCTAGCCTCTACAGAAATTACTTGCTTGAGTATCACTTGAAATAATTTTAAAGAACTATGAACTCTCTCTCCCATTTTTAAGTAGACATGTTGATACATGTAAGTTTTCATCTAAATCTTAAGGAGTGGGATGGGATATATTTTTAGTATGTTGTAAATATTAGTTTAACAACCCCACTCCTTTCATTTTATCTACAGAATCTAAATTCCAAGGTGATTTGATATGCATCATTAACTATTTAAGAAATACATGAAGCAGCTTTCAGTACCCAGAAATATGATAGGATTTCTCATATTCATGTTTCCATTCCACTCCTCCAATTTTATCTAAAACGCAATCCTGTTTTTTAAATTTTAGCCATTCTGGAAAGTATGTGTTATGAATCATCTGTTGATTTAAATTTGCTTTCCATAATGACTAGGCCTTATTATTTTTTAACAAAATTTGTGAATTATCAATATTTTAATTTTTAAAATTATTTTGACATATTTTATAAAAGTCACAGATGTGGCATTTTGATAGGACAATTTTCATATCAGCTCTATTTTGACCTTCTTCTCCCATCAAGACCTTTACCTTTTAAGCTTTTTATGTATGTATGGTTAATATCAATAAAAACAAATTAGACTCTCAGACCATTTCTAAACTCTACTCCATCTTCATTTCTGATATTCAAGAATGACCCCAGGTGACTCTCAGGGATGAAATGAAGACAGTGGTTTCAGACATTATTTGTTTAAAAGAAGACTTAGGGGCCCCTAGGTGGCTCAGTTCGTTAACTATCTGCCTTCAGCTCAGGTCATGATCTCAGGGTACTGGGATCAAGCCCTCTTTTAGGATCCCTGCTCAGCAGGGAGTCTGCTTCTCTCTCTCCCCTTCTGCCCCTCCCCCCTCCCCCCCTCCCCGCTCATGTTCTCTCCCTCTCTCTCTCCCAAATAAAATCTTAAAAAAAAAAAAAAAAAAAAGATGTAAATCCTATGTTGGAGGTTTTAGAAAAAGATGAGAAAATGTAAAAGGCCCAACATCCAATGGCATGTTTTGTCTTAATGTCCTTTGAAATCTATGCAAAGCAGACATTTTGTCTGAATACAGAGCATTAAATCTCATTTATCTGATTCTTTGAATTAAACAATGATTCAAACTCAGTAGGCTTTTATTTTGATTCTAGCTTTGTCATTAAACGACTTGTTTGGGCTTCAGGTTTATTCATCTGTAGAAGGACGCACTGAAGGTGCTGACGTTGCTGATAAGCAGATATCATCCTTTCTGGTTATATATCATGAGGCCTAAGGTCATATGTACTAAGTTCAGCATGCACTGAAGTTCTCTTTCAGCCTATCCTTCTAATCAACATCCAACACTACTATAATTTAAGCCCCATCTGGAATATTTTATTTTATTAATACATTATATGCTCTATTTTACAAATGTAGTTATAATAACTCCCATTTATTTGCCAGCAGGATTTTTTCTGGATTAATGTGTAATGTTTCTGGAACCCACAACATATAAACATACTGAAATATTTCTTTTTATTTTAAGATTTTATTTGTTTATTTGAGAGAGAGAGGAAGAGAACATAACTGGGGTGGGGGGGAGGGGGAGGGGCAGAGGGAGAGGGAGAAGCAGACTCCCTGCTGAGCCTAGAGACTGCTCTACAAAGGGCTCCATCTCAAGACCCTGAGATCATGACCTGAGCCTAAGTCAGATGCTTAACATACTAAGCCACCCAGGCACCCCCATACTGAAATATTTCTAAAGGAGATCAGTTGGACCAGAAATTACCACATGAAAAATAATGGGGAAAAAAAAGTAGCAATGGCTTAAAGAAAAGGTGAAATAGGAGAGACATAAAAGTATCTTTAAATATTGGATAGGTTAACATGTACAAAACGGAATGAAGTCAGCATCAAGGCAAAGGCAAATGGGAATTTCAATTCCTATAGGGTAAGCCTGGCTTACGATTGTTCTGTGCAAGATTTATAGCATACGGTGTGGTATATTTAAGAGGAATCTGGAATTGCCTCAAAATCAGTGCTTTGGGCAAACTACCCTACCAGTCTATCCATACAGCCTGCAATCTGTCCATTACCACTGTAGTGAGGCAGCTCAATTTCCCGTATAAATCCGGGCTCTGAATTAGCGCAACTGAGAGAATTTAGGAATTTTCTAGAGATGGAGTAAAATAATAATCACATTTTTGGGGAAAAAAATACAGGTGTAAGTGAACAAGAACTATCTAGAAAAAATAAGCAACTGGAAAATCATGGACATTAAAACTGTGGTCATTAAACAAAAGACACAGTAGAATGGTGTACTCTGAAATAGACATTTTCAAAGAGAATCTGAGAATGAAAGAATGGTACAGATAAATTCACCCACAGTTGAGGATATAAAGAAATTTTATTTGAATATAGATTTTTTTTCAAATAACCAATCAAGATATGAAGAGAAAATCATAGATAGATACATACATACATGCATACATAGGCTTTCATAAAGAGAGAATGGAGAACATGGTAGAAAAATAAAACTCACAAAACTCACAGATAATTGCTAGAAATTTCCAATGAGATTGGGATTATAAAATCAGGCACTGTGGGGACTGTAGCACTATCTAAAGGCATTTAAATTCATTATTTTTTTAAAGCTGAGTAAAACCAAACAAAATAGGAATACTGGAAAAATCTAGCCAATAGATTACCACTTTTCAAAACTTGCAGCAAATACCTTTCTAAAGAATTAAAATGGAAAAGAAACCATACAAACCCTATAAAAACTCACCATGATTAGTATAGTTATAGTTCAAGTAATTCAAACTTGACTTACTCTAAATGTTAGTGTCTTGTTAGAATCACTCATACACCCAGCTACTGATAGAGGGCCTTGTTATTTGTTGTAAAGGATCATCTGGATCATTTTGAGATGCAGAATATGTTCCAACCATCACAGAGTTTGTGTTTTCAGCAGCAATGACCTATATGTATCAAAAATGCCCAGCAGTCTAGGATAGCGGATTTGTCAGCAAGGAAGCCCACACTAAATTAGATCTATTTTTCTCTACTATTTCTCTAACCCCACCTCCATTACATAATAGAGAACTTTAAAGAGCTACTGGTCATGAACTCTGTATAATAAAACAATGCTGAACTTTTGTTCCAACTCTCTTCATTCATGAATGTAATTTATGGTTTGTGACACCATCACCAAGACGACTGAGATTTATAGATCACAATTTCTATCATATTGGTTCTATTTTCCTTTTGTTTAATTTTTTTCATAAAAAGGAGTAAAACCAGAGAAAAGGTAGAGTTTTAATAGGAAATTTGGGTCAACCTCAAATCCTTAAATGACCTTCTAAACCAAAAGTACATTTTTTGAACTGCTTATATGTGGGAATCCAGATTAAGTGAATCCATGCCATAGCTAAGGAACTGATTATTTTAAATATATACAAAATTGTTGATTACTGATATATTTTGTAACTTTTTTCTTTTATCAGTAATTAGCTCATGTTTCCATAGTTCTATGGAAAAGATGCAGGGCTATAGTTTTTCAAGTTCAGCAAATTACCAAATTTTTTAAGAGTGGGAGACTTCTACTAAAAATTAAAATGTTTGCAATGATAACCTACAGTCTGGTTTTTTTTTTTTTTTTTTTTTTTTTTAAGGTTTATCTATCTATTCTAGAGAGAGAAGGAGAATGAGCGCAGGGGAGAAGTACAGAGGGAGAGAGAGAAACTTTAGGCTAGATCACGACCAGGGCCGAAACCAAGAGTTGGACACTTAACCAACTGCACCACTCAGGTGCCCCAATAACCTACAGTCTTAAAGAGTGAAATATCAATGTCAGAGCTCATTTGTTTTTAAGTAATTTAGAAGATTTTTCTGGAGGGGCAGAGCATGATGGCGGAGGAGTAGGAGACCTAAATTTTGTCTGGTCCCGGGAATTCAGCTGGATAGGGATCAACCATTTTCAACACCTACGAACTCAACAGGAGATCGAAGAAAAGAGTAGCAGCATCTCTCTGAACAGGAAAGCGACCACTTTCTGGAAGGTAGGATGTGCAGAGAAGTGAATCTGAGGTGATATTGGGGAGGATAGACAGCGGGGGAGGGGGCCTCCGTCAGCTGCTTCTGGCAAGTGATAGAGCAGTGGAGCACAAAATCGGAACTTTTAGAAGTTGGCTCTGCTGAGGGACATCGCTCCAGTGGCTAAGAGGGGGGTGGAACCCTCGTGGGACAGTGTGGTCTCAGGACCCTCGGGGTCACAGAAAGTCCGGGGGTGCCTGAGTGTGGCAGAGCTCCCAGGTATCGGAGTGGGGAAGCCGGCTGCAGAGACTGAGCCGAGGCATGGGCTTGCAGCTCGGGGTTGTCATACACCGTGATCCGCGGCACAGTCGGGGCCCCTGCTCCTCCAGCAGGGACCCAACAAGCGGCAGATCCGGGGAGACTCACCTTCCTCCCCCGGGAGGAGCGGCGCGGGAGTGCACCGCAGGGATCTGCTGGGTTTGGAGACTCCACCCAGGGTCGGGTGCCAGAGATAGAAATGCTCGGTCACAGGCCGGGTGAGCACAGAGTGCAGCCGGAGACCTGGGAGGCGGGAGTGACTGACTGCTTTTCTCTGGGGGCGCACTGAGGAGTGGGGCCCCCAGTTCTCGGCTCCTCCGGGGCAGAGATTGGGAGGCCACCATTTTCACTCTCAGCCTCCAAAACTGTACGGAAAGCTTGCAGGGAACAAAGCGCCCGAGAGCAAACCCGAGCAGATTACTTAGCCCGGACTGGGCAAGGGTGGGGCAATTCCGCCTCCAGCAAAGACATTTGGGAACCACGGCAACAGGCTCCTCCCCCAGAATATCAGCGAGAACAGCCAGCCAAGACCAAGTTTACCGATCAATGAGAACAGCAGAACTCCAGCGCTAGGGGAATACTGCACATAGAATCCATGGCTTTTTTACCATGATTCTGTAGTCTTTCAAAGTTAATTTTTTTAATTTTCTTTTTTTTTCTTTTTCTTTTTTTGAATTTTTCTTTTTCCCTTTTTCAACCAACATCTTATCAATCCCTTTTATTTTTTTAAGATTTTTATTTATTTATTTGACAAAGAGAGACACAACGAGAGAGGGAACACAAGCAGGGGGAGTGGGAGAGGGAGAAGCAGGCTTCCCGTGGAGCAGGGAGCCCGATGTGGGGCTTGATCCCAGGACCCTGGGATCATGACCTGAGCTGAAAGCAGACGCTTAACAACTGAGCCACCCACGCACCCCATCAATCCCTTTTTTAAAAATCTTTTTTATTTTTCATTTTTAAGAGTAATATTCTATCCCTTCCTAGTAGTTAATCTTATTTTTGGTATATATGTAAGTTGTTCTCTCTTTAAAATTTTGGGATACAGTTTCTTCTAATGGACCAAAATATACCCTAAAGCTCTAGTGTATGGCTTTGTTCTAGTCTCCTGCCTGATCACATTCTCTCCCTTTTTTTTTTTTATTTCTCTTCTTTCTTTTTTCAACCAACTACTTACCAATTCCTTTTATAAAATCTTTTATAATTTTTATCTTTACAGTCATATTCCATCCCTTCATTGTATTTACCCTTATTTTTGTACATATATAAACTTTTCTTTAATATTTTGGGAGGCAGTTTCTTCTAACAGACCAAAATATGCCCAAAATCTAGTGTGTGGCACTGATCTATTTACCAACCTGATATTTGATCATATTCTTTTTTTTT
>NC_138383.1:9236304-9272742 GCF_054177405.1 Leptonychotes weddellii
AGCCTGGTGATGGGTATTAAAGAGGGCACGTTCTGCATGGAGCACTGGGTGTTGTACACAAACAATGAATCATGGAACACTACATCAAAAACTAACGATGTAATGTATGGTGATTAACATAACATAACAAAATAAAATAAATAAAATAAAATAATAAAATAAAATAAATAAAATAAAAATTTTTCTGAGGACTAGAGAAAAATGGAATGTGTATGCCAACTTTTGTAGTTTTTTCCTAAAAAACAAAAACACCGAACACTGCAGGACACAGATTTTTATTTGTAACCCTAAATATGTAAATTCTGGGCAAGTTCTAAAATTGGAGAATGAAATTCTACTTACAAAAACAAAACAAAACAAAAACCACCAAACAACCACAACAAACAACTCTGCAATGGTGAAATCTTCCCATCAGTGCTCAATGAGTCCATTTTCCTTCTCCAAAAGGCTCACTCGTAACTTCATAACTAGGAGAAGAACCGAGGATCTGAGCAATTACCACTAGAGATTATTGTTTACACACACTACCACGTCTTATACCGCTTTAAGAGCGTTACTAATTGAACTGAATTAGGACCATGATTGAGATGGAAACTCATTTCAGAGAGGCCCTATTTCTAATATTGTAAGAATTACTTAGTAGGATTTATATCTAGAGGATAAAGCATATTTGTCAGATAAATCTGCATTTACATGCTAATAAAAAGGGTGTCAGCACCTCACTGAAGGCATCATAGGAGTATGAGAAAGCATGGAGGAACACAGGCATGTGTATTGGTATGCACATCTTTTTGTCTTTTTTTTTAAGATTTATTTATTTATTTGACAGAGAGAGAGCACGCATGCGCAAGCAGGGGGAACAGCCAGCAGAGGGAAAGGGAGAAGCAGGTTCCAGGAGAAGGGAGCAGGCAGCCCAATGTGGGGCTCAATCCCCAGACCCTGGGATCATGTCCTGAGCTGAAGGCAGACAGTTAACCTACTGAGCCACCCAGGTGCCACTCTTTCTGTCTTTTTAAAAAATTTTCTTCCTAAGGATCATGCAGAACCACCCTCAGATCTGGACTAGGGTGGCCCTTGCTGGCCTCGTGCTTCAAATGGCTCTGCATAGCGCAAGCACAAGGAATGATGCACTGGAGAGCACAAGCATGCCTCACTCAGAAGCAAGCACTCGCAGGCACATCCTCTGAACACCTTGTGCTCATGACTAACCCCTTTCAGCTTCAGCAAAATGCATCTTCATGTCTCTTTCACTCTGTTCTTGTATCAAAAGTCCACCGAGACCAAATATATTGATCTTTTGGTTTGGGCCACGGCCAATGTAGGAGAGAGATGGTGTTTCAGAGTAGGGAGAGGGCTTGAATGGTGGAAATGCTTCACACACAAAGGAGACAACTTAATTACCTCATCAAATTTCCCTTTTGTGATAGCATGAGAGCAATAAATTATTGGTTAAAGTATCTTTTATTTATTTATTTTTCTCAGTAATGCTGAGATACTATTTTCTGGCTTCTCATGTTTTAATTCATGACCCTGGAGATAATCATCACAGTTGCAAAAATCTTAAAGTTATTACTTTTAAACTTCCAAATATCTACATCTTAGACATAATCGTGAAACTTGAAAACTCTATTATCAAATAGACATTGAATGCTAAATCCTTAGTTTTATTTTAATTTTTAAAGATTTTATTTATTTGAGAGAGAGAGAGAGCTCAAACGGAGGGAGGGGAGAGGAAGAGGGACAAGCAGACTTCCCACTGAGCAGGGAGCCCGATGTGGAGGCGGGGCTCCATCCCAGGACCCTGAGATAATGACCTGAGCTGAAGGCAGGCGCTTAACCAACTGAGCGACCCAGGCGCCCCTAAATCTCAAGTTTTATTTTATAAACTTAACATAATTTAAATGTTCAAAACACAAATTTCAATTTCATCTCTGTTTAAGGAATTCTGATTTAAGTTGTGATATTTACTACTTATAAATTATCTTTTGAATATCTAAGAAAAATAATTTATGACAGTGTGTTAGAAATTAATTTTATTTAAAATATATTTTGATTTCATTAATATAAGGTTATCAGCTAAAACTGTTGCTGAATAATTAAAAGCATAATTTTAAATATTTTCACTACATTTCTATTTAAGACTTTAAATCCTATCTATCAATAGTATACCAATTAGGTGAAAATATTGATTACATAAACATAACTGATTCTACTAGAATGAAGACAATAAAAATAAAGGTTATTAAAATATATAATCATTTATGAATTGTGTATATCTTTATTTCATTACTCATCCAAAGATTGCTGGCTTATGAACAGAACACCAGGCATGCAGAGTAATAAGTAAATTCACTCATCTTTGGTATTTTGCCAACTTTCAGTCACATAAAAGCGAAACCTTTGAACATATCTTTCAATTTTATAATTATGAAGATATATTTGCCAAGGATAGAGAATAGAACAGATTTTATTTAACAGTCTGTTAGCTTGATATGTAACTTTTAAATATTTGACATATGGTATGTGGGTCTCTCTTTTTACTCTTGCTTCAGGCCCTGCAAATATTAGAAATGAACTTGGTATCTAAGACATACTCTAGACAGTAGGTCTAAGGATGCATGCCTAAAAATGTATAAGCCAACTCTATAACTAGGTCATGTGGCCAGGCAATGGGAGGACAGGATAGTCTTTTCACAAAATCATTAAATATTAATATGTTATATATTTTAGTTTATGCTAATTTAGTTTTTGGCAAATCAGACCAATTCTTATAAGTACATTCTAGAATACACAAGTAGTAGCTGGTTCCACATTTTAGGAAAAACAAAATCCCAACATTCTGTTTTGGATATGCTATTTGCCCCTCCAGACCTACTGTTTACCCTTTGTCCATCTTGCTATATACACAAGGGGGCCATCCCATGTTAATGGATTATGTTGATGTCTGGCTTCTGGTTGGGTTTGACGATATTGGATGTAACAGTGAAGGGAGGGTGAGGTCCACTTCTCAGTTTGGCATGTTCCTCCTACAGGCTGGCAGCATCTATCTACCAAAACCCACAGCTTCTTTAGGGAGCCCCATTTTATTCCTCTTGACTCAGGATCTGGTCATGGCTCTGTCCCCTTGCCCTTTTATATTCAGGTAGCATGTTTCTGGATCCCTGGCAGCCTCAGTGTACGGCAGTACCCCTTGTTACTTTTTCTAAACCTCCCACTTTTGCAAATAGCTCCCCTCCTCCATTTTTAAACTCTTCTTTTTCTCCAATCTGCATGTGCCAACTCTCTCCCATTAGCACTGTGTTTACTATCCAGTTCACCCTTGATCAACATGTTCAACAACTTGTATGTGTTTTACAGTACTGTAAATGTCTTTTCTCTTCCTTATGATTGATTTTAACATTTTCTTTTTTCTAGCTTATTTTAAGAATACAGTATGTAATACATATACAAAATATGTCTTAATGGATTGTTTACATTATTGGTAAGACTTCCGGTCAAGAGTAGGCTATTAGTACTTAAGTTTGGGGGAGGGGAGCAAAAATTATACTTGGATTTTTCACTGTGCCACAGTTTGGTGCCCCCAACCCCCAGGTTGTTCAAAGGTCAATTGTACGTTCTATTAGTACATGTGTGACTTTGATCATTATCCTTCAGTTTTTGAGCCACAGTCCTGTTTCAAGTCATAGATCATAAATATTCTACAGAAATTTAAGAACAAGAGCACAAATACTCTGATCGTATGTTCTTAAACACTGTTCCAGTTAGTTCCCTTCGGGGAGTACCTCCAGCACAGAAAACAGTTTATTATAGGCACTTCAATAATTATTGAATGTCTAATCAATAGTAAAGGACAAGAGATGACCTCTCAGAGCCAACGGTAAAAGTTGCTTCCTTTCCTGAGCTCATTTCCTTCATATATCTGACTGTCTTTGTCACCTTCTGTACTTACCTGAACATGGCTGGTTACAGTTATGGGGTCTGGAATGGAAAACTGGTGGAAGGGAGATAAAATTAGAAGGGGATTTTAAATAATCTTTCAAATAATGTAACATCAAAATATTTGTGAAGTCCCCGGTCTTTGAGAGGCTAGAACTTGAACACTGCCTGACTTCCATACCATGAGAGTTTTTAAATGGTCTGCAAGTCATGCATCCCCTGGTCTTAATATCACTTCATTATAAATTAAGATGAGGCTAGTTCTTTTAGAGGAAAATTGATCTGGTATCTGCTGCTCTTTCTTCTATTGATTTTTTTCCTGTTGCCTTCTCATTGTTCTTGTTTAATAGCATTTCATATTTTTATATAATTCATATTATATAATTTATATTTTCCTGGGTGATAATCCTGTGCAACCACATTTTCTAATGAAGTTACACGTTGTCCCTTATACTTCTTAAAAATATTTTAGTTTTGCCACCACTTTTGTTCCTACAATTATTTTTTTTGTATACCTAAAAGTGAAAAATAAAGCCTTAGCAAGTCTACATTTTGTATTCCCTAAACCATTAATTTCTCATGTTATAAGTTTCTTCCTCCTATATCCCTTACCTTTAAAAAATTTATTTATTTGACATAGAGATCAAGAAAGCACAAGCAGGGGGAGCAGCAGAGGGAGAGGGAGAAGCAAGCTCCCCGCTGAGCAGGGAGCCCAATGTGGGGCTCAATCCCAGGACCCTAGGATCATGACCTGAGCCAAAGGCAGACGCTTAACTGACTGAGCCACCCAGGCACGCTTATCCCTTACCTTTTTATTCATATTTTTCTTTCTAGTGTCCTCAGATAAATGCTTAACTTTTATTTTGTGATTAACAGTACAAATGACTTAATGTTATGAATTTTAACCTTGGCTGTAGTCCATACTGTTTTTGTGTTCTAACTGCTGCTAATCACTAGATAATTGCAGCTTTAAGTTTCTCAGTGATCTGAGTTATTTAAAAGTATTTTCTAATTTCTAAAAGCTTGGAGAGAAGTTGCAACCTATTTATTATTAATGTCCAGGTGTATTATATTTATATTACATTTAATTATATTTAATTAGAGAACACTGGTTACATGTTTGCTTTATAGAATGGATTGGCATTTCTTTGGACTTTTAATGTGCTACTTGATAAAATCCTGATATATGGATATGATAAAATTGATATATGTAAAATTGAACTTTTAAGATTATTCAGATATATATACATATATACACTCATACCTGTGTCTGCATATGTGTGCATCATCCATTTATATATTTTATTTACTTCATCTGTTCCTTGTGCTTATGGGATCAAGGTCCCATTTTCCTGATGGCTATAAACAGAGGGCCACTCCTAGCTTTGAGAAATGACTGCATTCTTATGGCTCCCTTCCCTCCATTGCCAAAGCCATCAACATGGTTGGATGGGTCAAATCAAACCAGGTCAAGTCCTTCCCATGCCACATTGTTTTCTGACCATGAATAGGAAGTTTCTCCACCTTAAGGACTCTTGAAATGAAATTGGACCCTCTTGGATAATCCAGGAAAATCTCTTCATCTAAATGTTCATAACTTTATCACATCTGCAAAGTCTTCTTAAGGTACAAACATCTTTGGGGAGCCATTACTCTGTCTACAATAAGTGGATTGGTGTGAAGTACACTTGAAGAGTAAAGTGTTGGGTCATGCAGTAACTGATGGACTTAAATATTAGAAAAATATATTTTCAGGACTATGATTTTTTTTAACTAGGACTTAATTGTGAGGGTAATAGAACTGCAAGGAGACTAAAATCACAAACTTGATAGGCCCCCTATGCCAAGATCAGATCCTTGTAAGGAAAAGAGTGGGACTCTGAAACCTGGGATGATGAGTATAAGAATTGGGGAATCGAACACCCCTGATTTCGATGAACTCTCCTAAACAGAAAAAGCAGCCTTTCTCCCTTTACAGAAGAAAGCAGCTTCCCCTTGCCAAAGGCAATGCAAGGGTCTCACCTACAGGAGGTACTTTGTTAGATTATGCTTGCCTTCCATGAATTCTTTTCCCACCTTCATTCATTGCCTCCAATAATTGGAGTTTGGTCTTAGCCTAGCCCAAGGAGGGAAATAGAACCCCTGCTCTAGGAGGAAATGCACTGTACAACAGAAGTATCACAGGACTGGAAAACGTGTTCAGATGATGCAGGAGTAATTAAGTAGGATATATCCCGAGGATGTTGGATTGAGACACAGGCAGAATGCAAGGTCAGTTAAGAGAGGATTATTAACATAGAAGGATTCTCCTGAGACTTCCAGTTCAAGTCAGGCAAATACATTTGGACACAGTATGAATTACCTACTAGAATGTCTCCTTGAAGCTGGACATTAGAAGGGTCAAAGGTAAATAAGACGGTAATACCAGTATGGCTGTGGGCACAGAAGGGTTCAGAAAGCTCATGAAGGTAGGTGTGTTAAAAAGCACTTGCTAGATGAAGTGAGAGAACCACTACCAAGTAGGTTCTCTGGGAGAGCAAAAGGACATCCCCTTTCCTGAGGCACTGGAGAATGCACTTGTGAAGGATCCCCAGCATCTGTAAGCAGCTTGAGGAGATGGCTTCTTTCCAGAGCTGGAAGTAAGAGATACTAGGGATCTGGCCTCTTCGCTGTCAAGGGGGAGACACTCATAGAGGCAAGGTAGATCAATCCATAAAATGGGCAATAAGGGCAAAGAGGCCATCAGGTTACTGGACTCACAGGCATCTATGGTGAAGACTAATAGAGCATAGTGTTCCACAGTAAGATAGATGGACATCCAACTATATTACATGCCTTATATAACCAGAAAAAAAATCAAGAACTGATAAAGATCACTATAACATTTCTAGATCCAAATCAGTTCACAGGCATTGAATTCACTGATTAAAATTTTCCTTCAAGGAAAATTTTAAAGATTTCTTAAAGCATGTTATATCATGTTATATCAGATGCAACTGGCCTCAGTAGGAGACTCAAAACCCCATCATAGTCTTTTGTCAGAGTGAAGTTTATGGGCACCAGGAAAAGAAAAAAATCTGTCCTTGGTCCATCTGACAGTGATTTAAATGGGTCAGAAGATTCATCCTGTGATTTACTTCCCCTATCGTCAAGTGCATATCTAGGATGGATCTACTTAGGTGCTGATAGACCCCTCATCTTGTAGAATAAGAGCCCTCAAGTGAAATCCCTGAAACTTCTCCTTTAGCCACGATATTAAGTTGGATGCAGTATTAGTAATACTCCCAAGGACTTCAATGAAATTGGTGATGTCTATTAGATCCCAGTTCAATTCAGTAGTATAACCCCTATGAAAATCAAATAGATAGGATTATAATGGATCAACATGAATTTAACCAAATGAAAGGCTCAATTATAGTTACGGGGTGGGATGAGTTATCTTCACTGGAACAGATGAACACTTGGCATCCAGCGACTGCTATAGTAAATGTGAATTTTTAAAAATACCTTATTATTCTCTTCTGTGAATAGTGACCTTGGTCATCTTGACATTCTGTAGAACATCATAGTAGCCAATTGTATTGATAATGGCATACCAGCTGAAGCTGGTTAACATGAAGTGGTTAAATGGCCCTGATAAAACACATGCCCCACCAGATAGGAGGTAGTTGCACAAATATTTAGGGAACTGCCTCATCAGGCCAATTATCTGAATCATGCCAGAATATTCCCTTTTTCCCTTTCATGTAAATAACAAGTTGTTATACCTTGTACCCCTGCCATTAAAACAAGGTATACATATATGCCTAAACATGCAGTATATCACAAATATGTACTTACATATCCTTGCACATATATACACACAGTATACGCAATATGGAACAGACATTAAACTTGTTGGTCCAATGGGAGTATTACCTTTATTTGGCAAATATATTGAATATTCTGTTTCAGATATGGAAACAGGTTTTGGTAGTAAATGTTAAGGATAAAGAAATTAACATATAAATTACTTTGTTCCCTCAAATATTTAATTTATTTAATATAAAATTACCTAGTTTTTTTTATTAAAATGTATTTTAGAATTTGAATGATCAACATCCATCAACTCCTTCAACTTTTCCCACCCATATGCCTGCCTTTATTTGTAATTGCTCCTTATTTGTAATTGTCTTTGTTCTTATGATGAAGTTCTTTGGAAAATGGATCATCTTATGTATGGAACTATTGCTCTTGCAAATCTAACTCCATTCAGTTAGTCTTTCCAGTGAAACATTGTATTCTGCCCTAAGTTTTTATTTTTACATTCTATTAAAAACCATTCAATGAAAGTGTTGGCTAATTGAACTTAAATTTTTTAAAAAGTAAGTAAATAAATAAGAACAACAACAACAAAATAAATCTTGACTTGTTTTTAAGAGTTATCTAATTTATCTAAATGACCAAAGTTGTCCTCTGATTTTTTATTTTATTTGCTCAAACTATATCCAAACTGGTGAGAATTTCGTCAGAGGTTTTCCAGTCTAGAGAAATTGGTTCCAGAGCTCCTGGTAATGAGGTGCAAACTTTTTATGTACGTAGAGCATTGTTGTTCCGATCTTTATCCTGTTTAAGTCACACTTAGAAAACTCAGCCCCTAATTTCCTCCCTTCAAAAGGGATTGTTGTTGTTGTTTCAATTTTTAGCTAATTTCCTTTATTTATACTGCTTTTGTCATGCGTCGATAATGTTGACCAACTTCAGATATTTACAGATTCGAAACAGCTGCAAACATATAATTAGATCTTATCAACTTTGGCCATATGTTTGTGAACAAAACTCTCTTCCCCTCTGTCACCAAAGAGCTAAAAACACTTAGGAATTTGGCAAGTTTACAAACTTCCGTGTTCTTACTCTTTCTACTAGGATCCTAGATCTTAATGAGCTTCCTAAACCTAATCTATGTGAAATGAAAGTCTAGGAACTGTCTTTCCAGAACTAGTTACCCAACTATGTAAATGCTGTACGTCCTTAGTAAGCACCCTAATACTACTGTATTTGTGATAGTGAGGCTGGTCTGATAGTAATTTATAAGAAGATCACCCACAGACATCCATGACTCGCTTCACAGGAAAGGAGTCTCCTTTCTGAACACGAAATGAATATACCGGAGAGTCCTCCTTTCCATTCTTGTCTATATTATTAGGCTTTTAAAATTTAGCTTTTGATGCTCTTCAGTTAGAATATCATAGGTCACTTTCCCTTTAATGTTGTGAATGCATAGAGCATATTTCAGGAGAACAGCTTATTATAAGACTTAGCTACTTAATAAATTCCGTTTCAGGGGCGCCTGGGTGGCTCAGTCGTTGGGCGTCTGCCTTCGGCTCAGGTCATGATCCCGGGGTCCTGGGATCGAGCCCTGCATCGGGCTCCCTGCTCGGCAGGAGGCCTGCTTCTCCTTCTCCCTCTCCCACTCCCTCTGCTTGTGTTCCCTCTCTCGCTGTCTCTCTCTCTGTCAAATAAATAAATAAAATCTTAAAAAAAATAAAAAAATAAAAAAATAAAATTCCGTTTCATTAGGGACACTGCCATTCTCCTACCTACACCTCCTACTAACAGATAGCAACTCTGATTTTAATCAGGTCGTTTCTCCTGGGTAAGTTTGTACTAACTGCTGTGAATCATTACTTTGTTGAGATTTTTTTTTCCTTTTTTCCTGCTTAACAATCATCCCTTTAGCAAAACTGAGTCACTTATGAGTTACATTTGGAAGCAGGGTAGAGATGCTTGAGCCCTGGTTTCTCTAACTCTATAAAATCTGTAGCAAATGAAACCACAGAAGTAATAGAAATCAAGTGAAAGATTACATAAAGAAGTACGGGGAAGCAATTTCAGAAACAGAGTTCAATCTAAATTCAAATTAAAAACTTTCTAGGTCAAAATTCTGCAATAAAACAACCCAGAATCAATGCATTGAATTGTGTCAGTTGAAATTGCTCTTGTCAATAAAAAAAAAAAAAAAAAATGGCATGTGATTTTTGACCTGCATAATAAATCTTGCAGGAAGATGACAGATGTTAAAGTTAATAAAATGTTTGTTGCGAGGAACTAAAAAAGAAATGGATGAAAAGCATGGAGAAGTACTTTAGCAAAGCTTATCTATAGAATTCAGAAATAATATTTGTATCAAACTTCCTGCCTGATTCCAGACAGATCAGAGCCATGGCTATTGAAGAGTGTTAATAAGTGTTTGTAGTTAAACGCAACCCTCATATTACTAGTCAGTAGAGATATCAAGGAAGTAAACAAAAATCTTATAGCTCATTTTACCTTTAAGAATGAATAAATTCATATTGTCTTTCTTCCTGGGGGTGTGGGTGGGACGGAGGATGGGGAGCAGAGCAGAGACACTAGGTGGAGGCATACAAAGCTGAATTTAGCTTATATTTTAATTCACTTGTGTGGGTGCTCTTCTTCCGAGAAGACAGAATCCAAACATCTCCTGGGAAAATTTTAACCATAATGAAAGCAAAGCAAGTTCTAGAACCACCAGAACAATTAAGTACCTCCACTGCTCATTTTCAAATCGAATACCCTAATGTAAAAAGGTTGATCTAATAGTTTTCTTTTTATGCCCGTTTCTCTTTTCCATCATGATCCCTACCTAAATCATCTGTTTTTGATTCGATCCTTCAGTTCCTTCAGGACTTAACTGATAAAGAGTTCTTTAAAGAAACACTCAAAGTTTGACATGCGTCTCTTGACATTTTCTTTACAAATAATATAATGACATTTCTTAATTCTTCTTAAGCCATTTCAGTACTTGTGACAGAAAACCCTTGGCGAATTCAGAATAGACTACAATTTAAAGGCAAATAGCAAAGTTTAAAAAAAAAAAAAAGTCTGCAGCAAAGGAGAGTCCGATGCTGATGTTTTTATACAAAGAGGTTGCGTGCCTTAAGTTGCCTATGATGAAGGACAGAATATGCATGTGTTGGAGATGGCTCGTTCTCAGAAATATCTGGTTCCCCTCCCTCTATGGTCTTGCATCTGGATGGAGACATTCAACTGGCTCTGACCAGTGAATTGTAAGAGGAAGAGAAGCATGTTTGTTGCAGGCTGAGGCAGTAAAAATCCACATGGGACCTATTCTGCTGACATACCAACCTAGGAAGAAGGGGTTCCAAATATCACATAAAAGCAAGTTAGTAAGATTTGCAAGCTGGGAACAGCATGTCCTGTGCCCCTCTTTGAAAGAAGTGCCCAAGAGAGCTGTTGGATCCAAAATGGCTTTACACTGATATTTTGGGGTTAATACATTATAACGACTATGACCCAATCCTTCATGACTTATTCAAAACACAAATATAAAATTATAATTAAATTCAGAAATATAATTAGTAAACAGTTATTCAATATGATCTGTTAAAAATAAATGTGCAAATGAATAAGCCATTTTAATTATTTAACACCTTTTTGAAAAAAACTATAATACCCATACCTAAGTAGGTATAGTAAAACAGATACTCATATATTGCTGCCAAAAATAAAAAGGAAATATTTTTGGAATTCTTTATTAAAAGCATTCATAGTTTTGATCTAGTATGTAAATACTTGGTAATTAAGACCAAAAAAAAAAAAAAAAGAATCAAAAGCTAGAGCTACAACTTTGTACGAACTTTATTTCATGTTGTAGTCAAAAAAGGAAACAATCTTAAATGTGAGGTAATAAAGGGTTTAAATAAACAATAAGTCAATTGTGATTAATATTAATCAACCATTTAAATAGTGTTTCTTAAAGTCCTAGAAGATAAGAAAAAAAATTAACTTATAATTCCTCATTTCTTTCTAAGTAACAGTAAGTGAAGGGTTGCATTCTGAAAAAGTGTATTTACAGTAAAACTAATCAAATTGCTCTGAACAAGAAAGAAGAGAGAGAAATAGGGACAGGCACTAGGAAGAGGGTGGTGGGTAACCTGAGTATTGCCTTGGTTGGAGAGTGGTGAAGGGAGAGAAGAAATTCTGAATGGCAAAGAGAAGATTGAGGAGACTAATGTGGGAGAAAATTTGAAGCATTTGAAATGGGTAGTACAATGGAAGTCCTTGCCTCCACCTGTCAAGTCAAATGTTAAATTCTACCTTGTTTGCTTTGATGTAATCGGATTATTTGAGGTGGGGGGGGGCGGGTGGAGAGAGAGATGCCGAAGCTTATGTCAGGTGGTACAGATGTGAAGGGAGACAGCATGCAGAGAATCTGATTAGTGCAATAGAATATAAAATTGAAAAAGGTCAGCACAAACTACATGAAACTGAATAACACCATAAAGACAAAGAGTCACTACTTGTATACCAAAGACTGGAATGAAATATACCATCCAAAATGTAAATATCTCCCAATCTCCTCTTGGAGAACTAAATTGTTTCAGTGGGGACCTCATAAGTAGGGCTGGGATCCATCTACTGTATGTAATCCTACCAAAAGAAATATAAACCCAGATGATCTGGGAAAGAAGACAAACAAAAATCTGCAAAGAAAGCTAAGAATTGAGAATCAAAGAGCCTGATTCTCTAGCCAAATCCAAAGAGCAACCGGAATCACTCAAAGCGGGTTAGAAACTGGCCTGGACCCACATCTGCTCAGCTAGGGCAGCTCGCACTCAAGCAAGGACCTTCTGGAGTGACTGTTTCAAACGCCAGCAGGTGCCCCACTGGATGAAAGATACAAGGGCTGTATATGTTGCTTATATTGGTGAGGGGCTATGGGTTTGTTTTCCTTGGTCTCTACTTTTTGATATTTTTGGAGTATTCTCTAGTATAAAATACAGCATGTTATAATGGACTGTAATTCCAATATTCAGGGCTGGATCAGCAGGGACAAGAAGAATAAAGAAAACAATGAATTTCAGGAGAGAACACTGAACCCATAAGAATAAAAATATGTTCACCTTCCCCACTCTCCCCCACTTAAGAACTTGTTCCTCAAATATTCCAGCTTGAAGTCCAAGATGATCCTATTTAACCTTTGCCTTGAAAAGGTTTATAGCCCTCTTATTTTCAAAAGCAATCAAAAGCAATTTTAAATGACAGGCAATAAAACATATTTAAAGCAGGGCACTTAAAATAAATAGTCTTTGGTTGAGCTCAGAAACCATTAACAAATGGAAGAGTATAAAGATTTGTGTGTCTTCCCAGGTCACCCCAAATCTCCTTTCTCTCTGTTTATTTCCCTTTTTCATGAGAGGTGACCCCTCGTGGATGGTGCTTTATTTCATGACCTGGCCATAACTGAATGGACCACAAGCAACTTCTTGATCCAAACTGGGTCAGTCCATTTCTCTCTGCATAGAATTTGGAGTCGGGACTGAGAGGATGTCCACTAGCTAGAATTATCTCAAGTAGAGAGCAAGAAGAGGAGAAAAGCCAACGGGGGTGGACAGGGTAGGGGGTGGAGAGAGAAAGAAGCTGGCTCGGGAGAAGCAGCAGATTCCAGAAACAGAACCTTGAGACATTTCTAGTATACGTCCTTTGCTGAGACCCAACACTACCACTAATTCTGAGTTATTTGATAAACCCTTTTATCTATTCTTGCTCAAGATGATTCAAGTGGTTTTATGTGAATTGCTGCCACAGATTCCTAAATCATGCACACACAGAGAATTATATAAGAAACTAACATTGGGGGCGCCTGGGTGGCTCAGTTGGTTGGGCGACTGCCTTCGGCTCAGGTCATGGTCCTGGAGTCCCGGGATCGAGTCCCGCATTGGGCTCCCTGCTCAGCAGGGAGTCTGCTTCTCCCTCTGACCCTCCTCCCTCTCATGCTCTCTGTCTCTCATTCTCTCTCTCTCAAATAAATAAATAAAATCTTAAAAAAAAAAAAAAAGAAACTAACATTGACCCTTGAACAACATGACTTTGAACTGAACGGGTCCACTTATATGTGGAATACGTATATTTTTTTTTATAAATACAGCACGGTGCTGTAGGTGTATTTTCTCTTCCTAATGATTTTCTTAATAACATTTGCTTTTCTCTAGCTTGCCTTATTGTAAGAATTCAGTATATAATACACAGAACACACAAAATATGTGTTAATTGATTGTTTATGTTATCAGTAAGCCATCCAGTCAATAGTAGGCTGCAAGGAGTTAAGTTTTGGGGGAGTCAAAAAGTCATACAGATTTCTGATGGTCAGCACCCCTAAGCCCTGCATTGTTCAACGGTCAATTGTAGAGAGTAATGATTTTAATCTGATACTGACTTAACTACGAGCCTTTACGGAAGAGAGAAAAATAGGCCCAACAGTACTTCTTACCTCATACAAGGTAATGTGCAAATTAAACTTAATAAGTACTGAGACAAACCAAAATTAAATAAATATTAAATCTTAGAATTTATGGTTTGTGATCCCTGTATTTATTAGTTAATACAAGAAATTTGCAATGCCAATTTTCATTAATGACACACTGGGCTTAAAAAGTCATTTAAATAAATGCACAACATATCAAAAAACCTTCAGGGATACTCAGTGGGTATTTTTAGAGCTTGTTTCTGTCTCGTATAGGATTTATAGCTATTGCTTTGCTTATAACAGTGAGCATCCAAACTGTAATTTTCCTAAAGCACTAAACATTTTCAAAAATCAAAACCAGATTTAATTATGTTTATTATACTGGAATTATGGAGGTAAGATCATTTGTAAATAATTTAAAATATCTGACAGGAAGGAAGCAGAATTATTTCTTCTTAATTCTTGTTAAGTAGAAAGTTCCATTTCCTTCCAGTTATTTCACAACTGGAAGTCTGTAACTCTTATTCTCCTTATCTGTTTTGCCCTTCCTCAGCCCCACCACCCCTCTGGTGACCACAAGTTTGTTCTATTTAGTCTGGGGGGTTTTGCTGAATTAACACATATTGTGTGCTATATTTATTATATACTGTATTCTTACAATAAGGTTAGCTAGCGGAGTGAAAATGGTAAGAAAATCACAAGAAAATACATTCACAATACTGTCTGTATGGAAAAAAAAAATCAGCATATAAGTGGACTGCACTGTTCAAACCGTGTTGTTAAAGGATCCACTGTCCTCAAATTTGGATTAAATCTGGTAACATTCCTATTTCCTTTTCAATTTTCCTTTGGTTCCATTCGGCAGAGAAAAGAAGATGTTTCAGGAGAAGTAGATAATTTAAGAGGACATTTTTAGAGAGAACAAAAAGATATGATAATGACACTCAAGTAAGATTTTAATCCTGGGATAATTCAAATACTTCTTTTTGGAAATTGCATACTTTGCAACAAATAATGTTTCAACTCAGAGAGGACCTCACTTCAGAAGTACTTGGCACTTGAGCACCTTTTAGCTTATTCGTTCTAGGGCATTAATACATTTTCTGATTTACACTGGGAGTTGGAAACTCTTCATTTGCCTTATAAACTTAGCCTCTTGTTCCTTTATCGTTCTTTCAGGTCACCATTTGCTGGCCCCAGTCCTTTAATTTCCTATTTTGTTTTAAAGAGTTATTCCCTCCCTTAGTATAAAGTCCTCCACTAATCTGTGTACTTGGTATACAACTTCCTGGATTAAACTCTTTGCTCCTAACAGTGTGGTTAATTTTGGCCGGATTATTTAACTTGCCTCAGTTTATTCAAGTGGAAAATGGGGAGACTAATTAAACTGTTTCATGAGCTGTTAGGAGGGGAAATTGAGGAAAGTTTAAAGTATTTTAAGTATTTATAGAGATATAGGAGGTTAAGGGAAACTCAGAGGGATGGTGAAGCACAGTAGGGCTAACTACAGCATAAACTTGTTATAAAACTAGGCTTAAACAAGCAAGATAAGGGAGTGGTAGCAGAAAATCAGACAAGACAGGATAATAGCGTGGAACTGACAAGAGTTATGGCCTTTGGAAGAGGAAATGGGCAAGAGCCTCACCATAGCTTGGCAGAGAGATGATCAAGTGAAGTAGTAGCAGACCTCTCTGAGCACAGGCTGATGCTCCCATGGGCTGAACCCAACTGGACATCAGACTCTCAAGGACACAAGTTGATGAGGGCTACAAAAGTCATCCTCTGGAAGCACCAAGCAGGTGTACAGTGGGGAGGCCTGGATCTTAGGTGTCAAAGGAAGCCATCTGCCCTCCACTTGATTTGCCCTTCAGTATCCACCCCTCATCATCTTCCTAAAGACAGACAAGTGGCCCCAACAAAGGAACCCATAAGACCCCTTCAGCATTATCATGAGCAATGGTCATTTGGATATAATGCCACTGAAAACCTCAAACTTTAGTCACCACCAGTTTCGTTCACCTGAAGTACCAGGGATAAAAGAGAAGAACAACAAATATAAAACATGGCTACAGTTCTCACCCCTACAGCTGGTTGTGGGGTTACATGGACAATTCCATCAAGCATTCCCAGCAACTCAACTTCCCCAAATTCAGCCTGGAATTTTCTCATTTCATTCTGCCATCAAAAGTATTTGTCTGGGTACCTGACTGGCTCGGTAGGTAGAATATGCAACTCTTGATCTCAGAGTCATGAGTTCAAGCCCCAGGTTGGACCTAGAGCTTAAAGAAAAAAATAAAACCGGTAAAGTAAATCTTTTTTTACAAAGTATTTGTCATGTAATATGATCAATTTATGATAATGGGGTTTTATAATTATTGTACAAAGGTTAAATCCTTAGACTCACTAGATCTATTCATACATATTAACTATGCACATATAGGATGACTCCTACCTCAAGAGATGTTGCATTAACCAGAAGAAATGATCTTTTGAGGTGGTGATTTTTAGTGCTGTGCAAGTCCAGAAGTTATTTAGGGACAAAAATTGTTTCTGATGCTTCCCAAATTAGACCTTAGGCAGCCAACTGTGCTTTCTGTTTAAGAGGAGCTATTGAGAAACTCTCAAAGATATACCAGGTTCTAATTTTATATTAGAAAGGTAACATATTTGGTGTTGTCTTTGTAAATAAGTCACCATCATCTATCTCCACCGTCAACTCATGAATGCTCTGTAACAGAGGTTGCAAACTCCTTAAAGGTATGTTTTTCTGTTGGGTTCAAAGCTATAACTCCCACCTTTTACAGTGCCCAGCACAAAAGAGGCCCTCAGTAAATATTTGTTGAAAATAGAGACAGGATAAGTGAACAAAAATGACAAAAGAAAACAAAGATACATAATGGGAAGTGACCACAATGGCATTCAAATTTCACACTGACTCAAAGTGTGGAAACACGAATATTTTTATTTGTGAACCAAACAAAATGCATCCATGCATCAAATCTGTCATTTATGGAAATGTGACTACAGCAGTGTGACCAATACCCTCACGTGGAACAACCATTGGGCAAGCTACATGACAATTGAAGCCTCAATTTTCTCAAGTGTAAACTGAGAAGATATAGTGCCTACATTGCAGGGTTGTTGATGGGGTTAAATAAGATCTAACTCCTAGCAATTCGTGTTCAATGATGGTAAGAACACTAAAACTACTATTACTGATAATAGCTAATATTTATTGGCTATTTGCTATGTTCTAGTCACTGCTCTGGTATTGTACATATATCAACCTAAACTGAACAAACAGTATGTGGTCCCAGGTTAAGAACTTAGACTCCTTCCTACTGTACTCAATAAATAAAAATAGTTGTTTGGACTAGAACTTCTTCCTCCATACCCTTCTAGGTGACATTCATATCTCATAAGGATCTCTCTAGCTGGGGGATGGGGAAGCTGCTCATGGATTTTTTTTCCTGAAAATTCCCTTGATTTGGAAAATACATTTAATCGATTATCATTTGTGGCAGCAACTTCAGAAAATCCCTTGACCTCCTCTAGCCTTCCAGCCAACCACAAAATCTTCAAGCACAACAGAAAGGAAGAGAAAGGGAAAGAAATGGCTGGGCGGTGGGGAGGGATCAGGTTTCCCGCTTAAAGTAGTATCTCCTCAGAGAGTCTTACAAGCTGGTAGGATGCTTCCTCTTCATCTATTTGGGGCTGACTCCTGAGCCAGCTGGGTTCCCTCATTCTAGACTATGTCATGGAGCTTTAGGTCTGACACCATAGTTGCTTTTTGTTTTTCTGATGAGGATACATAAATATTGGGGGATTTTTTATGTGAGACAATTAGGAGCCTAGAACACCATTAGCTGAACAGAGGAGCAAGGCCCTTTCCTGGCAGAAATGTAGGCTGCAGAAGATGTTTATTGCCAGCCTCTGACTAATGAGATGCTTCAGGCAGCTTTGCCCTGCAATTGAGATGGAGTGCACACACAGCCCAATTAGAATCAAATGACTGCAGTCTTCAGTGGAAGTGATGAACTGGAATTCCAAGATGTAAACAGAAATGGAAGATGGGTTCTAACATTTTGAAAGGAATTTTCATCATGGTCTTACAATTTTCAAAGCAAAAATGTCAATAAAAGGGCTGTCTATTCGCTGCAGGAATTTTCAATCTATTTATGGCAAAAATAATTAGTTAAAATATCAAGTTATCTCGAGTTTCAGAAGTTTCTAATTCTGCTCCTAAAACTGCATCATAGGAATAATTTGTAATGTATGTGGATTTTATACATTAATTTTAGAATCAATGAGAAGTCAAGAAACCCAACCACAGGTTCTTAGCCATAGGTGATAGAAGACTAAAACCTCCCACAAAACCAGTGTGAGGATTCAGTGAGACAATGCAAATACTTAACCAAATATTTATTGAGCATGCTCTGTGTCAGACCCTGTTTTAAGCACTTGGTTTAGATCTATGAACAAATGTGGTCCCTGTTCGTGAGGGACTTACATTTCTGGTGAGGGCTGGAAGGTAATTACAAAACAAATAGGTAAGTAAACAATTTAGCATGGTAGAGGGTGGTAAGTAAAGATTGAGCAGGATAAAAGGTAATGGGAAATGTCTGAGGTAGTTTGAAGAGGGTGAGTTTGGGTTTTAATAGCCACAGAACTTTTTGAAAAGGTGACAGTTGATCCAAACAGAGTTAGTAAGGTCAGAGAATTAGCAATGAAGATATCTGGGGGAAGAGCATTCCGGGTGAAGAAAACGACCAGTATTTGGGATCTAAGTTCCAAACAAGCTCTGGTTGTTTCCGGAACAGCATGGAGGCCAAGGTATTTAGAAGCAAGGGAGAAAGAAGCAGAAGGAGACAGTCAAAAATGAACAGAGTCAGATCCTGCAGACCTCAAAGGCCATTGAAAGGACTTTGATTTTACTCTGAGTGAAAGAGGAAACAATCACAAGGTTTTAGCAGAGCAAAGGCATGATCTGAATCAAGATTTTAAAATGATCCTTCTGGTTATTATGTTGAGAAGAGACAGGACAGGCTGGGGAGAAGCAGGGGACATGGTGAAAACTAGCCTATTAACTCAAGTAAGAGATGATGGAGTCCAGTCCAAGGTGGTGATATACAGACAGAACTGAAACTAAAGAGGCTGGCCTGAAATTCACACTCCAGAAGTGTCAGCTCTTACTATCTTTTTAAGGAAGTGGGTGATAAGATGACATCTCCCACTACTTGTCTTTCCCAGAAAGGCCGGTACAGTTTGTGAATAATATAGAGACATTTATTTACTGGATCGCAAAATTCCTCTTCCCCTCTGAGATTTAGTTCAGTTCAATCCTGAATCTAATCAAAGCAAATGGTGTTTAAATTTTCCCCCCCTCTAACAACTTTATGATCACTAGTCTTTATGACTCTGTCATAAATCTGCCAATCTAGGAGTCTGTTTTATATGGTATTTTGGCTTTAGACCATTGAAAATAATGGTTTAACTCCCATCCATATTTTTGGCATCAACTACATTTTCCTGTATCTGTTTCCATCCCTTCCTATACACAATTTGCTTTTTCATCATTCTTTTCTCAACTATGGGTTTCAATGATTTTAATTCATTCATCACTCAAGTATCTTTAAAGTGGTAAAAAATATATGGGGGCAGATGTGGTCTCTAAACTCATTTTAGCCCTAACTTTGGGCACAGATAAGGTGAAACTAGTAAATAGCTAATGCCAGCTAACATATATTAAAATGTGACTATAAGGAAGATTTTTAAAAATCGAAATGCATGCACCGTTTTATACAAATATGTTTAACAGATGTATGAAACAAAACTAATTATTAAAATTTCCTTTCTGGGAAATGTTACTTGTGGCCAACTTTAAAAGGCAAGGACTTCATCCTGGGCAGGTATTAGCAGCTTAATAAATCTGAATAAATTATATACAACATCTCTGAATTTAATGCATTTTCCAGAGGACTCACTCATTCAACAACTAGTATTTGTTGAACACTTATGTATCCAGTACTCCAGCAGTACTGACAATAACATGTTCAAGAGGCATGGAAATAATTCTTGCTTTCATGGAGCTTCCAGTTTAATGGAGGTGCCTGGGTGGACATTACCAAAATCCCACTCATGAACAGGTCATGACAAGTGGAGGAAATGCGTTCAGATGAAAAGAATAAATCACCGTTCTAGGAGAATGAGCGTCGTAGATAAAGCACATCTTTTGTCTATTCTTATCAAATGGGGCTTGATCGTTAAGGTTAATTTACAAATATTTAAGAAGTTAAAAATGAGGAATCCATTAAAAATATCCTTGGAAGTCTCCTGGTTACTCAAGATATCAATGATTTCCCAAGTTGGAGACACCACTTCCATGGATTGGCAGCTTTCTACCAATGCCCTGACAAGAGCTAACTCTACCTCAACATCTATTCTATTTGTGGGTCCCCATACCACTGTGTGCATTTTCTTCACCATTTTCTAAACTTTCTCTGGCAGAAACCTGTGAGAATCCCTCAGATTGCTGTTACTTTTTTTCTCAAATAGACAAAATACACAAGGAAATTACAATGTGCTTACTTCTGCCCAAAATAGACTTGGCAAATCAAATGTCCTTGTGTTTGAGTGCCTACTATGCTACCTATATGATGGATGATGTGCTAAAGACTAAGAGTACAGAATAAAGGAGGAGGAGGATTGGTGGCTCAGAGAAATAGTCACTTCCCTAGTGACTCCCAGCTAGGAAGACACAGATCAGAAGTTCAAATCCAAGCTTTTGACTCCAAAGCTCATGGATGTTCCATATTTAGCCTGAGGTCTTTGTAACAAAAAGTACCATCTTTTTCTTTCCAGATTTTAAATATCTGTGAGGAACATCTACTTGGATTTAAAAAGCCAAACAAACAAGAAACAACCTCATAGGGCACAAAGGATGAACACCCCAAAGGGCACAATCTCTTTTATCCTCAAAAAGGACATGTTGACAAGTGACAGAAACTTGTTTCCAAAAATCCTTCTGTTCCCATGGTGCTTCAAGGAACACAAGAGAAGGAAGAGCAATTTGACTCAGGAAGACCTCAAACAAAAATTAGAAAACTACCCAACATCTTGGCAATGTTGTCCATTTCTCATTTCTGTTCATCTATGCAGTATTTTCTTTTCTTTGGAAAGCAAGCTTTTTCTTTAGTACTCATAAAATATAGTCCTACCCCTTCTGAGTTTGCAAATTCTGTTTTCTAGTAACCATCACAGACCAACTAGCATAACACATCAAAATTTCAAAAATACATGAGAGACAATCTGATTAGCCTGGTCTTGGCCAAGGGTCAAATTCAATCCAGGCAGCTGGGGCTGGGGAGGGGAAAACATAGTACGCCATGACAAAGAGGACCCAACTTCTACAGCAGCAAAGATTGGAGAAGGGAAAAAAAAAAAAAAAAAGAAGATAAGAAATGGACAGAGACTCCAGTAAGTGGCCACACGTGGCATAGATTAAAAGTTTTAAAACGTATGCAATAAAATAAAAACGAGAGAGTAGCATGTAATTAAACTGAGTTCTCAATTAAATTTGAGATGGGCATTCCTGGGTGAAATAGGTCAAAAAGAATGAAAGTAAAAATTTGATTCTAGAGAAGTCAAATCAAGATCTTGTCATGAAGGTTTCCCATGGAAGAACATGCGTAACAAGGTGCAAGTAATGTTCATGGCTCAGGGAGGAAACGAAAGTCAGGACATTAGTAAGGATTAAAAAAAAAAAAAAGTTCATTATAGAAATAATGCCAGATATGTTTTCAAGGCAAAATTATGGCAGATATTAAAAGCCCAAGGGACAAATTAACATCTTAAAGTTAAGAAATGGAAATTGTTGTAAGTTTTCAACTGGAATTATACAATGCAAATGGAATTTAAAAAAAGATAAATCTGGGAAAAGCGTCCCAATAGTGTAGGTAACCTTGTAACACTGGCGTCTAACAGGGTGCAAAATTTCAGTATCGGAAACATCAGGGCAAGAAAAAAAATTGTCGGAAACTATGTGTAACACAAGCTTGAAATGAAGGTCTGTTTGTTAGGGTCAAACTACATTCAAGTGACCATATCATTAAATGGTAAATTGATAACTGAGTTTAGACATAGATTGTGGAAAAATAAATGAGGGAACAAGGAGATCATTGGAAGTTTCAAACTTTTTTTTTAAGTCATGGTTTGTATTTTTTTGTTTGTTTGTTTTTAAAGGCAGAAACTCTGTGTAATATACCTTCCATAAGCCAAAATGTCTACCAAGTTTACCTGGAATTAGGTTGGTGTATAATTATGAGCTACTTTGTATATAGAGAATTGGTTTATCAGCTGTTTAGTCTCAGAAACACACATTTTAAGATACTGAAATTCTTAGCTTCTCTTCCTTGAGGTTAACTATTTTCTGCTTATTTGCCCTTAAACTAAAACCTCCCAGCAATGATTAGAAGGTAGAGAAGGTGGAACACTGGTCCACTCTCCAAGAAGAAACATGTTTGGAGGGTTAACTCCAAACACTCTGGGATGGAGATACATACTTCATTTGTGCAATATACTGTGTTACCATAATTTACATCCTATTCTAGTTTGTGCAAATCCTTTGTCCAGGACCTTTTTCACAGAAAGATCTTTCCACTTTATTTTTTTAAAGGTTTTATTTATTTATTTGACACACAGAGAGAGAGAGGGAACACAAGCAGGGGGAGTGGGAGAGGAAGAAGCAGACTCCCCATTGAGCAGGGAGCCCGATGCGGGGCTCAATCCCAGGACCCTGGGATCATGACCTGAGCCGAAGGCAGACGCTTAATGACTGAGCCACCCAGGCAACCCGTCTTTCCACTTTAAATGATACCTGGAATGTCTCTCTCCAAAGAAAATCTGTACTACCCTCTCCAATGAAGTCATTATCTCCCCCCTCCCACCCACCCCCGCCCATCTCCTGGGGAGAGAAAAGTTCTGCCCAGGTCTTATTCCTACTTATAAATAATTATTCCACTGCTCCATCTCAACCATCTTTCCTCTTGTGGAGTCTACAGTATCTGTTAAAATATTCTTTAACCATGTGATTATTATGAAGCACCAGGCTCCAAGACACATTTTCACCTTCCTTCATCGTTTCAGCAATTAGCTCATATTTTTCTTCTATGCCAAGTCCCTTAATATTATCTGCAGTAACTTCGAGGGTCATGGCCATGAGCTGTACCTGAAACGCATAGCTCCCTAACTCCATTTTGAAACCTTTAGTTCTACTCTAAGTGGTAATATAGTATAATAGTTAATAGTATAGACAATAATACCAGACTTTCTGGTTTAAAATCTTGGTGTGTTTTTTTAATCACTTAAGATATCATTGGTATAATGAGAGATGATGGACTCTGAAAAACAAACTGAGGGTTCTAGAGGGGAGGGGGGTGGGAGGATGGGTTAGCCTGGTGATGTGTATTAAAGAGGGCACGTTCTGCATGGAGCGCTGGGTGTTATGCACAAGCAATGAATCATGGAACACTCCATCAAAAACTAATGATGTAATGTATGGGGATTAACATAAGAATAAAAAAAAACATAAAAAAAAGATATCATTGGTATAAAATGAACCACACTTTTTAATGGGTATACTTTAATGAATTTGGACATTTGCAAAGACCTGTGATACCATCACTAAAATCAAGGTCATAGACATATATCCACACTCCATTCTGGAGTTTCCTGGTATTCGTGTGTGTGTGTTGAACACTTAATAGGAGATCTACTCTGTTAAATAGGGATGTTATTATGGAACTGAATAAGTTATTATAGCAGTTCTCAAAGTTTGGTTTGCAGACTCTTGGACATTCACAAGACTCTTTCATGAGGTCCAAGAGACCCAGAGATTTCATGGTACCACTAAGATGTTATTTGTTTTTCACTAATGGTGGAAAAGTCATGGTGGGTAAAACTGCTATTACCTCAGTACAAATTAGGCAGAGGCACTAAAATGAACGTGGGGCCATTGTATTTTCATGACCATATATGAGCATACATTAAAAAAATGACAGTTTATGACAGTTTCACTGAGGAACATCCTGGAAGAAGCAGTAAAACTTGATAATTTTATTCAATCCTCGGCAGTCAGTATACATATTTTTAATTATTTTGTGTAATGGAACAGGAAACCATTCCAAAACACTTGAGCTGCCTACCAAAGTATAGTAGTTGTCTAATGCTTATGCAATTGTTTGAGTGATGAGCCAAACTTGCTTCTTTTCTCAGGGAACACTAATTTTACTTGAAAGAACAACTGACAGACAACTATGGTTATTCAGACTTTGGTATCTGGAATAATTTTTTTTTTAAATGAACAAAGTAAGTCTGTCAGCTCAAGGAATTAAATTGGCAGTATTTGCTTCCAGTGATAACATTTGAGCTTTCATGAGAAAACTGGAATTCTGGAAACCTTATATTGGCCACTCTGAGTTTACAGCTTAACAATAGTTAAGACACTTATGGATTTTGATGGCAACATTAACAATATTTTTATATTATGAAATAAGATGTGTCAATATTTAGAAGGTCTGGGTAACTCTGTGAACCAGTATTTTCCAAATGATCAATGCAAGATACTACAAAACCATGCAAAAGTAAAAGATACAAGGGCACCTGGGTGGCTCATTCAGTTAAGCATCTGCCTTCAGCTCAAGTCATGATCTCAGGATCCTGGGATCGAGCCCCGCATGGAGTTCCCTGCTCAGCGGGGAGCCTGCTTCTCCCTCTCCCTGTGCACTTGCTCTCTCTCAAATAAAATCTTTTATTTTATTATTGTTTTAAAGATTTTATTTATTTGACAGAGAGAGACACAATGAGAGAGGGAACACAGGCAGGGGGAGTGGGAGAGGGAGAAGCAGGCTCCCCGCAGAGTAGGGAGCCCGATGTGGGGCTCAATCCCAGGACCCTGGGATTATGACCTGAGCCGAAGACAGATGTTTAATGACTGAGCCACCCAGGCGCCCCTCAAAGAAATAAATCTTAAAAAAAAAGTAAAAGTTACATTCGAAGGGCAGGATAGACAATGGATTTTAACATTACAGAACACAGAATGTTCATTGATAGAATTTCAGATTTTATGTTGTAAATAACTCTTGAGAAATTACCACTTGCTGAATACTGGTATGGTATCAAAACATATTCCTAATTATTTCAAAGGGCTATTAAAGTTATTCTCCCCCTTCTGATCACATAGTGTGATTTTCTTCATATACTTCTACCAAAACATATCACAACAGATTGACCACAGAAGTAGGCATAAGAATGCAGATGTTTTCAATTAAGTCCAACATTACAGAGATTTGAAGAAAAAAAAATGCTTCTGTTCTCACTGGAAAATATAGGTTTTCATAAAAATATTCACATAAAATGAGTTTTCATTGCACCAGTTTTTACAATATTTTGATCATTTAGGAGGTATGGGGAAAGGGTCAACAATGATAAGGACAGAGAAATTTGTTGCATGTTGCTAAATCCTATTAATGCATTGAGGAGAAAAAATGTCAAGCTCAGGTTAGCCAATTACCAACTTACAGTATGAAAGTCAAAATACCTCTATGTCAATGTTAAAGAAACCCTCATTTTTGCATCTGAGGAGCAGATGAAGCTGAAGACTGCATCAAGGGCTTTATTTAAGAGAAGGAAAACTTGAAAGAAACTCTAGCCAGTCTAACCAAGTCTCCTGCAACAAAGCCAGGGTCCCAAAGGGAAGAAACAGGACCCTGAAATTTGGGATGAGATATCTAGGTAGATGCCTTCAATTATCTTGCATGCCCAGAGTCTGAATTCCATTGCCTGCATGGACTGATGTTCTCTAGCAAGAGGCAGGGAGCCAACAACCATCCACTTACCTGAAGCTGAAGCAGAGAGCTCATGCCTTGAACGTCAGTACTTGCTCAACTCAAGATTTACTCACCCTCCCTCTCCTCTGGCAATGTGACCTATATGTTAGGGCCAAACATAAGCATGGCCCCACTGGAAAGTGTGGGTCCTGCTAAGCAAGGAGGGGATTACACAGACTGAGCTGTGGGGTCTATTAATGCATACAGCTAGAAATGGGAAAATAGGTCTGGAAGCTAACTAATATGCAGCTGAGAAAGCTCCTGGAAGCTTAGCAATGTGTTGGAGGGAATAAAGGACTCAGAAAAATGGGCATGCTAAATCCAGTCTATTATATGAGGCACAGAATCCTAACCATGTTCCTCAGGATAACTCAGAGAGCAGTCTGAGTATGAGCATTAAGGTGTAATATTATTCTGGATAATAGGCATGCTGATGTTGGGGGGAAAAAAGCTTCCAAAATATTGCAGATTTTTTATATAATTAATATGGAACATATGGAAAGAACCAAACATATAAGAGGTTTAAAATAATATTTATGATATAAGAAAACTGTATTATTTCAGTTTACCTCAGTTAATTTTTGCCCCTGCAAATTTTATATAATTGGATACTGTAGTTACAGATCTACACCTGCTTTTACTATAATAGCATGGATATTATTGTATAACATAGTTTTAATAACCACCATTATAATAACAATGTTACGTTACCTAGGGTACAAGGTTTATTTAATCACTGTAGTTTGTTCTTGTTTACCAAAATTGAACATTTTTTATTTATACACTTTTTGTTGTAAGAGTGCCTATTTTGTATCAGTAATTGTTCATCATTCTTCTTTTTTAAATTTTTACTACTTTGAGAGTAGAGTTGTGATGTTTTGTTAAATACCATTTATTTGAGCACTTAGCCTTTCTAAAATTCATTTTTATAGTCACTAGATCTCTCTACAGGGAATGAATCTTTCACATCCTTCATCTTATTATCCACTGAATGTTTCTATTATTAAGTTGTATGAGCTCTATATTTATTGTGAATATTTCTCATTGTGCTATATATAACAAAAAAAATTCCCAATTATTTGCCATTTCAGGTGATCCATCCTTTTAGTGTAGAAAGTCATCCCTGTGGCAATACTTTGATAGACATTTATTTAGAGCTTAAGAAATATTTAATTATTTAAGTTTAGAGCTCTTATTCATCATTTTAACTTGACCTTGGTATACAGTATAATATCTCCACTTATTTTTGCCCCCCCAAATAATTTTCCTAGAATGTTATATAAAATCCTGCTCTTTTTAGACATCTCATATTTCCTTTATCATATATACTCTTTTTCCACATTAAGGCATTGATTTAAAACAGATACTCATTCATGCATACTAATTTTTTCATGGTGCTCTTTTGAACAGCTGAATTTTTGTTGGCACAATTTAAGGCATTGAAGACGGAGACAACTACTTAGCCATATTTATAGCAGTTGTTGTTACAACACTGACATTTCTTGGGGTCTTTAAGACTTTACATAGTTAACTTGTTTCGCACATTTTTTCCTTGGGCACTATGCCTTCTTTGAGTAAAACTATTATTTACACTAATACTGCTCTTTTAAATACTCAGGATTCACAGCTCTTCTACGTTTTGGTACCTCTGTGTTTTCCCTTTGGCCTGACTCAGTGTCAGGCTTCTCAATGTTATAGACACTGTCCTTAGAGCATGTGTATTCAGAGAGCAAAATTATTCTTATTCACAGATCAAAATCAGGTAGAATGGGATGATTGGCATCAATCAAATCCTCCCACTGATGACCACTACAAAAACTATGCAACATTTCACAACAACAGAAAATCTCTTTAAGGTTTCAGGAAGAAAAAAAAAAAATGCAGAAAGAACCTGAAGATTCAAGATTCTGAGAGAGAACCCGCACTGAAGTGAGTCAGACATTCTTGGCCACTTTTCTATCTTAGGCTTATCCATAAACAGCTGAGGGGCTAAGAGGAAAAACAGGAGTGGCTTAGAATTTTCAGCAGTATTACGGTAAGAGCCAGAGACTGGGGCTTGGGACTGCCAAGGCAGCAAGGACTCGTGGGACCAGAGAGAGGGCACATAGAAATGGGAGTCTAACATTATGCATCGATATTCCCCATAGACATTTGCTAGTACTAAGGGTGTGCAGGGGGAGAGCCTGAGAAATCAAGCATAAAATGGCAACTACAGCTAACTAGCAGCAAACTATTGGCAGTCTCATGGCATATAGAGATAATAATTTGGGTTTAGGCCAAGCTTTTAGTAGAGACCTTGAGAGGTCTGCACATCAGGAGAATGAGCACTCTGGAAATAGACCAACTCAGCTCTCATCAATACTACATTCTAGGCTGCCATGAGAAAATTAAATATTTTCTGTAGAAAGATAATATCTGGGGCGCTGGGTGGCTCAGCTGGTTAAGTGCCTAACTCTTAATTTCAGCTCAGGTCATGATCTTGGGGTGGTGGGATCGAGCCCTGCGTCGGGCTCTGCGCTCAGCCTGGAGCCTGCTTGAGATTCTCTCTCCCTCTGCCTCTGCCCCTCCTCTTGCTTGCGTTCTCTATCTCAATAAATAAATAAAATCTTTAAAAAAGATAATATCTTCCAAAGCCTCAGTAATTGTTCATATACAATAGCCAATAGCCAATAATAAAAAAAAAAGACATGCCATAAAAGAAGACCATAAAAAAAATCTCAGAAAATGATACAAATTTGGAGGTGATCCAGTCATTGGGGCTTTCAGATAGAAATTTAAAGATAATATATTCAGAAAGCCAGACAATTTTGAAAAGGAGATAGAATTTATTTGAAAAATCAAATGGAAGGCCATGACCTGAAGAAGAAAAAAATGAAAGTGAAATTAAGAACTCAACAGACTGTAGATGAGATAGAACAGAGTGATTCAATTATAAGGTGGGTAAAATATTAGACTAAAACCCAGAAAGAAAAACAGAAAAGGACATAGGAGATACATGGAGCATGGTGGAAAGTCTAAAATATATGTAATTTGATTCCTAGAATAACAGGTGAAAGAGGATGGGTCAGAAGCAATATTTGAAGGAATACTGACCAACAATTTTCCAAAGATGGTTAATACCCATAGATTCAAACATTTAACAAACCCCAAACAAGATAAAGAAGAAAAAAATTACACACAGGCATATCAAATGAAAATTGCTGGGGGAAAAAAAAACCCACAAAGACAAAACTTTAAAATCACCTGGAGAAATGGACAAACTCCCTTCAATGGAAATACAGTAAGTTTGATATTTTACTTTTCAACAGAAATGATAGCACCCAGAAGACCCTTTCCAAAAAAGTTAACCAAAATTCCATATTGAGCAAATGTGTTAAAAAATGAAAGTGAAATAAAGATGTTTTCAGGAAAAAAAAAAAAGTACCAAGATAAATTATCATCAACATTAAAGTAAATATTAAGGACATTCTTTGAACAGGAGTTCTTTGAAAGAACATAACCTAGCTGGAAGCACTAAACAAAGAGCCAAAGAGTAATTACATGAATGAGTCTAAATACAGACTTTAGTAATGCCATGTAGGAGTTAAATTATACATAAAATAAAAATATATGACAGAGTATAAGAAAAGATGGGGGTGGGGGCACAAATGGAGTTAGTATTCTAAAGTCCTTGCATTGTCCAAGAAGAGATAACAGCACTTACTCATAGTTATAGAGGCATGTTGTACTCTAAATGTTAATAGGCTAGTAACATATTGTATAATTAACAAGCCAAGGGGAAGGGAAATGAAGTATTTGATCATTACAAAGAAAAAGAGAAAATATGGTAAATACACAAATTAACAATAATATAGTAAATATATAAACTACTCTAGAAATGTATTGAAAACAATATCCTGTAACAATGGAAATGAAAAATCTATGATAAGGATAAAATGGTATAAACATAACGTTGAGAAAAGATGCCTGACCCAAAAGATTTCATCTGAAGATTTTTTTAAAAAACAAACCAAATTAATCTATGAGCTACAAATTAAAATAGTGGCTGTCTTTTTGTGGAAGAGATTATAGAAAGGCAATCAGAGGGAATTTCCAGGCTCATTGTTTTGATCTGGGTCATGGTTTCATGGCTTCGTCTTGTAAAATTTCATTAAACTGCAAACTTGTGATTTGTACGATTTTCTAAAACTATGAGATAGGACAATTAGAAAATAAGTCCTTTACTTAAAGAAACACTTGGTGGCGAATCTCGAAGTACTTCACATCCTGTCAAGTATCACTCAAAATACTGAGAATCAGTGTTGTAAACAGTACCTCTTGGCAATATAATTTGCTTTGTTTTTCCTGCTTATTTATCTTTCCACCTGTAACAAGTCTATGAAACGGTTTATTATCTATTAGACCAGCCCTTCCTTAAAACTCTTAAAAATTTTTTAAACATTTAAACATTTATGACAAAATAAGAAATGTGTTTATATGTGTAACAATGATTTTACGATTACGAAAATTACTTTCACAAATTCCTTGTTATTTTTTGGTACCCACTTGTCTTATTCTACAGTAGCTTTAAAAATGGTTTGTTTTGAATATGGGAGTTTCTTTACTGGCTTTCCTCTTATTAGCCCATCTATTTCTTCTTGAGTGTGCTATTTTCCTTTTTGTTTTGAAACCAGAAGAGGCATTTGTACATTGTAGGAATTTCACATTATGCCTCTAAATTATAATATGGGGATGTTCTAAATCACATTAAAACTGTCAGCTGGTAATGGTTTTCTTTTAAAGGATCTGTTGCTGAGGAGAAAATCTGCTGCCTAACCAAACTATCCATAGTGATCTCAATTTCATAATAACCTTTGCTCAAATAAAATATTTGCTCTCTGAAAGTACTAAGGAATAAACAAGGGCTTTTTATCAAGACATTAAACTTAGTATAATTAGATATTTATGGTTTCGTGGCATTGGAGACAGATGGGAGAGCAGCCATTAGTGATAATGGCTATGGACTTGCTAATCATTACCTTCTTCATCTTTCTCTTGCCATCACTAATGGGAATTTCCCAGTGGTGACCCTTGTAGTTTTGCCTTTAGTGTTTTCTTGATTTACTTTCTCCCCCCTACCCATAAATTTTTAACATATTCTTACCAGACCTCTGGTCTGTCCACTCTTAGCTGCCCCTAAATCTCTCCCTTTCCCCATGTTCTATGTCATTTATTAATTGACTTAAAAATAATCTGATTTTGTCATGATGAACATGGAAACAAAGCCTTGCACTTGTTGTCAGCCCTCTCCATAATGACTGACCACATCTCATGAATGGATCCACTTAATGGTTGTTATGGAAACCAGAATTACTACCTCATAAGGAAAGACTTACTAGTACATTACAGCTTCCTCTAAACTGTTTTCATTTCACTCTGTTTGTTAAAAGGTGGAAGACAAGGGCATGGCTGAACTTGGAAAACATTTAATTATTCCAGGAAAAACATTCGTATATGCGCCAATAGATTACAACTTGATATTTCAGGAGAGTTGAGGTTTACTTCAGGTCTGCAGAACGTCCAAGTCACTGGATCCTTCAGATTAGCCAATTAGATCCATGCTGTGACAACACACCCATTAACTCACTCAGATGCCACTTAGAGAATCAGTCTTGGAAAAACTAGAAACAGAAGGATCTTAATTTGTGGACACTTTAACCTTATGTTCCAAAGATGTGTCTGCCTTGGTCAAAATTAAGTGATGGGTTATAAATTCAATAACATTATTGACTATAGCTAATATTTGCCAAGTGCTTCCTAATCGCCAGGCGCTATGTATGCTAAATACTTCATGTGCTTTATATCATTTAATCTTCATAAAAAAACTTAAGTTTATAGTTTATGCTATCATTTTCCCCATTTTCTAGATGAGGCAGCAAAGCTGTGAAAAGATAGTGTTCCAGGACACTCAACTGGTAAAAATCAGAGACAAGTACAGACTCAGATATATTTGGCTCTAAAATCCAAACTTGCAACCAGTACTTTATTCTTCCTCTCGTCAGAGACTCTGAACATCCTTCTCAACTTCTACCCAGTTACTGATTGCCAAAATAGAGAACGATGCTATGATCATGTGGAAAGCCCATTTGATTTTTTTTTTTTTAAATATATACTTAAAGTAGAAACTGGCAGCTTGGTTCTTTGTCTGTTTTGTTTTTCCAGCTGTGTAAGCCTTCTTGGGTCCAGGCCCAGAATAGGAAAAGTTGGGTTTAAGTTTGCAGGGTTAGGGTTTACAGGGAAAATATAGGAAGGTTTTGCTTGAAGAGCAAGTTAGAGTTTTGGGGTCTGGAATCTAAGCTAAATGAGGAAAGTAAGGTGGATGGGACAATGGAGGAACAGTGATAGGGTCATGGATCATGTATGTAGATGGTGAAGACACCAAGAATGTTGGCAGGCATAGTAACAGAGAGAAGAATGGTCGGTCAGATGCTAACATTTTCCAGGGAGGAAGAGGGGAGGTGACGGGAGGGTCCATAGGAACTGCCAAAGGAAGCGTAGCCAGTGTCATCATCTGATGGCTTTGTAGGGTCTTTCAGGAAGGAGTGAAGAGGAATTATAGGGAAATAGCTGTCAGCGAAGCAAACACCAAAACCATCTTAAGTTATAATTGTATGTGAAGAGTGAAAGGAACAACAGCCACCACTTGAAACGAATGTAGGGGAAACTGTGTGCTCGGGGGTCACCAAGCTTCTGTTTGAGGACTGGTCCTCAAAGTGTGGCCCCAACCCAGCAGCATCAGCATCACTTGGGAACTTGACGGAAATGCAACTTCTGCATCCCTACCACAGATCTAATGGATCAGAGACTGGAGGGATAGGCCCCTCGACCTGTGCTTTAACATTCTAGGTGATTCTGGGAAAACTTAGTCTAAAGCTTGTGTGAAAACAGAAACAGAAGAGAAATGTTCAGTGAAAAGCCTCACATATGGGAGTTATACCGAAAGCAAGAGAAGTTTCTAAAGGTCAGATTGAAGGGTAATGGAAACAAGGAAGATTGAGGCATAGACATATCCAGTTCATGATGGATATCTGAGGGACCCAGATATCTGCTGGAGATTGGGATGGATGCCATTCATCCTGAGGGACTCTTAGAGGAAGACAGGAAATCAATCATAATTAGAGTTTTAGGAGAAACAAGAACCCATCTCATAAGGATGATGTGACCCAAGAAGCCATCTTACAAGGATGGTGTGCCTTTCTTAAATCTGATGTCTTTTTGGACTCTTGACTCGGTTCAGAAGTAGAAGTAGAGGATTGTATAGTGAAACAAAGAAAACACTGACAAGAAAACCAAGACTTCCTTGTTTGATGACCTCTTTGGCATTATACTAATCTACTCGTTTACATAACCCCTTAGTTAGAACTGCAGAATAATATGGCTACTTGGCCCAAACATTCACAAAATAGGCTACAAAGCTGATTCAAGGATTTACCCTACACCTTGGGCACCAGAATAGAATTAATCAGGTTTCTTCTAAAAAAGCAGAAGGATTTAAAAAGAAAATCAACCTGAGAAATCCCAGCCTCTAATCAAAAACAGAATATATCAATATTAATAAAAATATGACATACAGGGGCGCCTGGGTGGCTCAATCAGTTAAGCATCTGACTTCGGCTCAGGTCATGATCCCAGGGTCCTGGGATCGGGCCCCAAGTTGGACTCCATGCTCAGCAGAGTCTGCTTGAGATGCTCTCCCTCTGCCCCTTCCCCTGCTCATTCTCTCTTTCTCAAATAAATTAAATCTTAAAAAAAAATATGACATACAACTGATCCTGTAACCCAACTTTCTTAGTAACTGATCTCCTGTATCTGAATAAAATTGTCATTTCTTTGGAGACAGTCAATGTATCAAAAGAGTACTTAATGATCCAAGAGGGCCATGACCCTGTATCATATCCTTAATGCCTCACTGCCAAATTACTGATTCATAAAAGAGCTGATGTTGTTAGTCATTGACCTCCCAGGTGTCTTGCCTTTGTGTATCATGTGGACTCCAAGTCATACATTTCCATCCTAGCCAATAATCATTTGTATTCCTAAAAAGGACCTTGCTTCAAGACACATATTCAGAGAAATACAGTTTTATTTAAATATCTTTAGAGAGCAAAACGCAAGTAGTGTGTAAGAGAAGCTATGAAAAATATCAGTTATCTAAGACATAACAAAAGCCAGGTGATGGACAACATTTTCATCAATAAAAGCTGCGGATAATGTGTATATACTCCTGGCTTCCAACCATACTAATTGCATCCTCTGCTAGCTCATGTGCTCTCAAACCATCCCTAGAACCAGCTTTTCATGGCCCACAGCTCTTTTTATCACGCTCTCTCCTAGACCACCTGTCAAGAGTGTTTGTGCCTATAGGCTCAAGTAGACAAGGTAGGCCAAGTCTTTGTCCTCTTTGGTTTTCTATGGGCATATGCCTGTTCATATGTATGTCTGTGTGCATGCATGTAACTAACACACACACACACACACACACACACACTGGCTTTATCACAAGCATGCAAAACTTCTTAGTGACCTATGCTGGCTACCTAAGCACAGAAGACAATCTTCTCATAACAGATGATTTTACAAAAGGATTAAATATACTTGAACAGCATGGATCAGGTGACAGGAAAGTTGATATGAAATTAAGACTCCCCAAACCTCACAATGTTTAAGATTTTATTTCTGTTAATTCATTTCTCTCTTAGATATTGAACTACACATTTCCACAGAAAATTTTACATTTATTTTTTCTAAAGGATTATTTCCATTTAATAACATTTAAAAAGAAAGAAAAATAAGGCCCAAAGAGCTTCTTAACTTGGTCAAAGTCACATAGCTAATTACAAGCAGTGAAAGGATGCAGACCAACTCTGCTGGACTCCAAAAGTTGGGCACACTCTCCACACAACACCAGCCTGTCCTAAAATGCAGATGTCCTGGAGAAGAATCATTGTCATCATTATGGGTAAAATTTATTGAGAACTTTTTTTTTGGTTCTAAATGCCTTCCATACACTAACTCACTCAAACCCTACCACAACCAAAATCAAATAGTAGATCCTCCTTACAGATGATAAAGGGGAAGCACAGAGAAAATAACTTGCCCAAGACCACCCATCTGGAGTGCAGCTGAGATGGAGTAAAATGTAGACGGCTCACACAGGAAGAGGCAGTTTAGTTGTTCATAGTTAAGAACAAAGACTCCAAATCCACACCACTTGGGTTCTAATCAAGGCTCTACCACGCACAGCTGAGTGACCACAGGACCACTAATTGACTGCTCTTGTCCTCAGTTTTCTCATCTCTAAAACATGCAGGATAATAGTATCCACTTTGATAGTGTAGTTGCGAATTTAACATGAGAATTGTTTAGAACAGTGGTCAGCTCCTAAGCGCATGTGGGTTAGTTGCTGGGGTTGGTGCTGTGGCTATTGTTATCTTAAGGACCAGTATGGCAGTATGTTTCATCTGCAACCACTGTGGTCTCTAAAAGAGGGTAAGACCCTTTAGCATTGTTCTACACACAAAGACCTCTCAATTTGACTCAGAGCTACCCCTGCCAACTTGTCCTCTTTTTTGTCTTCTAAGATCAATATAAGTTTTGCTTCTTTTAAAAGAACAACCTTATTTGGAGAAATGCTAGATATTCTTTTCTAACCCCCACCCCTTGTTTATGGAGTTCTTTTATGCCATATTTTCTCAACCTCACCACTACAGACCTGTTGGACCAGATCATCCTTTGTTATGGGGAGTATCTGGTGCATTATAGGATGTATAGCAGCATCCCTGGTCTCTGGCCGCTAGATAACGGTAGTACCAGTCCCCCCCACCCCAGTCATGACAACCAAAAGTGCGTTTAGACATGATAAATGCCTCCCTCTACACCAAGGACTAAGTCCCTTCCTTGCTGAGAATCATTTAGATGGATCCAGTAGATTTGGAAGTGTCTTCCATGGAGACTCAAGTTGAGAACATGTCTAACTTACCTAGTTATTTGTCAATAGAGTCTAGCCTAGTAACTAGCCTAGTAACAATAAAACCTTAGTAAGCAAAACTGAGGGTTGCTGGAGTGGGGGGTGGGGTGGGAGGGATGGGGTGACTGGGTGATAGACACTGGGGAGGGTATGTGCTCTGGTAAGCGCTGTGAATTGTGCAAGACTGTTGAATCTCAGATCTGTACCTCTGAAACAAATAATGCAATATATGTTAAGAAAAAAAAAAGAAGAAGAAGGTAGCGGGAGGGGAGGAATGAAGCGGGGGAAATCGGAGGGGTGGACGAACCATGAGAGACGATGGACTCTGAAAAACAAACTGAGGG
>NC_138383.1:9273242-9307131 GCF_054177405.1 Leptonychotes weddellii
CTTAGTAAGCACTGGTTGAATCTTAAACATTGGAATTGTGTTAATTATACATCAAAATAAAAGGGTGGCCGATCTGATGTTAAAACGGAAAGAGCATATTCATGTATTATACCCAGCTTTCTGATCAAAGGCCAGATACAACACTAATTCCTGTTTGCAGTAGAAGACAGACCTTTTCAATAGCTTTGGTTACCTATCAGGATTACCATGCACCCATCCCAGAATTGTGGGAGGCATACCCGTAATTTTATTCTGAAACAGTCATACCATTTCCATGATTGGGAGTAGAAAAGCAGCTTTCCATTTGAACAGCTGTCAGGACTTCTGGACAGAAGGGCTGAAGAAGGGGAGGGAGGGAAGGTGGTTTAACTATTTGCCACAGAAATTTGCATTTCTAGAGACCCAAGCTTAGAACAGTATCTGGTTGTCTAAATCTAATGAGGGGCTCTCTTTTTTTTTTTTTTTCCCCCTAACAGTTGCTAAGTTTAGAGCTAACTGGTAATATAGAAATAAATGGTGGGAATTAAGGAGGGCACATACTGCTTGGAGCACTGGGTGTTATATGAAAACAATGAATCATGGAACACTACATCAAAAACTAATGATGTAATGTATGGTGACTAACATAACATAATAAAATAAAATTAAATTAAAAAATAAGACAACAACAACAACAAGAAATAAATGGTGGGAGATGACCAGTATATACATTGCAATACCATCGTACTTTACAATTCTGGCCACTCTGCCCCCATTCTTGGAGTGGTTGACTGAATCATCATCAAGAATTGAGTGAAACATTCCTTCCTCTCTTGCTCAAGAATTTTAGGATACTTTGAACGAGTCAGAAGGCAACTGAATACATGATCAATTTTTAAAGGGACAAGGGGAGGAGAGAGAAAATTGTCAGATTTGTTATCATGAGTCACACTTGATGTGAGCTCTGCTCTTTTTCAGCGGTTAAGAAATTAGAACAGGTATTTGTTTTTTGTTTTTTGTTTTTTGTTTTTAAAGAAGACAGGCTGAAACGTTTGCTGCTTTTGAGAAGCGATTTAGCACTGTCAAGCTCATGACATGTCAGGATTCAGTAAAGGCATTTTGTTTTTGTAATACAAAGATCAGAGAGTTGAGCAGATTTGGGTGAAATAATAACAGGAAGAGTCCCTGTCTCTAGAAAGGGTTCTGCCAAACTTCGAAGTAATTTACATAAACATTGTAATCGGCCCATGCAAAAAGTTCCGCCCTTCACAAAGCTAGTTATTAGAGGACTTGCCCAATCATAATGTTTTGAGGAAAACAGAACTGGAACTGAGAAGGGTAGATAAGGGATGATCTGAGATATGAAAACCCATTCTAGAAGAGCCTTTGAATTTGGTTTTCTTTGATTACAGAAGGGAAAAAATCATACTTTCAATTTTTATCAGGGATTCAGTGTGTTGAAAAATTAAAACACTTAGTAAAATGTGTGACTCATCTACTGCTGAGACTCAAAAAGAATTACAGAAATGGCTCAAAAAAGAATATATACTGAATAAGAGAATACACACACAAATCCATAGAACTTGTATTTTGAATTTTGATTAGAAACTAAATCCCTTTAAATCACCTCTAGTTACCTCAATATTAACCATGGCATGCCCAAGTTTCTACCATCCTGTAAGCCAAGTAAATTGGTTTTTTTTTACATTTAATTTTGTAGATAAACATTTTTTCTGTGGTTTTAGACTTTCAAACATATTTGAATCCATTTGAAAATTCAAAGTGGATTAGCACACTGTTACTGTGTTATGGAGAGAAATTAAAACAGCGTTGGAAAGGACCGGCCAAAGGGAAGATCATTCCTTGGCACCTTATTACTTTCTCTTTCTATGCACCAGATTCCACCAACCATGTCACAAGATGCCCGCTGTCTTTATGCTTCTGTCCCCTGGTTCCAAGGAACCCACTAGTGTGGCTCCCCATCCAAACTGCCCTTTCAAAACAGCAATTCCTATTCAAGATCCATCCCTCTCTCCTCTTCACTCCTCCCAATTATATACTATTTTACTATGACCCAGTCTCCCAAAGCAATGCTAAAAGAAGCTGACAGGATCCATTCTAACTGGTGTATCAATTTCTTAGGCCTATAAATAAATAACAAGCATTTCAGTATAACTACTAATTTTGAGAGTTGTCTTTTTGACTGGTATTTACTCTTTACTGGAGGCCTCCTGGAAACCAGTACCTAAATATAAGCTGTAAAATTTGGTGAATAAGAGACTGCTTGGGTATGAATCCTGGTTTTATCTGTACTAATGTTGCCTTTGGACACATTACTGGGGAAATCTCTCTGGGCCTCAGTTTCCTCATCAGTGAAATGGGATGACCATGAAAAAAAAAATGCCCTTTTTGTAAGTTTGTTTTGGGGACATATTGAGATAATTTATAATAGCAAGCGACCATGATATACACTAAACAATATACATAATAACTAAACATAATATACATAAAATACTATTTATAATCTGAAGAACTAGGTCATTTGGGGTAAGTGCCAGCCTCTAGGGCAGACAAATCAGAGATATTTTCACAAAGGAGAGGTTTCATAGTGTATGCGATCTGATAACATAGTTATAATTCTCAGCTCTATATTAGAATGGCCCCAGCTATAATCTTCAGAAATATATAATAGAAACTGTGATAAACTGGATTTATTATTTTAATAAACAATCACACCAGGCTTCAGTGGCTATAATTCCAAGAGGAACCATCATATAAGATTATATGGATGGGGGGGGTCGCCTGGGTGGCTCAGTCATTAAGTGTCTGCCTTCAGCTCAGGTCATGATCTCAGGGTCCTGGGATAAAGCCCCGCATCAGTCTCCCTGCTCGGTGGGGAGTCTGCTTCTCCCTCTGCCCTCCCGCCATGCATAAGAGCGCGGGCATGCTCTCTAATAAATAAAATCTTTAAAAAAAAAAAGATTATTTAGATGGATGTTTACAGTCGTGGTAAAGAGATACTGAAAGACATTACTTTTGTCTAATATTTTTATATACAGTCATTATATGGAGTGGGAGTATGAAACTAAAGGACAAATCTAAGTAAAAATGATTCTCATCAACATCTATGGGCCCAAGGGTTAGTGTGTGTTTGTGTTTGTTTTTTTTGTATAAAGAAAATGAGACGATACAGCAATAAATGGTATATCTGTATTTGACAGCCATGGGCTATATGAAATTAATCAACGAATTAATTTCCTTTCCTCCATTGGAAAGCAGGAAGAAAAAAGTGTCCTTTGCTAGATCTGTTTTTAAAAAATACATTGCAATACCTTGATCTGTGAAGTGCAAATGTAAAAGAAAAAGCAGTCAGAAACTTTGAAGTAACATTAAGAATCTCTAGTCTGTATTCCAGAGCAAACATTAGCAGAAGACTCATCTGTGTGTCCTCTCACCGAGCAAGTTCTCTTTAAATTTGCACTTTAAATATGTGCATTCTGATCAGTTGGCTAGCCCTTCAGTGGTGTCACAAGTTGGGTTCTCTAGAAGAAGATGCTGAGATAGAGTTTAGGGTGAATGATGTTTATTTGGGACCAACCCCTTCGAAATGAAGGGGCAGGAGGCAAGACTGGGCAGAGGGAGAAATCAGCTGGGATGTTAATAAGATAAAGCCTCACCAGGAGCTCAGGAGTGAGGATCACTGGTCATCCAAGCAGTGATGGTCATTGGGTGAGTAACATTCAGGCATTGCCTGACCTTGGGCAGGGCAGCTCTCTGCCACTGAAGAAGCTAATGGGCCTTTGCCGATCGTGTTATTTTCAGCAGGTCCTTCCTACAGGAGCCATCTGGGTGGTACAACACTGCCTACCAAAGACTACTAATTACTTATTTGATTCAAAAAGTCCTTTTTATCACAGAATTTTAGCAAACATTTGCTAAAACATTTTTTCACATAAGCAGGCAAATAAATAAACAGGAGGAGGCTGTTGAGGAGTTAATATACCCAGAATTGGAGCATTTGGATCTAAACAAAATTTGCTAGTTTCAACAATAGGCCATAGTGTTCACCTCATCATTGTTAAAAGAACTATTTCCTAAAAATAACTTCCTGTTACGAAGCTCCATGGCTATCTTTTCGAAGTTAAGAATGAAGAGGGAGGAAATACTTCAACTCCTCTACTTGGAAGATGCACAAAACAATTATTCATTTCTATCTTCAGTAATCTGTAATTCTCGGGATAAAGCCAGGTCATATACTTTCTGGGTTCCCTCTGTTTCTGCTTTGATAATCTAAATTGTGTTTTGGCTTATCGGATTGTTTCATTGAAATGGTTGATGCTCCAAATTCTTCATGCATATAAAAATCCAAAATAATATGCTTTTAGTGCCACACAAATATAATAGATTCCCAGATAAGAAGCGATATCAATCAGAGTAGTTAACATTAGCTGCTACAACACAGAATAACTCAATGGAAAGTCCAGTCAGCATTTAGCAGCTGGCTTACACCAATGACCTAAGAATTCTGGCTTTTCTCCTCTAGTGGTACCACTACCTTCTAGGGCCTATTTGAAGTCCTTTATTGGTCCCCTGTCATCAGCCAACCAACTGGCAAATATAGCAAGGAAAGTCATGTATGGCCAGATCTAGACATGATACACAACCCTTCTTCCCTAGTCTCAAAGCTACCACAAGAGAGGTTGGAAAATGTAGTCTAGTGTGTCCAGAAAAATAGAATAGGATAAACACCTACCAGTCTTTGCCACAGAGGACTATGCATATAGTAATTATGTATCTTCAAGTGTTTACTTATAATATTCTCCATCTATGCTAAAACTATTTCAAAATTTTATCATTTGGGGGGCCCTGGGTGGCTCAGTCAGTTGGGCATCTGCCTTTGGCTCAGGTCATGATCCCGGGGTTCTGGGATCGAGTCCCACATCGGGCTCCCTGCTCAGTGGGAGTCTGCTTTTCCCTCTGCCCCTCACCCTGCTTGTGCTCTCTCTCTCTCTCTCTCACTCTATCTGTGTCTCTCTTAAATAAATAAATAAAATTTTTAAAAATTTATCATTTGGGAGAGACTGTCAAAAGGAAGTTGGATTGATCCAAAAGAGAATTTGGTGTCATGAAAACATATGTAAATGTTCCGGTATACATCATTGTACTGTATATTTCTGATGGAACCATCTAAATTTAGGATTGATGCTTCTTTCAAAAAGTGAATCTTATGGCTTACAATTGAATAGACTCCAACAGTCATGTAGCTGTTGGAAGCCATGTGGCAACATCCTACCACCTTCCTCTTGGTGGATTTCAGATTAAGATTTGTACTTAAGAAAAGATCCTTACTTCGGTCACTGTATTCTTGATAAAATGGAATACATATACATCTTCCCTTATTATCCCATTCAATGTTGCTTCCCTGGGCTGCAAACTCGAAGAAATATGGAGTCACATCTGCTACCAAATACCCTGAGAAAGTGGTATAGTAGAGCTGGCCTACTGGCTTGCCAGAGCTAATTTTGTCCATTTGGTTTCTTTCTGTTTTTTCTTTCAAGATTTTATTTAAATTCTAGTTAGTTAACATATAGTGTAGTATTAGTTTCAGGGGTAGAATTTAGTGATTCATCACTTGCATATTAATACCCAGTGCTCATTACAAGTGCCCTCCTTAATGCCCACCACCCATCTACCCCATCTCCCCCTACCCACTTCCCCTCTGGCAACCCTCAGTTTGTTACCTATCATTAAGAGTCTCTTATGCTTTGCCCCCTTCTCTGTTTTTACCTTATTTTTCCTTTCCATCCTCTCTGTTCATCTTTCTTTGTCCATTTGGCTTCAAGTCTACATTCAGTGTTCTCATGTAAGTAGCTTAAAATCAGCCATAGTGGGAGTATTCACACTACAAAATTCACCCAACATTACAAATGATGGCCTCTTCCATCCTCCAAGAGGCAATATCCCAGCACACCATCAACAGTTTACTACATATTTAGCAGCAGCCTCATTGTGTCAAGAGAGACCTGTTATGCTGTGGTTGTAAACCTTCAAATCTTTGTGTATTAACAAAACCAAAGTGTATTTCTAGCTCACATGACATGTACTCCATAAGATGGCTTTCCTCACTATGGTCCGTCCTAGTGACACTTGGGTTGGCAGAGTCATCGCCTTGATTGGGCTTCCATAGTCACTGTCACAGTGAGAAAGGAGGCTCTTGAAACCTCTACCAAGGACTGAATCATGTCACTTATATTTAATTGGCCAATGCACATCACTGGCCACACCTAACCTCAAGAAGGCAAGAAAGTGAAATACTATCATGTTCCTTAAAAAGGGGTGAACGTTGGAGGAGGTCACTGAGAGGACGTGACTGCTGGTTGACCCAGAAGCTGGACCTGGGTAATCGGCCACCCCTTATCCCCTCCCCTGTCCTTAGGATTTATGCTCTACCTACCGATTCCACAGTGGGAGCTGTTCCAAGAACAGTCCTGAGAATAAAGTGTTGTATCCTGTCCAGATGGTCTCAACATGACTGCAGCCAGTTAAGCTTTCTATATAAGATTTTAAGACTTGGTGGGTGGGTGCCGAGGTCTGCTTGTCTTGCGGCCACCCGAGACAAGTGCCCTTGCTTCTTAAACCTGCTACCTCCCCATGTGGAGTGGTGGCTTCTTTCTTCAGTCTCTCCCTGCCCTCTGTGTACATGGCCAGTTTGTGAATCAACAGTGAATTGGAGTTATGATTAATTATTACTAAACATTACTAATGACAATTGCAGTAGAGTTTGATAAATAAGAGCATAGCCTTCATTGATGTGTTAGGGTTCTTCAGAGAAACAGACCCAATAAGATACACACAGATTTTTTTTACAGGAAGTGGCTCACATGGTTATGAGGCCAAGAAGTCCGACCATCTGCTGGAAAGCCAGGAAAGCCAGTCGTGTAATTCAGTCCTAATATGAGGGCCTAAGAACCAAGGAAGCCAGTGATATAACTCCTAGTCTGAGATCTGAAGGGCCGCTGGTGTAAGCTCTGGAGTCCAAAGGCCTGAGAATCAGAAACTTCAATGTAGGAGGCCAGGAGAAGAGGAACATCCCAGCTCAAGAAGAGAAAGTAAGAATCTATCCTTCCTTTACCCTTCTGTTCTTTTCGGGCCCTCAGTGAATTGGATGATGCTCACCCACATTGGTGAGGGCAGATCTTTACCCAGTCTACTGATTGAATTGCTGTTCTCTTCTGAAAACACTCTTAGACACCCAGAAATAACGTTCATCAGCTATCTGGGCATCCCTTAGTCCAATCAGGTGGACACTGAAAATTAACCATCACAATCACATAAACATAGAGTCAAATGGCAATTTTGCCCCTTACTTGCTTGTGTGAATTCAGCCAATTTAGTTAAATTCATTATGTTTCCACCTCCTGAGCTCTAAAATGCATTGTAATAAACTTTATTGATATTATATGTATCAGTTATGCTTCTCAGTCTTTTCTGTCCTTTGGAACATGGAGAATGGGATTGGTATATAAATGATGCTGATCCATACATGGTATACAAATAGATATTTATTTATACCAAACACATGATGGAAAAGATGCTGTTGCTTAAGGCCAAAGGCAAGTTGTCTGGTCATTCCATGGGGCCAGAGAAGATCACTATCTAGGCACGTTCGTGCTCATTCTAGGCCATGAATGTGCCCTGTGCACAGAATGAATTCCATGAAGCTTAGTTTCTACTACTACTGTTTTTTTTTTTTTAAAGATTTTATTTATTTATTTGACAGAGAGAGAGACAGCGAAAGAGGGAACACAAGCAGGGGGAATGGGAGGAGAAGCAGGCTTCCTGCGGAGCAGGGAGCCCGATGCGGGGCTCGATCCCAGGACCCTGGGATCGTGACCTGAGCCGAAGGCAGACGCTTAACGACTGAGCCACCCAGACGCCCCTCTACTACTACTGTTTTATTGTTTGTTCAATTCACATTAAATGAATGCATTGACTTAAGTCACTCAAAGACTGAGGTTGGTACTATTATTCACTTTTTACAGATGAATAAACCTAAAGGTCAGGAGGGTTAACCATTACTCAAGTCCCTAATGTGGGAGAGGCATTCCCAGGAGCCGGATCCAGGAACCATGACTTCTGGCCCAGTGCCTTATGATTATGCTCTAGCTGCCACACTTATTTACAAAGAGGGAATCCAGTGATTTTTGCCTAAGAAATCAACTTTCACTTTTACCACCTGTCTCCTTTAAATAAGAAAGCGCCCACCCTGATGCTCTTATAGGACATCTGAATTTACTTTTGTTTTAACAAAATTTTTAGAAGATCCCTAAAGTGTACAATGAGGGCAACCCCTACATTTGGCCTGAAAATTTATGGGAAGGTGGCTTTTTCTCTTTCCTACCCCTGGTAGGTTTTAAAGGGATCAGTTTCGCTGAGGATGGTCCAGCATTTTAGAAAATTTTAAACCTACTCAAAGGAAAGAGTGCATGGTCTTGACATAGCCCCCGTCAATACACTTAAATTACTTAACACCTTCACTTGCCAATCCACAGAAATCAATACAGCAGGGTATTTCAATTTCTCTCAAGTCTACATGACATATGCATTATTGGGGATTTTTTAAAAAGTTGCCCTCAAAGGAAGGAAATAACCCATAAGAAAGTTAACACCATTATCCTAGTTAAAAGAAGGGGCAGATTTATTAGATGGCTATTTTTAACAAAACCCCAGTGGTTTCAATAACCTATAAGCTCAGCAACCGGGAAGTGATCTCACCGGTTGCCTGAGTGAGAATGAATTATGTTTGTTATCCCAAGAGGACTTGTATATTTTCCAGTGCAAGGAGACATTCTTTCTTTCTTTTTTCCTAAGAAAGAAATGGGGGAAAAAAGTATTTTAATATCATTCCACTGGGTTAACTTGATTGGAGCCAAGATTAAACCTGTCTTTATGTCCGTTAGAATAATTGTGAGCTGACTCCCTTTCTTCCCTTTACCTTACTACAGCCCCCAAACCTCCAGGGTAACAGGAAATATGGACTAAAACAAAGTTTATCTTCAAAGCTTTTAGCATCATATCTGCACCATGGGAAAGGAAGCATTTGATAAAGGAATTAGAACAGAAATCGTAATGAATTGGGTGGGAGAAGGGAAGTTTTAATTCTGCCTGCTTACCTCTGAACTTTGCAAACTTGGTTTCATTTGTGGAATTACCTTGTAGGTGTGAGATTAGAACTTAGCATTACTTTACCCATAAAAACATGCAGGGGGTTATTAAACAGAATTTGGATTGCTTGTAAGATGTCACTCAGTAAAAACTGATTTAGATCTTATTCCTGGGTTTTTAAATTTCCAGACCTAGAATTTTATTGCCATAGATATTAACACAGTAACATCTGATTCATGAAATGCAGGGTTTCAACACCTCCATAAATGAGTCAACCACATTGAAATACATACCAATGACATTTACCACAGAATTCACTATATGGGAGAGGAGTAATTTCACTCCTATAGAAGAAATCTTCCAATATCCTGCTGACATTAAGAAAGAAATGGGGGCGCCTGGGTGGCTCAGTCGGTTAAGTGGCTGCTTTCGGCTCAGGTCATGATCCCAGGGTTCTGGGATCGAGCCCCACATTGGGCTCCTTGCTCAGCGGGGAGCCTGCTTCTCCCCTGCCTGCCGCTCCCCCTGCTTGTGCTTGCTTTCTGTCTCTCTCTCTGTCTCTCTCTCCCCCTCTCTGTGTCAAATAAAAAATCTTAAAAAAAAAAAAAAGAAAGAAATGAAATAGGGGTCTTTTCAGGGTAGCTGTATGTGTATCCAAAACAAGTCCATTTACAAGCTTTAAAACTACTTCTCTTTTCACAAGTTATGGATTTGGTTCTTTGGGTTTCTGTACAAGGGATGCTCCTGTTTCTTATTTAAAGTGGGAGCTAGCTTATTTAGTTTCCCCAGTGCTGCTGCTGCAGAAGAGAGTAAAATGTATCTCAGGTGACCTGATGAGTGTCTACACAGATATATTCATCTCACAGTTTGAACTGAACAAACCTCTGAAGCTGGAGCCTGTTAGGGAGAGGAGAGAAACAGGGTCCTGCATGAGAACTTTCAGGACCTCATGCAAGAACACAGAACTCAATGGGGCAGGTGGTAGAAAGAGGCTCAGAACCCTGTTCTGCCAATGGCCAGATGTGACTGGTGAGAAAGCAAGTCTTGCAAAATTTCCATTTCCTTATCCATAAAATGGATTAATAGTATCTCATAGTACATTTGGGAGCATTAACTGGACTTACAAAACTCTTCATGTCCTCCCAAAGATATCCACATCCTAACCCCTGGCACCTGTTACTATGTTTCCATGCATGGCCAAGGAGAATTTAAGTTGTAGACGGAATTAATTTTCCTAATTAAATGAATATAAGAGAGGGGCATTATCATGGATCATTCAGATGAGCCTAATGGAATCACAAGATCCTTAAATGTAAAAGAAGGAAGAAGAGTCAATGTCAGAAGGATATAGTAGGAGAAAGCCTTAATTGGCCATTATGGACTCTGAAATCTGAAGGTGAGACTGTGAGCCAAGGAATGGGAACACCTTAGAAACTGGAAAAGGTAAAGAAATAGTTCTCCCCTACGGCCTCCAGAAGGAACTCAGTGCTGCTTGATGCAGGATTTTTGCCCAGTAAGACTGATATCAAGACTTCTGATCGCCAGAACTATAACATATCAAGTTTGATTTGCTTTAAACCATCAAGTTTATGGCAATCTGTTATAGCAGCTACCGAAAACTAAGATTGTGACTAACCAGGAAAAGGGACTCCCTCCTTCCCACCCCCAGGAAAAGGGACTTCTACTTGTGAAGTAAGTTCTATGTAAGAATCATCTGTGGTATCTAATGTGACTCCTTGTGACTGGATTCTCCTTGGAAGGTTGGATAGGCTATTACAGAAAATCAAATTCAAAATTAAGAGTTCAAGAAATTAAGTAGCTAGGAAAGGAGTATGCCATGCCAGATCACACCAGTGCTCTCCAAACTCCTAGGCATTTGATGTTAAGTTCTACTTCCTAAGACACTAAATTAATCAGCTAAAGCTCCCATTTGTTAACCACTTCGATGTGCCCCATCGTTCACAGCCCTTTTTGATTTTTATAACAACCTTAGGAGTTGGACATTATAACTTATTTCACAGATTAAATTTGAGGTTCAGAGAAGTAACTTGTCACAACCAATACAGAAAAGAAGTGACAAACCCAAGGTTCAAGCTGGTCATCCAAAATCTCATATTTTTCTGATATTACAATTATAGGACTCTCGAGGTTATAGAATTCATCCATGTCAATCAACAAGTATTGTTAACATGGTTACTATATGCCAGGCACCATGCTAGATGATGTAGTTGTAGTGATAAGCTAGAGGGGTATGTGTCCTGTATTATTAAGTGTGAGGAATGCAACGTTGGGTTGGAATTAACAAAGCTCTGGGACCGTAATAGAATAATCCAGCCCACTAGAGGGTAACAGAAGATGTTCTGAGGTCAAATCCAGAACATGGAAAATGGGTAGGAGACAGTCAAGAGCACAGTCTGGTAAGTGATTAGACTATATGGAATGTAGGCAGGACAAGAAATAGGACTAAAGTCGTGAAAGGTGGGAATCGGAATGTAGACCGTGCTCCCCATCTTAGCCTAAGGGCAATGGAAATGTAAATATGGAATGACACTCAGATTTGCATTCTTGGTAGATTGTTCTGACTGCAGGGAGGATGACTGGCAAAGGGTGATGCGGGTAGGTTACATAGCTGTCACAGGGGAAGTACCACATGGGAATGACAACGGGGGTAGAAAGAAAGGGTCACATTTGAGAGAAGCTTGGAAAGCAGAATTAACAGAACTCCATTGGTGGTGGGGGATAATAAAACCTGTTAAAAGAAAAGGATTTGCAAAGAATTGTGCTTGTGTTTCTGGTGAAGTCAGTTTATACCCAACAGTGAACAAGAACAGTTTTGGAGGGGAATAATAAGGATTTGTCTGGGAGCGAGGTGTGGTTAAGCTACCTGTAACACCTGGAAGGAGAACCATCCACTTGTAGTCAGCCAAAGACACAGGATTGGCTCTCAGAAAAATAGGAGTTAGATAGGAAGAATTGGTTCTTCTATTTAGATAATAATTAAATCCATGGAGTAGATGATACAATCAAAGAATTAAAAGCCAGGAACAAATCAGTCCAAGGACAGAGCCCTGAGGATCAACAACATTAAGAAAGGAGCAGAGGAAAAGGAACCTGTGGGGGAAGGGGCAAATGAAGGAGGAAGAGACAGAAGGAAATAAAGTGGCCAGAGGAAGAATGTATGTCAAGAACTGGGGAGTCACTGTTGGGTAGAGTTTGAATTCAAGGAGAATGGGTGAGCGTTCGCCATGATTATTTATGTCTCGAGTGTTCACACTTCCTGCCCCCTGTGCCTGGAATGTTCTTTCTGTATCCACGCATCTTCCTCCTCTCAACCTTCCTCAAAACTCCTAGTCATCCTCGCAGGCGTACCTGAAAATTTACTTCCTCTGACGTATGTCAGGACTTCCTGCTACGTGTTTGATAGCACCCTGTTCGTTTTTCTTCCAAGAACCATCAGAGTTGTGGTAGGTTAGAATAACTAAATAAATAAATGTGTGGTTAATGCCTTGCTCACTGATCTGTCTTCAGTGCCCTCCCTGTCATGCCTGGAAAGAGCAGAAACTAATAAACGGGGTTTGTATGTGAATAACCAGTAGTTGCTCTGTATATGTGTGTTATTTTGAGTCAGTGTAGACATTAGCTGCGTATGCTCCCACGTCGTATTGCCTGGGTTCTAATCTCGGCTGAGCCGATTCCTAGCTATAGGATTTTAGGTGATCATTTAACCATGTCATTCTGCAGACTGAACATAATCTCTTAGATTCTGAGTTGTGAATTTTCCCCCCTAGTATTTGGATTCTTTACAATTTCACCCTGAAGTGTTGCTGAGTTAAGTGAGTCCATGAACAGACACCAGCGATGCTGATCTTTGCCCTCATCTTCCCTCACAGAGTTAAGGTGAAGTCTACATGAGATAATCACTTACAAACACTTTCATGCTCATTAAAAACAAAACAAACTCAACTATTGCTGAGTGATCCATCACTACTCACACCCCAAAACACCTCTCCTCTCCCTCTGTGTTTACTGTGGATTTAGTTTGAATGACAGCTTCACACTCTTATTTAAACAGCCATTCTCAGGCTTGCAGCAGAGCCAGGTGGAATCAGTAACTGTTTAATTATAAAATTATAATTATAAAATATATAATAAGGCTCGGCAGTTTCAATAATATTCACCATGATAAAATAGTGGAGAGAGTGAAGCCCTCCTGGGTAGATGTTGGGGTCGTGAGTTCCAGCCCCACACTGGGCATAGAGCTTAAAGAAAAATAAAAATAATAAAAGAAATACAAGAAAAAAAATAAAAGTTTAAGGCAGAATGAACAATTACCTAATTTTGCTGGCCTTGAGTGCCATGCTGTGTCTGAAGAACAGTAGATGGAGGTCTCGACTTTAGGAATCCGGTCTGTTTTGGACTACAGTTACATTATTTGCTATGATCTAAAGTCTCCCAAGATGCTCTGCTTGTTCATGACACACAACAACGTACTGCAGGCATAAATACACCATGATCCCAGCTCAGGATAAACGTGCAAATCAAGTCATTCATCTAAAAGAGGGTTGCTTACTCTCTAGGCAAGTAATTATGTGAAATTGTGAACTCCCTTTGTGCAACAGCATGAATAGGTGAAATATGGACTGCAGGAAGAAATAAAATCTGTGACAATGGATTATCTGTGATGCCAACTCATGTCTAAATGGCAGGCACTAATCAATGCATCTGTCTGCCTCATGTGTCCACACGCAGAGATGAGTGTTTCTCTGCCATCCTCCCTGCCCAGGGAAAAGAGGAATAGTAAACAGTGTGCTACAATGTCAAGCATTCTACAGAAGTTTGCCCACCCTGCGTAAAGTGCTTGATTATGAATATTTTAGGCTGTGCATATTCTCAGCGATAACGACTCATCTCTGCCATTGTCGTGTGAAAGCAGCTCCAGAGAACATCTAGACAAATGACTGGAGCTTTTTTCCAACAAAATTTTATTTGCAGTAACAGGTGGCAGGCCAGACTTGGCCCATGCACCGTGGTTTGCCGATCCCAGATTTGTAGTCTCACGGTATGCTTGTGAACGTTAGCATTTTATAGAGAATATAATCCTTGTGACGGTGGCGTCCATGGGTATAGAATGCTTTGGGATAGAACATTTTCAAGTGGACTTGAGTGTTTTCAAATAAGCCGGGAGCATGCCCAAATTTCAGCAAAATGATATTTCTTAGCCAACTTCTCTTACTCAGAAGTGGCATTTCTTCATCTACCCTGTGTCCTGATTTTACAGAGTGGTATATTGAATTTGATTAACTTGTTTAAAAAGATAATATTTTTTTTTTTAGAAACAAGTCATTTATTTATTTATTTATTTTTATTAAAAAGATAATATTTTTTAAAAAAATGTTCACTCTTCAATTGCATTGGTGATTCCCTATAGATGATTAACCAAACAAAAATCTCTATACTTATTTGCTTTCTCTTTTATAGTTTGCCTTCTAAGTAATAAGCAGCTTGTCCATTAGTTTTGAAGACTTAAATCTAGAGTGTCATTTAAAATCTCTAACAAGGATGGCATCATCTCCCTTCTCTGAAATCGGGCAAAAGTTTTGTCATGTTAGCCACCTGGGATGGACAAAAGATTCACCTCCTGCTGTCTTCCTTCATTACAAAGCTCCTTCTTGTATATCATTATTGAAAGGAAATTACTTTATGATTTAGTGTTTCTAACCTGAAGCACTAGAAATCCTGTGGACACAAACTAGCTCGTTCAACTTGTTACAGGAAGTACTGTGGTATTTCAATAGGGACATAGATGAAAAACAGACTTACCTTTCTGCTTTCTTGTTCTTTAATCTTGTCACTTTTGCTGCTCTATGCTTTGAGAGAACAACTGGAAACATAAAAAGATAACCACATGAAGGGATAAGAAAAATTAAACAGAAAAACAAACCAAAAAAAAAAAAAAGCACTGAAAGGAGATGTGTCTACCTAGTGCCCACGATTCTTAGAACATATCAATAGGATAATTTTCATCATGATTCCTAACATGACTGAAACCTTCATATGTCTATTGCAAGAGGTTTTCCCTCTTTCTGGAAATTGGAGAAAGACTAATAGGGATGCTAATTCTTTTCTTTGTACACAGGTCAGGCATGACTGGGCACAGAAGCAAGCTAGCTCTTTTTCATTATTAGTCCAGGGAATCTGGTGCTTCATCTTATTCTGCTTGAGCTATAACCTGATACAGGTGAGTGACGATGCGGGTTCTCAGATGCTTCCTTGTCTTCAGAGCAGCGATAGTTTCCGACGGTCTCCTCACCCTGATTATAACTCTGGTGCCCTTTAAACTCCAAGCGGGCAGAAGTACAAAGTGTTCCCACTGTGCTCTAAACTCCTAGGTGAATGTAATAAAATAATTGCTTTACCACCTCCTAGAAAAGCCACGGCTTTTTGACCTGTATCAGAAACCCAACTCAGGGCTGATCCTGCTTGAAGAAGCCCCTTTACAGAACTTAGAATCACACAAAATGATCCCCATTTTTCAGGAAAACAAAAATCTGGAAGTTGTCAATTACTTGAAGTCTCCTTAGGGACAGGAAAGAAAGTGAAATATCTCAAAGTAGATGTCTTCCCCGCCTTCTTTTTCTCTGTGAACTCTTTCTCAGTTAATGGTGAGAACATGAACTTCTTTGAAGAGAGAGATCTTGGTTTGCTCCAGGGACCTCCCCTCCTCTTGGCACGTGCTCCTTGAAAGGCAGGTCACATTTCTCCACTAAATATTTTTGCTGCTATTGCAACTGAACTCATACCATCTTTGTGTTGTGGGTGATCAGGGGTCTCTGAGACTGGTGCGTTCCTTTTTCAGTCTTTACATCAAACAGTAGCCATCAAGATTAATGGAATCGGTTAAAATTTTAGACTACCACCAGTTGTCACATGATGGTGAAGTAAATGCATTGGTGGTCATAGGAGGCCATACAAGCAGGAAATTGTAGACGAACGGGAGGAACTGCTGGGCAAGACTTGATCTTGGAATTTTTTTTTTTTTTTTTTAAATCAAAGCTTTCTGTTCATCTAATGCCATGTACAATATTAAGCAATTTCGGCCAACACGTAGATTTAATTTCATTAAATCCTGTCACACCTTGATCATTTGACCCTCAAAAACTCTACACGATTTTCATGAGATTCTAATGGTCTTCCTCCAAGAGATCCAGTTGCATCCAGCTGGGGAAACCCACACTGATAGCAGGTGTTTTTGCTCCCGATTGGGCAATTTGGGTAACAGTAAGAAAAGAGGAAGTCTCAATGGCAAATCCTAAGTAGAGAAAGAGGCAGATCATGCTCCGTATTTTCCAGCAGACTGGATTGTGTTGCATTCTAACGTCAATGACCAGGACTAGACAGAAAATGAAATATATAAAACTGCAAAGATGTATGTCCCATTCTCATCCTTCAGCTGAGCACGAGAACGACCATTATTAAAAACAGCTTATTCATTTATTTCCCTTTTTAGACTAAGGCGATCTGTGCTCCTAGTGGGATGTCCTTTATTTTTTATTTATTTATTTATTTATTTTTAGATTTTATTTATTTATCCATGAGAGACAGAGACAGAGAGAGAGAGAGAGAGAGAGAAGCAGAGGGAGAAGCAGGCTCCTAAGGAGCAGGGAGCCCTATGCGGGACTTGATCCCAGGACCCCGGGATCATGACCTGAGCCGAAGGCAGACGCTTAACCATCTGAGCCACCCAGGTGCCCTGGGATGTCCTTTATAAAGGACACTTGGGCACTGCATATGCATGGGCTTTACCTTCCTCCAGTCTTGCTTCTGACTACAGACAGACATTATCTCCCAGCAGGGGGAAGATTTGGCTTATGTCAGATTCTTTATTATTGCATCTCCGGCGTAGGCATGGATATATTTTTAAAAGCAAAATAATTGTCGATGATACAACAGGAGTCTGGTTGTTCTTTGGAATAATGAGATCCATGATTGAACCACAAGCAGTAAGTGAGCAGGATTAGCTGTTGACACAGCTTCCTGATCAGACTTTGATGTGCTGAATCTGCACATCTGAGAGGTAGCCCTGTGCTCTTACTAGGTGTGAGGACAGGCTTAAATGAATCAATATTTTTCTTGGACCAGAGCACCTCTATATGATCCCACCCTCCGCCAGATATTCAAAGACTTAGCTAAGTTCTTCTTTCTTTCCTGCGATTATTAATTATAATATTCAGATCTGTGTGCCCACTCAATTCGTGTTAGCTGATGCGTACGACAATGGCTTACCTGCTTCATACTAATAGGTAAGAAATAGCATTTGTATGTAACAGGCCCCATAGATTTTAATATAAAGAGAAGTTAATTTATTATCCCTAGTGGATCAAACACTGACTTTGAAGAATAAAGTCTTCTCAGATGTAAAGCTACTAGGGAAAAATTTCTCTGTAAAAATCAGTTAAAATCAGATTGTGTTTATACTATACTTACACATAGTTGTGTTAAGAATCATCAGTCACCATTAAAATGGGAGTATGAATTTAACATTGACCCTTAGTACTATTTCCTCCTTCTGCCTCAGGTAGATCTTTCTGACCCAGACATACACAAACATACACAAACACATTTTTTCCTGCTCTTTCTGCTTTTACATAGATTCAAACCTACTGATTATTCACATTAACCAGGTTCTGTGCAGGGAGAAGATGCTATAGAATAATTAGATAATGGGTTAATTAGCCTGCCCCCCCCCCACCTCTAGCACCTAATGATTGATCTATTTCAGTGAAATGCAGCTAAGGACATAGTATTACAAAGAATATCAGTAATTCTTTGTTATGGCACATATTCTAAAAATCTAAATTTAGATATTACATGTTTGCTGTTTTGGGGGGGTGATTGCAGTGGTTTCTGAAATGCATGTTTATGGCCATTCTTTCCCCCCCTCCAATTTATTAACTGCCTTGCTATGATTCCTTGCTTACAAATCCCTTCTGGCTTTTAATTACTTTCAGTATAAAGCACCAAATCCTGAAATATGGAATCTAAGGAATCTTGCACACTGATTAAGCTATATATCTTCAGGCTCGTGTCTTGCCACAGAACCTACTCGTCCTACTATCTTGTGTCTCTTATAGCCCAGTAATGCCAAATAATTTGCAACAACGCAAGCATGATATTTATGAATCCATGCAATATATGTTGTGTACTTCCTGTGTACCTTGCACTGTGGCAAATGTGGGCTCAAGGAAAGAAAATGAGAAGGGATACATGGTTCTTTTGAAGACTGGCATGCTGTCCCCATGTTGATAAGGGTCATTTTGACATGGCACAAACATAAGTTATCGGATTCTTAATTTTCCAGATTTTTATATAGAGTTTGTGTAGAAGAGATTTTCTCACCATAGCTCTGAGCTTTACATCATTGATCTCACCACCATCCAGGACTGAGGGGAAAAGTGATAGAAAGGGTAGGAGAAGCTCATAGATGGTACGCAAGTGGGATAGGGCCTTAGGCCCCATTTAGGTTCATCGGACTCATGTTTCTCATTGATCCTTTTGGAAAAGAACATCAGAGAATTTGAAAGGCTGACTGTTCATCCTCCACGATTTGCACATATCTGAGATCATCTGCATCTCAAGTTCCTCAGGTTTTTCCTTAAAGTTACAGACTGTAGAGTGAAAGTATTTGGTCTACAATAGGATTTATTATTGTTGGGTCTACACAGTGTAATAATACTAAGTCCTCTCAAATTTCAATGTTACACATACATTATATTTAATATCATTAAAGTCTTATGTGATACACTTTGGGAAAAGAATTGGAACATTAGATGCTAACTCAGTTTGAATAGGACTTTTGAAAAATATATTTATTGCTTTTAATTTACAAAATACATTTTAGTAAAATCCAGTATAGAACAAAATGAATGGAAAATTATCTGAAACTGAAATATAATGGGTAGTGAAAAAAATAATTTTTGTGCAGTTTACTTTATAATGGAGAGGAGTTTTACACATTAAAGGGGACATTATAATGAATCCTGCTTTAGTTGAGTACAGAGAGTCAGGTAGAACCATGATCATGTTTTCACATCTAAGTCTTCTGTTGGAGGAGGTTTGCCAAAGAGCTCTGAGAACCGTGTAACTGTCTTTGTGGGGAGAAGAGGGGAGATTGGTGCAGAAATGAGAGACTCTTAAATTGCAACTTGTACACCATTTAGAAATTTACCAGCAGTTTGGGAAGAAGGAAGGGCATTCTACACAAAGGTAACCTGCCTGCACAAAGACTCTGATATATGAAAGAGTTGCGTTATAATGGGAAAAGAGTGGTGTACTGTAAATTGAACACTGAGCCCCATCAATGTCCAGATGGGATTTTTGGCAGACCCAATTTATAAGTGTTCTGGGCTTCAATGGAATCAAATGAAAAGTAGGACTGTAAATCTTGGAGGAGTCAACTATGTCATCAAAAACTGTTGACAATGAAAATCTCACTTTAGTAGGCTGAAAAATAGCCCCTTCAAAGATGTCCACATTGTAATCCCAGGAACCTGTTAATACGTTTCCTGATGGGTAAAAAACACTTTGCAGGGGTGAATTAATTCTGGATACTGAGCTCTTGAGATTATCCTGGAATAACTGGATAGGCTCAATGTAATCATAAGAGTCCTTATAAGGAGGTGACAAGAAGGTCAAAAGCAGAGAGGAGATATGAAGATGGAAGCACAAGTTGGTCAAAAGTACTTTGAAGAGACAAGAAGGGGCCCAAATCAGGGCATGTAGATGGCCACTGGAAGACAAGGAAACAAGAGAAAGGAGAGAAGACAAGGAAACAGATTCTCCCCTAGAGTGTCCAGAAGAAATGCAGTTGTCATGTTTGATTTTAGCCCAAAAGATCCATTTCAGACTTCTCACCTCCAGAACTCCAAGATAAATGTATTGTTTTAAGCCACTTCGTTTGTGGTATTTTGTGATAACAGCAATAGGAAACTAATACACTCATTGTCCTGGATCTATACCTCCTAATCCCCCCTCTGTTTTTGTTTTATTGTTTTTGCCATTGATGTTTTTCTTAGGGTAATTAAGAGACTAGGAAGTACATGAGTGTAAACGTTTGTTGACAGATTTTCCCTTGGGTTTCACTTTGGGGGTATGAGGTACATCTATTAGAAAAATATCCCCAAGAGGTTATAGTGATCAATAATATAAGATCTTTGGAAAGAGTAAAGGACTATTTGGGCTAGAAAGCTGCTAATTTTAACTAGTAAAATTAGAACGGGTAACACAACTGTGAAGAAAACCGTTGCTAAAGGATAGGTAGACACTGTCAACACAAAGAACAATTAAGCCATGCAGACTAGTAGTTACTTCCTAACCCCTCAGGTTGAAGTCCCTTGGGAGAAGCATAAGGGGAAAGAGAGAACTGTATGCGTGGTCTCTCTTGAGATTAATGCCTCCTACATTTTAACAACTAGCAAAGAATTGATATATTTTTCAAGAGGACAGGGAGTCAATACTCTTAGAGAAAAAAATTTGCTCAAATGTATTAAATGCATTCAACTTAAATGAAGAGAAAAATAAAACTAGTTATCATGTTCACAAGAACATTACATTAAAAATTACTAGTATATCACTACCAAAGTACCGGACGGTTATAGAGTTATAGCTTAACCAAATGTTAAACTTCTTTACTCAATCAAGAGTACTCCATGAGCTGCTTTAGTGAGCTCTTTCAAGTACCTTGCCAGTGGTAAAGTTTGTTCAGCTGAAATAAGTCAGTTTGGGGAAGTAACCAAGAGCTCTAGAATGATTGGATGTTTCTTTGAGAGTAGAACAATCCAGCATTCTTCCAGCTGGTCAGTGTGCTTGAATTCTGCCTCCCAGATCATAGGCACAGCCTTGAGCAGTCCATAAAAGGCTGACACCCTCTAGGTTTTGTAGCTTCCTGGAACTTTCTGCTCTGCCTTCAAAATTCACTCTTCTAAACCCACCCTTTCACCCTCAGGTTGCAATTCAATTTGCTTTAGCCAAATGTGAGCTTCAGATGCCTTTCTGGCATTTCACTCATTCCTCCTCCCTAGAGGATTTAGACTGAGCCTGCCTTTCAGTTCACCCACACACTTGGGCTATAAATTAACTGGCCCTTTGCTCCATATTTCTTAGCCATGATCAGCCAACCAAATGTACTCCCATCCTAGCTCTAGGAACATGAGGCTGAGCCAAACCCTCAGCCCACCATTGCTAGAGGGAAGAGATCAGACTTGAGTTACATGCCTCTCTTTAGTCAAAATTTGATGGTATCTATTGGTGATGTAGGAGAAAGATGATTTCTCTCAAAATTCAGTATAATTAGAGAAGGATTCTTGGACTTTAGGTACTTGGAAAGAAGAGAAATCTGGGTAGGGGAGCATTCAAGGAGGCTAACCTGGGTCTAAAGCAGGACCCCATAAAAATTGCCAGAATCTCTAATGTAAGGGGTGTCTAAAGGAGGAAGTTGAAGATCTTTGGCCTGCTACAGGTTGGTCTATGAAGTCATATCTGGTTAGGGGGATTTTGAAAACAGGATTGCAGTCTGACGATTAGAGCCAAAGTCAGAGAGGGAGAGCACCTCACAGCTTAATCATCAGGTGTCATTAGTAAGGTCCAAAATAGCCCCAGCGGGTGCCTGGCAGGGACACAAAGGCAGAAATCTAGTGAGATCACCAATTCACTGTGTCAGTCTAGGGCTTGGCTGTGATGCAGTGGGCATGAAGAGGCTCACAGCCCATGTTGGGATATCCTAAGATCAGCTATATAGTAATAGGACTCTAAATCCCTCTAGCCAGTAAGATGAAGCTGTTGACTTACTCCTTCTGTGATGAGCCACAGATCGGCAATTACAAGAACCATAACCTGCAGTTGGAGCATCAGTCATTTCAGTTCATTAGATACACATTCAACATTTTTAACTACTATCTGGCAGAACACACAGATAAAGGACCTGTGATCTGAGCTGAATGACTAAAGGCTAGTCATGGAGGGAAACTATAAGGACACTTTGGCCCCTTTGAAAAAATTAGTCTTATACTTTCTCATATGTGGCAGATCTCTAGTTCGGGACACTTGGTAACCAGAATTGGGTTGGTCCAAGAGTAAGGTTGCATCTCTGAGTTGGGTGTAATGCCCAATAAAGGTTGCATATTTTATGGACCTTCCAACAGAACCTAAAAACAAACCCTAGAATATCCTTCCCCTAAGGTGAAGCTGAAGGCCCAGGGGAAGAGAGGCTCAGCTCCTGGGGGAAGAGCTCTAAAGCCAATAAGAAATGCACTATAATGAATAAGCTAGGACACTGACCTGACAGAGTTTTGCTTGCAATAGGTGGAGTCTGGATTTATCTTTCTCCGGAGGTGCTTTGTTTTAGGATATTAGAATAGAGATGAAGGAGGAGGAGGAAGGGAGGTAGAAAGAAGAGGAAGAGGAGGATCCAGGTTTATAGGTTTGTGTTGTTGAAGGTCAGGAGCATAGAGAGTTGAATGGTGGTCATGTTAAAATGGTAGGCTTAGGAATCTACATAGAGGAGAGACCTATGTTACCTACTGGGATCAGAGCTGAGTACCAGGTTGCCCAGGATATAGTATTGGACTGCCTGGATCACAGCCTCTTGGGGCATAAAGTCCCAGACACCTGCAGTTTATTAAGCACTCCAAGGCTCTTTCCTGTACAATGAAGTTTCAGGACCATTGGAGTACTGAAAAGTGTGGCCAAATGAACAGAGTATATGGGGCTGGCAGGTAGAGAGCAGGGAACTGGGGAGGAGAGATATTTGAAACTGGCACATGCTGTATGCTGAAAAACACTGTTTAGTAAATAAATGAAGATCCAATTATTTAGGATTTTTTCTTAACTTATAATTCTATGGGTGACATCATCTATGGCTTGGGTAGAATGGGGTCTTATGAAGCATAGTGAATTTAAAAGTCAGAAGTCCTAGATTCGGGGCACCTGGGTGGCTCAGTCTTTAAACGTCTGCCTTTGGCTCAGGTCATGATCCCAGGGTCCTGGGATCGAGCCCCACATCGGGCTCCCTGCTCTGCGGGAAGCCTGCTTCTCCCTTTCCCACCCCCCCAGCTTGTGTTCCCTCTCTCGCTGTCTCCCTGTCAAAAAATAAACAAAATCTTAAAAAAAAAAAAAAAAGTTCTAGATTCAAGACACAGTTTGACATTTATTGGCTGTGTGGTCTTGACAAGTCACCTGGCACAGTTCCAAAAATGATAAGAATCAAGTGACCTCCTATATGCAAGGGTTTTGTGGGCCACCAACAGTATACACATAAAATGATAATGATTATTTTTCCTGTACTATCCTATTTCTAATAATACATTATTTTTTAGTACAGCAGATACAGTCCTACAGAAATACATTTCGCTGAAGTCCACTTAACTGAAGAGAAATTTCCTATGATAGAAAGCACTGCAAATTCCACATACAAGTATGTGGAATCTCCTTATCTATGTGTTTTCTACAGAATTAAGGCATCAGCTAGACCAGAGGATGATTGGAGAAATTTCAGGGCATTACATGTTACCTATTTTAAAGTCTGATGTAGGACATTCCCCTTTGCAGCAGCTCAGATAGGCAACCCTCGTGACTCCTGAAGCGCTATTAAAGAGTTGATGGGCTGGGTGCCCGAGAATCCCTCTAAATAATTGAGTGCCTGTGGTATAGCTCCGGAAGGCATGATTGTGTTCTCCAGAAGGGCACTGATTTGCCAAGTCTCATTACACCCCCAAGAGTTATTCAATTCACTTAACAAGATTCCCTTTATGGAAAGGCAAAGAACATTCTAGTCATTTCTCAGTAGATACTTGTTCAAATACCATTCCTGGCAGCTGTTGCAATTTGGGATTGGATGTGTGAACTCAGGTTTTTGGAAGTCACTTAGCGCCGTAACTAATATCGGTGGTCATGGGCAATTTGAGGAAGACCTCCAACTCGAGGTGATACATCCTCCCCACCACTGCCCTCTGATAGAGTGGGGTTTACCTACTTGGAACTTTGCCAAATTCTTTTCAGTTTACTTGAGGAAAAGACAAAAGGGAGAAAAGCCCGTAAGTCTCCAGCCCAAAGAACAGAATTCAGAAGCTTCTATAAGAGATAGCACATTTTTGGATAAATCATAACAACACTAACATTAATAACATTTAGGTTTTATGTGCTTATATTGCAGAAACTGTGCTGCATGATTTGTAGGATTTCATTTACGTGTTACGGTAATCTTCCAAAATAAAAAAATGAAATAGAAACCGGTACAGAAAGGTACAGAAACTTGCTCAAGATCCAACAGCAGTTGAGACAGTTGAGTCCAGATGCAGCACTTTGCTATTGCATACACTGCTTACTGCTAATTGCTTGGAATTACTTAGAATTTCTCCAAAAGCTGAATGTTACTTCTCTCTGTTGGTACAATTTGGCAATGGGGCATCTGGTTCTCAAGGAGATGATTAGTGTGGCTAATCCAAAAATTAAATTGTGGGCTTTCCAGGCAAAGTAATGATCTACGGTATGAAATAGTGTTTTCTGGAAGGGTGTGTGAGCTGAAGCTCTAATTTTCCTGGCCTGGTGAGAGACATAAAGAGCAAAGAAATAATTTAAGTTATAGGAGTAAAACACTGTTAACCACCAAGAAAATGCTGTTGGAATTATGCTTAGCCAAAGAAAACATGTCAAATATAAGGTGAATTGATGGACTTGTGTAATCTTATTTGATTACAGTGGTACAATTAAACCATCCTGTCTAGAATGGGCGGGGGGGCATCTTGTGTCTTAATTAATGCATAGACATAATCAGAGTTATAAAGTTGAAAAGAACTCCACCTTTAGACCACTAGTATTTGGGGAGGTCCTTCTTCTAGTCTTTGGAGGAGAAGTCCATTTTATCCCGTCATGGTCTTAGAGTAGCAACTGGAGTATTGAGGACTTTCTTCATTATAGGCATTGTGCTAAATACTTTACATGCATTACCTTATTTTGACTTCACATAAACCTGCTGGGCCCATTTCGCAGATTAGAAAATGGAACGGATATGTTAAGTGATTTGTCCAACTCCACATTCCTAATAAATGGCAGGACCAGATTGGAATTCCAGGCTGCCTGATAGCTATGAGTTTGCATTTCACGAGTTTGCCACGATGCCTCCATTCACACTGTAAGGTCAAGATGTTGATTGGGAGTCCAAAGATCTAGGCTTTGGTCTCAAAGCCACCCACCCCTGGTCATCTGCCACCCACCATTCAGGAAATGCCAAACAAGTTACTCACCTCCCACACTGAGATGCAAACAACAACTGCCCTACTTGTCTCCCAGTGTGCTTTCCTATGAAAACTTTCCCTACATGAAGGGTCTGATTAATAAGGACGTGAAAAAAATATTTTCAACTTAAACTAAATGGAATTTTTTTGGTCTTCCTCAGATATGATCAGATTTGAATTGCATTTTATGGAAAAGGGTAAGACTCTGATAAAGTTGTGTGAGGAAGAACATTTTAAGGAAGATGAATTGTGAGCAAAAATACAGAATTTGGTAGCCCCTCCCCAAATACATTGAACAAAGGTAGAGTTCAAGGTGGTGTACGTTTGATAGCAGGCAGGCAAGGTTTGGATTTATCCTGAAAACACTGAAGATGTTGTCACATGGGGGTTGTGTCCCATGCAATTGCCTATTTTTTGGTAGTAACGCCAAGGATAAAAGGGCTGGGAAAGAGGAAAGCCAAGGGGACCAATCATAATACTGCTGCAGCTCTGGTTGAGCTCTGAAAGTCATAGGCTAGAGACATGGCGAGGAAAGAGATGAGGCAGACGGGAGAGAAAATATGGGGCCCATGCAGATTCCAGAGGCTAGACAGCTGTCCTTAGTGAGAAAAAGGAAGGGATTAAAAATGTGAGGATTTTGAGCCTGGGTGCCTGGGAGAAAGAGGCCAAATGGGGGGAAATCCAGCCTAGAAATCTCCATGGGGAAGAAAGAGGATGGGAATCTACTGTGGGGATCTATTGCAGAGACCATAAATGGGCAGCTGATTATAGAGAACAGAAGCGGTGGAGAGAGTTCAGGTCCCAGAGAAAACAAATGTGAGCCATCTAGTGTTGGTGTGCTGGACAGAGGAGCGGTGAAAGCAGCTGAGCTTCCAAGCCAGCAAAGGGAATAATGGGACGAGGTGTGCAGCCAGGTGTATCTCTGTATTTGGGGGATTGGAGAAGGAACAATTCAACAGGAAGTTAAAAATAAAAAAGATGGATCCTCATTAAAAAGATTCGTTAGTCTGGGGTGCCTGGGTGGCTCAGTTGGTTAAGCGACTGCCTTCGGCTCAGGTCATGATCCTGGAGTCCCGGGATCGAGTCCCGCATCGGGCTCCCTGTTCAGCAGGGAGTCTGCTTCTCCCTCTGACCCTCCCCCCTCTCATGCTCTCTCTATCTCATTCTCTCTCTCAAATAAATAAATAAAATCTTAAAAAAAAAAAAAAAGATTCATTAGTCTGAAACCATATAATGATATACGTGTATGCAGGTACATACATATATAGGTATGTAACGTGTGTGTACATATCTAACCAAGGTCCAGAGTGAAGGATTCAAAGAAAAGCATGACAAAATATCAACTAGACTCTTGTACTTTATGGCCTTTGTTACTACCCTTTTGTTTCTCTTAAAGTCTGAACAGGGGCTACTTTCTATAGGTGGAGAGATTGCTAGAAATGTCTTCCATGCCCAAATGCACTTGTTTTTCCTGATGAATAATTTTCCTTTATACCTATCTTGGCATCATTCGTTACACAATTTCCCTCATCATCAACTCATTTTGCTTCCAGAAACATATTCTCAAGTGCCTGGCTACGTCATAAATACTCTCTATGGATGCTGCTCAACTCTTAGTTCTGTACAGAATTGCTGAGCTGTAATGTGCTACCCACTCTAATATTTCTAATGCCTCCTGGAATCATCCCAGCATTAACCATTTATAAAATTCCAACTGCTACTCAATATGTAAAAATGCGATTGCATTTCACTGCTTGCCAAAACAACAGGCCTTTCTGAGATCATTTTTCTTTTTTTGGTTTCTGGGAGAATACAATATTGAAATCCGTGATCAGTTGCCAAGTGCAGGCTAGTGGTACTTGTTTTTTCCTAAATGATTTTATTATACTGAGGATTTGCCTCAGGACAGAATGTTCTACAGACACTAATAGGTTAATAAATACATTTGTATATGGTGACCCCTTACCCCAGTCCACCATCCAGTGTTTATGTAAGGTTCACTAATACTTACGGAGGGAATTTTAAATTTCATTGTAAAGGCAAATAGTGGATCTAGTTTGCATTTGGAGGATGGAAAAGGATACGTTAGTAGTAGGGCAAAGCCACCTTTTAAAAATTTAAACTAGAATCAAAGGTAGATCATACCATGAGGAGACATGGTTTGCTAGCGCTCTTGGAGTGATAAATGTTATTGTAGTGATGCAGGCCATTTGTATATGATGTAGTAGGTGGGATGCAGCAGTTATAGATACGGTCAGCTGAACATCAGAATTCCTTACCAGCTTTGAGCCCAATAATTCCACTTCTACTTGGGGAGTCTAACATTTATTTGTGCCACAGGGAAGGGTTTCAGAACAATGTTTGTATGAGGTCTGCAACAGAAGAAAGGTGTCTTTAAAGTCAAAGTTGTCAATCAGATCCCATAGAGTCATTATAAACATCGAGCAAAGAAGCAAAGCCCAATAATGTTGTGCTGGGGTGAGGGGAAGCAGCAATTGAGCAAAAGTCCAGAGATGTAAACTTGTCATTTCACTTTTTCGATGATTGCTATTATTAGTTAAGTGATACACACATATTCTAGTTTTATGATGTCAACTATGACACTAGTTACTAGGAATACAAAGACTCTGACATGTTTCATGTTTCATGTAGGTGAGAAAGGATAAAGGAAGGCTTCCTTATAGAAGAATTTGAGTGGGGTTTTGACAATTAGAAGTTTTCCAGTGAGAAATGAAAAAAAAATTCCGGGGGGGGGGAACTTGTGCAAAGGTTAGAAATTGCTATTTTAAAGGTTTGCTTTATATATTTAGAATCAAAGAATAGATGTAGGAAGAATTATGAGGGAATATCACAAGAAAAAGCTAAGAAGGGGAGTTCTAATATTTTAATAGACTACACAGGATAAAAAAAAATAATCACCCTACTCATAAAATTATGTAAACATGAAGGACATTTAAACACCGTTTCCCGGAGAACAAATGTCTGTCATACAAAGGGCAGTTTATCTCCTTTGCCATTGCTGGAATGCATGATTTGAATAAATGCTGCTAGGACAAACTTTTCTTCTAAGCCAATAAACTTAACCTTGACGCTCAGCTTCAAGATCATGACACCTGTTACTTAAATCATTCTAAGCCTGGTCACTTAAGTTCATGGCATTTAACTAAGGAAGAATCTGTATCAGAGGGCATCTCTTAGCTCAGTCTTCCAATTAAAAATAAATCCTTTATAAATTTGACTATTTAAGATAGAAGATGAGGAGTATGAAGACACTCTTGAACGAATGACTCAGCAATCTGCCAAGTGTCTTCTTGATCATCTAGCCCACCTGGAGAAACCTAGGGTGGCTCAGGTTAGGGCTACAAAAGAACATTAAAACATACCCTCCTGTTCCTCCCTACCTTCCAGAATCTTGACAGGGAGGCAAGACACAGACACAATTGAAAAAAATTTTTTAAAAAGTGCATATAGTTCAGACATGTGTATGTATAACTACCATCTTAAACGGACTTTAGTAAATGACTTGGGTAGGCAGAATAAGGACTCCTCAAAAATGTCCACATCCTAACATGGCAAAAAGGGACTTTGCAAATGTGATCTAGGTGGCCAATCTTGAGATTGGGAGATTATCCTGGATTACCTTGGTGAGCCCAATCTAAATTACAAATTCTTAAGATTGGAAGAAGCAGCCAGAAAGTTGAATCAGAACAGGGCAGGAGGAGGAAGACTGGAGATGTTCTGGAAGACCGCTGGTGTTCGGACCTGTAGAGGCCATGTGTAAGGGCCTGAGAGAGCCCTCTAGGAACTCTGGGCCACCTCCAGCCAATGTCGGGAAGGAAAGAGACCTCAGTTCTACAACTGCATGCAACTGAATCCCACCCACACCTGAGTGAGCAATAAAAGGGATTCCTATGTAAAGGAATAAAAAGCCCTTCTGACACCTCGGTCTGAGCCACATGAGACCCATATCAGACTCTTGGCCAACAAAGCTGTAAAGTAATATAGGTATGTTGTTTGAAGCTACAAAGCTTATGGCCATTTGTCACAGCAGCCTAGAATACAGATGCACCCTCGAGACAAGTGGCAAAAATTATTTAATTCTTTTATTGGCATTTGGGAAAAGAGAGAGAAGGACAGAATTTTTGGAAGAGCTTCAGGGACATGAAATTTGAGCTGGTTTTGTAGGCTGGTGGAATTTGAACAGGGTTGAAGAAGGCATCGCATTCCCCTCCAGGGGCAGTTCAGAGAGCAGTCGGAGTCAGGACCTCTGACTAAAGCAGAAGGCTTCTGTTGGAAAGGAGGTGGAAGTCTAGATTAGGAATGTATTCTTGAGGACTTTGCATGCGAGAAGAGAAATCTGAGCTTTCCGAGGAAATTCTCATTTCAACCCACCCTTACAGAGCAGCTGTGCGAGTCCGTCCATTACCCTTGCCCTCCTGCACCTCTTCAGCAACATTGAGGGATTCAAACATAAAAATAAAAATCCACACTTATGGGGCACCTGGGTGGCAGAGTTGGTTAAACACTAGATTCTTGATTTCGGCTGAGGTCAGGATCTCAATGTTGTGACGCTGAGCTCCTCATGGGGCTCCTCCCTCAGTGTGGAGTCAGCTTGAGATTCTCTCCCCCTGTCGGTGCTCTCTAAAATAAATAAATCTTAAAAAAAAATCACACTTACTGAGTGATTACCAAATACCACGCACTGTACTAAGAGCCTTATTCATGTTATTTACTTTAATCCTTACAACAAACCTTTTTTAAAGAGTCAATGGAGGCTTAGAGAGATTTAATGAACCTGCACCAGGACACAGCGCTAACCAGGGGTAAATCCAACATTCAAATCCAGGCTGTAAAACCCTAGAGCTCAGAGTCTTAGCCAATTTATGTTGTGCTGTCCCCGACCATCAGACATGCAGTTTGTTTTAACTGCCTGTAGAATATTTTATTCACGTGTATTTTTATTATGCATGTATAGGCCCAATGGATTCTGCTTGCTAACTGATGTGTTGTAGACCATTTTAAACATGAGACTGTTGAATCATGGACCACTACATCAAAAACTAATGATGTGGGTGCCTGGGTGGCTCAGTCGTTAAGCGTCTGCCTTCGGCTCAGGTCATGATCCCAGGGTCCTGGGATCGAGTCCCACATCAGGCTCCCTCCTCGAGGGGAAGCCTGCTTCTCCCTCTCCCACTCCCGCTGCTTGTGTTCCTGCTCTCACTATCTCTGTCTCTGTCGAATAAATAAATAAAATCTTTAAAACAAAAAAAAAACTAATGATGTAATATATGGTGATTAACATAATAAAATTTAAAAAAAACATTTATAAAAGAAAAAAATGAGTACACTTATAATGAGCATTGAGTCATGTACAGAACTGTTTAATCACTATATTGTACACCTAAAAGTAAAATAACTATACGTTAACCCTACTGGAATTAAAATTAAAAAAAAAAAATGAAACTGAAAAACAGATCTAGTTAATCAGTCAGGTGACAGGTCTACAATGACTGCCAGCCTGATTCATCCAAGAATTATTTACCTATTATAGCCAAAAACTCCAGCTGGCTACAAAAAAAGGATTCAATGATCAAATACAAACCTCAACTAAGTTGCATCTGAGTCTAAAAGAATGCCTGGCGTTTATGCAACTATCGAAGAGTGCCATGCCCACAATTTTGTCTGTAGTGATGAGCAGCTGGGACCCCAGCAATTGAAGAGCTTACTAGAACTGCTTTTGTGTGATTCTGTTGAAATGCCTTCCTCTGCTCCCCTAATTCTCCAAATATTGTCAGGACCAGAGGGAAACTGGACATCTGAAAAGGACCTGATTAACATAGTGCACAATTAAAGGAATGAACGGATGAACGAGTGAGTGAACAGTGATGCCCAGATCTGAAATAGAGCATCTCGATGGTGGCGAATGCTCTTGAAGACTTTCTGTCCTGCTACTACACACAGCCTGTGGGCGGTGTCTTGTTGAAATCCAACGTATGAAGTTGACCTTTCGAACTTTTAACTTCTCTTAAGACTTAATCAAGCATGGATTCCTCATAGAATGCATCAATGTCTCTAAATAAAACCCATCTATTTTTATTTAAAGGTTGAAATTATGACACATGCGAGAAGAATTAAATGTAATTGGCAGATCATTGGATTTGAATTTTTAGTGGTAATAATTTGCAGAAAATAGGATGTAGCTAATAATGTTATATTGATGGTACATAAGAGTTATCACAAGTAATTGCTTATCCATTTGAAAGCCAACATTCTTCCAGGAGAATAAGTTTGTTATCCTTGCTTATTTGGATTGAATTTAAAAATGGCTTTGGTGGGGCACCTGAGTGGCTCAGTTGTTAAGTGTCTGCCTTCGGCTCAGGTCATGATCCCAGAGTTCTGGGATGGAGCCCCACATCGGGCTCCCTGCTCGGCCGGAAGCCTGCTTCTCCCCCCTGCTTGTATTCCCTCTCTCGCTACATCTCTCTCTGTCAAATAAATAAATAAAATCTTAAAAAAAAAAAATGGCTTTTGGTTAGGTAATAGAAGTACACATAAGAAATTTCAATAGATGGGGCGCCTGAGTGGCTCAGTCATTAAGCATCTGCCTTCTGCTCAGGTCATGGTCCCAGGGTCCTGGGATCGAGCCCCTCATCGGGCTCCCTGCTTTGCGGGAAGCCTGCTTCTCCCTCTCCCACTCCCCCTGCTTGTGTTCCCTCTCTCACAGTATCTCTATCAAATAAATAAAATCTTAAAAAAAATTTTCAGCAGATCAACCTTCTTTCCCTTGACCATGTCACTTAATTTTTTTTTCTTTCTTTGGAGGCAATCATGGTTTCTTTTGTATCCTTTAATATAGCTATATATCTACAAATCTACCCATAGATAAACCTAACCATACACAGTTTATTTAAAAAATCATCACTGGACGATGGCTAAAAATCTAGTTTTCCATAGGTAAATAGAAGGAAAACATTTAAAAACAATTTAAGTAGATTAAAAAATGTGGCTATGAATAAAAACAAATGCAGCTAATAGAATATATATTATTTAGTCTTGTTAACTGAGAAGGACAGCAGGATGGGAGTTAAAGCAAAGGCTCAGGGAACAGATCTCAACTTAGTTTGTCATGACTCTATGCCTTGGTTGTCTCACCTGCAAAATGGGGATACAGACAGTGTAAACTTTAGGATTCCTGAGATAATCAAGCTAACCTGTTTAGTCCAGTGCTTGGCACACATTAGGAACTCAAACTTTAGAAGTAGGAAAGAAAAACTGACTGGGAAGAAGGAAGACAGCAATAGTGTGTGTGTGTGTGTGTGTGTGTGTGTGTGTGTGTGTGTGTGTGTGTGTGTGTGTGTGTGTGTGTGTGTTAAGCCCAGAGTGCTTCGGAAAAAAAAAAAAAATCTGTCTTTATAATTATCTTGGGCATTGCTTTCAGAAAAGGGTATTTTTAAGCTTAGGAAATATAGCATTGGAAAGCTCATTTACAAATTTGGAACTTGAAATTTAACACTTGATTTAAATACATTTCTCATTTTTTTTCCCCCAGCAGTATATTAAAGTAATGGATGAAACCATAACAGTTTTCAAATGACAAAAGACTTAGAATCTAAGTGATTGGTCAATATACAATTGCTTTCCTATGGTTTCAGCTTTTGGCTCCAAGCTATCAGGATGCTTTTCTCTTTGAGGATTCCATTATTCTTCTTTTGCTTCCATACTTCGTTGACATTCGTTACCTGTCTTTGTCCTCTCACACTTGACAATAAGGCATCTTCTTTTAAAAGCCCACCCTTCTCCTTCTAATCCACCACTCACCAAAATAAGAAGTTTTAAAAGTCCCAGAAAAAATATTTTTCACCTGGAACAAGTGGACATCTAAGTACACATCTCTGCCATGTTTGGGGTCTTCACTAACATGAGCAATGCCTTAGCTCCTTTGGTATTGCCAAATGTGCCACGGGAAGGAAAAGGCTGGGAAGTGCTGATGGAGAGGTGGGAGAAACTTAACCTTCTGGCAAACAGCAGATAAATGTGAAAATAGAACCAAGCAGATATATCCAGTTCCCCATCACCTCTCCTCAAAGGACCTCACTAAAGTCAATATCACCTTGGCTTCCATGACAACCCCTTGACAAAGATAAATAGGTATCAAATATGCTTTTGCTCCTAAGACCTCTGGGCATTGGTACAAAATACAAATGCAAAACTCAGGCTGATTAATCTTCTGATGTACCACTTAACAAAAAAGCCACAGAATGCAGATTTGCCAGGCCAAGCTGCAGGGCTTGCCTCTGCAAGGCTGTCAGCACCCTCTGAGAAAGAAGGTTGATAAAATTAAGCAGGCAGTTTCCATTGGCATTTTCACACCGTATGAAACACATGTTCTGTTTAGAATGCAAACAGGACTGCAGAGTTATAGGATCTTTGGGGGGATGTATGCCAATGAAGAGATTTCT
>NC_138383.1:9307631-9324412 GCF_054177405.1 Leptonychotes weddellii
TCTATCCTCCCGAATATCGCCTCGTATTCACTTCCCCGCACTTCCTACCTTCCAGAAAGTGGTCGCTTTTCTGATGAAAGAGTTGTTGCTCTTCTTTTCTTCGATCTCCTGTTGAGTTTGTAGGTGTTCAGAATGGTTTGATCCCTATCCAGCTGAATTCCTGAGAGGAGACAAAATCCAGGTCTCCTACTCCTCCGCCATCTTGCTCCGCCCCGCCTATTTTTTTTTTTTTTTACTTTTTCATGCTTCAAATCTAAAGGCAGAAATCAAATCTGATTTCTGATATAGGAAAATTAGCTGATCTAGTCTCCGTTTCCTTTGCTTTGTTTTATAAGTATTAATTTATATTCATCTTTCTCAAACAATGGTGAACATTTTAAAGTTCTATATCACAATGGGGTATCCCCAGCTTCTATGGAGTAACTGACACACTGGAGATATCTAATAAAGAATTGAAAAATTAATGCATTAACTGACAGGTTGGACACATCTGATAATTTGGATAAAGTGATTCTTCAAGCTGGATTGTGACATTGGAGGATGTCATCGATCAGATAATTTTCACACTCTAATCCTATGGAGTAATTACATTCATTTTGAGTAAACAAAAGAAGACTGAGATACAATTTGATGAAGAATTGCTTATGACCAGGTGCTTAATATGCTTTTCTCATGGCAGCTTATTTTCCCCCTAAATTCTACAACGAGAAGCATGCATTTAACTCCCACATTGGAAAGCCTTGACCTAGTTTTAAGGAAATCCTAGAAAAATCTACAGTCATTAATTCTAGAGCTGATGTTTCAGAGAGAAAAATTGATCAATATGTATATATACTGTCACAAAACTGCGGGCCTGCTTCCAAGATAGGAATGTAAATGGCCACAATTTCACCCACAACTTATCCCCTTTCTTGATCAAATAATTGCTAGGGAAATACTATTTTTAATTGAACAAGTGATTCATGCCTCTAGAGTACAGAACATGCATTCCACGGAGTACAAATAACCAGCTGGTGATAGCTCTGAAAGTATGCTGGTTAGAACCTCTCTATCAGAGCTGAGTGTCCTAGTCCTGAAATGACATTACGCTTATTCAACTGTTCTGAAGCAAATTTCTAGAAAACTCTCTGAAAGGTACCTGAATTGATTTGCTGTCAGAAAAATTCCTTCTTTGGGACCTTATCATTTTAATCCTCTAAATGGCAAGTTCCCAAGAAATAGATTGTCTCACCAACGCAGCAAAACCATTGGATTAGTTGGTTTCCAAGGATACTGAAGGGAAAGTTGACGACTTTTAAAATGAAACCTTTGCCTAAAAATAATAGAAGTTGACAGAGATGAGGAAGTCACCAATTAATTGCATTCACCACAGCAGCCCATTTAAGAAGTGAGGCTGTCGGATTATAAATTGTCAAAGGTCCCTGATATTTCGTAATGGTAAGTTTAAATGTCAACTTACTCTATATCTGTTTCTATGATCCTCTCAGGAAGCTCCCCTTTGAAAACCACTAAATAGGGTTAACCTGTTCGGAAGGAAGGATTTTTAAACAGGAGCAATAAAGGAGTGAGACTAACTTATTTGCAGATTCTACTGCTACTCACCCTGAGTTGTGTTTTTGCCTGCTTGAACCCTGCCCGACTGTGGGTCCTAGTGCAGAACTCTCTGAACAACACTCTGAGGGAAGAACTCACAAAAAATTATTGAATAATAAACTCTCTGCCCAAGCCAGTTGGGTAAATTGCCTTTGTGCTTTTCCATGACTTGCTTTTGCCAGATGGAATACTTGGCACTCAAGATGGTGGCATTGGACCAGATTTGGGAGCAATGGGATTTTTGAAAATGATTTATTTTTTCCCTCCACAGACAGTTACTCTGGCACAGATGGTTTCTCTGAATGATGAGCCCAGAGTCTTTTCCATCGTATGTCGCCATTGTAAAAATCTATCTGCTGCAGGTTCTTCGACTTTGTGCTCCGTGTATCCAAGAGAATGTGTAAGAAAGTTCAGAATGAAGATCAAAGTTTGGCACCTAACATGTGTAAAACCAAGGCCTTTGGAGATGGCTCTGCAACTGTCGTAAGCTGAAATACTTCTTTTCTTTCCCCTTCTGTTCCTACTATGAAATTCCATCCTCAACGAATAATGTTAATAAGGGGAAATCAACTAGAGAAGGATGGAAAATTATAGCTGTCTTTCTCTAGACTATGACACAAACTTAGACTGTGTTATGTGAATGATTAGTACTTACTGTTAACTTTCCCAAAGAGATTAAGACCTAATTAGGAATGCCATGTTAATATGCAAAGAGGAATTAGGGTAAAAGAAGTTCTTGTATTAAAACTCAGCCGTGATAAAGAAGCAAGCAAGATCTCAAGGACTGCCCAATGTCTATGAAAAGAAACCTGCCTTTGGAAAAGAAACAATATTTCTTTTTTTTTTTTTAAAGATTGTATTTATTTATCTGACAGAGAGAGACACAGCGAGAGAAGGAACACAAGCAGGGGGAGTGGGAGAGGGAGAAGCAGGCTTCCCGCTGAGCAGGGAGCCCGATGTGGGGCTCGATCCCAGGACCCTGGGATCATGACCTGAGCCGAAGGCAGACACTTAATGACTGAGCCACCCAGGCAACCCAAGAAACAATATTTCTTGAGAAACAATTACATGCCATAAATGTAAATCTCTAAAGAACCCGTAAGACTCTGTGGATCTGTACGCCCATTTTGCAGACAGGTAAAATGAGAATGAGAAAGATTAAATAACTTGCCCAAAAGTGATCCACTAGTTGGCAGGAGAGACAAAAGATGAACCAGATCCCCCCTCCACTTAATCATATGTGGGATACAGAGATCTGTGGTATTTTGGTGGGGAGTCAAGGTGGTAGTGATGCATTCTTTGACATCATTAACAGAGTAGAAAATATAGAATGATATGCCTGACTTAGAGTACTCCCTCAGGGAGCTACACTAATAGAGAAAATGTCAATGATAACTATAGGATGTGATGACACCACAAGAAATCCAGCCAGGATTTGAGTCCATTACAGCAGAATGGAGCACAAGGAGCCATCCGATTACACTGAGCAGATGTGGCAGGAAAGCATGAGTATGATGGCTAATTACAATTACTTATTTTACTTCTGTGACAGCTACAAATCACTTTACAATATGGGATGTTTAAAGGAGTACAAATGCATTAATAATTTTCTGTATTTGTACGTTGTATATTTTGGGTAGTTAAAGTGAGACTAAGAAAGATTCTATTAAAAAAAGAATGACTTTATTAGAAAATGTGTGTGTGTGTGTGCGTGTGTGCGTACTGTCTTGCACCAGCCACATCAAATAAAAATTGCACTAGGGAGGCACCTGGGTGGCTCAGCTGGTTAAGCGACTGCCTTCAGCTCAGGTCATGATCCCGGGGTCCTGGGATCGAGTCCCGCATCGGGCTCCTTGCTCAGTGGGGAGCCTGCTTCTCCCTCCTCTGTTCACCCTGCTTGTGCTCTCTCTCTCTCTTTCTGTGTCAAATAAATAAATAGCATCACACCTAAATGTCCTCATTTGTAAACTAGGAGTACACAGAGGATGATACTGACAAATAAATGAGATAATGCACTTAGTACAGTTTCTGTGTTGTAATGTCAAATTAATATTCACTGCTATTATTTTTATTTGAGCCAGTTGAACCTGATGTGCCCTCAGGCTCTTTCTAGTGCCCATAATTTTTGGTTTTTATATCATGGTACCTTGATCCATTTTTTTTTAAATCTGTATATTCCTTCTATACTATTCATATGAGCAGACCTTTATGTCTTGTCATTAACTACACCCCCAACCCTCCCACCCCAGGTGTGGAACAATATATGCTTTTTGTTCATTTGTTTACTGAGAAGTTTGCAAAGTATATTAAAATTCACATCTCCTTTTAATCAGGGAGTCATAAAATACAGTAAGGACCAGTGGAAATGAGATAAAGCAACCTAAAATCTCAAAATGACTATTTGCAAATCGTCGTCAGGTTTGGGACAGATATTATTTTTTCCCCAAATTTTTGTTATGTATATAAGCCAAATGTATACAAAAAAATTCAAATAATATTTATAAAATGGTTTGTTTTTATCAAAATAGCCATTGCTTTATTAATTTAGCTTAAAACATAGTTCAATAGTAGTAAATAAGGTGTAAATGTGAGTGCCATTTTGTTATTTTAAAATGTCATTGAGTTCACAGTGAAGTGCATATTAGAATAAAGGGTAACAAATTGGAAAAGAAAAAAATTTAGTGTCTCAAATCTCACCATAGAGTATCTTAAATTCAGATACATATAAAAAACTAATTATATATTTTACAATGAAAACTCGATGGAAACAGAACTGAATATTTATTAAAAACATGGAAGGGAGATAGGTTTCTAAGTAGACAAGTAAGTGAAGAAATTACAAAAAGAAAAAATATATTTCAATAGGTTGCTATGTAAAAATGTAAACTTTATGCAGGTTAAAAAGTATAACAAAATGCAGGGGCGCCTGGGTGGCTCAGTCATTAAGCGTCTGCCTTCGGCTCAGGTCACGATCCCAGGGTGCTGGGATTGAGCCCCACATCGGGCTCCCTGCTCCGCGGGAAGCCTGCTTCTCCCTCTCCCACTCCCCCTGCTGTGTTCCCTTTCTCGCTATGTCTCTCTCTGTCAAATAAATAAATAAAATCTTTAAAAAAAATGCAAAGTTGAAGAGCAGAGTAGAAACTGTTTTTACAAAACAGGATGCGAAAAGAACTAGTAGACCTTACTAAAAAATAGAAGAATACTTGTCAAGGAAAACAATTCACTGATAGATAAATGAGCAAAAATATGAAAAGAAATTTACAAGAGAAGACATACAACTAGCAAATGAACATGATAAAAATGTTCAATATGTAAAATAAAAGTTCCCACTTTGTTGTTTTGTTTTGTCTTTAGATGCCATATCCTACTGTTGGTGCTTGAAATTTCTAACAGGCATTTTCAAGTAAGTAGCAAAATAGATCAAAGACACTAGGGTGCTCTTCCTTTTGACCAAATAATTGCAGTTCTGTAAATATGCCCCAAGAAAATGGTCTGAAATACAAATGCTCTATGTGCAAAAATGTTGTTTCTTTTGATAAGAAATGAAAGTATCTCCATCCCATAATACTGATGATGAAATGTTACATAACCTTTAAAAATGATGGCAGTAAAGGAAGAACCAGAAATAATGTGTATGATATATTAAATAAAAATATGGGATGCTGGAACAGCTGAATATCCACATGCAAAAAATGAATCTACACATGAACTGTATACTCTCCATAAACAATTCACTCTAAATGGGTCATAGACCTACATTTGGGTCATAGACCTACATTTAAGTCATAGACCCTAAAATTCAAAACTATGAAACCCTTAGAATATGACATAGGAAAAAAATCTAGATGATCTTGGGTTTGGCAATGCCTTTTTGATACAACACCAAAAAAAAAAAATCCATGAACAAAAGAATTAAGAGTGATATTCATTGAGACTACAATCTTCTGCTCTGCAAAAGACACTGTCAAGGAATTGAAAAGACAAGCCACAGACTGGGGGAAAATATTGGCAAAAGACATACCTGGCAAAAGGCATACCTGATTAAGATCTGTTATCAAAAATATACAAAGAACTATTAAAACTCAACAATAAGAAAACAATCCAATTAAATATGACTAAAGATCTTAAGAAACCTCACCAAGGGAGGCATAAAATGACCAAGTATATGAAAATATGCTCCACATCATATGTTACCAGGAAATTCAAATTAAAACAATAAGATACCACTACATGCCTGTCATAATGACCAAAATCTAAAACACTGAAAACACCAAATGCTGGTGAGGATGTGGAGCAACAGGAATTCTCATTCCTTGCTGGTGGGAATGCAAAATGGTGCAGCTACTTTGAAATACAGCATGGCAGTTTCCTAAAAGAAAACTAAATATATTTTACCATGCAATCCAGCAATTGCACTCCTTGGTATTAACCCAAAGATGTCAAAAATTTATGTCCACCTAAAAACCTACACACAGATGCTGGTAATAGCTTCATTCATAATTGCTGAAATTTGGACACAATCTAGAAGTTCTCCAATAGGTGAAAGGATAAACATACTATGGTACATCCAGACCACATATCCACTAATAGAATATTATTCAGCACTAAAAAAAGTAATCTGTCAAGCCGTGAAAAGTCTTGGAAAGCGAGGAATCTTAAATGTATATTACTAAATGAAAGAAGCCAATCTGGGAAGGCTACGTACTATATGATTCCAACTCTATGACATTCAAGAAAAAGCAAAACTATGGAGACAGTATTAGGTGTGTGTGGGGTTAGGTGCATGTTAGAATCCTGTGATTGTGTATTTTTAACTTTCTCCAATTTCATTAATATTGCTATAATATATCAAGTGTTTAAAATAAATGAACCAATGAGCAAATTAATAAAACTACACTAAGATGAAAATACGTGTGTCTGAAATTTCAAAGATTTAAGCAGCTCCAAAAAAAAAAAAAAAAAACCTAAATATTCAGTTGATGTGGCCCTAACTTATCTTGTGTTTTCTCTTCACTGATGCTGTGTAGTATTCCCTACAGAAGTGAGGAATATTTCTCCCTTCCCAACCTCCTTCAGTCACCAAAGCCTTGTTTACCCCATGAGGCTTTTGTGAAAATCACCTATTCAGCTTATGTCCACAGCCCCCCTCTGTAGGGGTCTGATGTAACTCAGCACAGGGAACTGATGTCTAAGAGACGTACATGGATAGTGGCCCACCAGCCCTGCTTCTCCCTGAGCTGACAGTGCAAAAAGCTCCCTTCCTCTCCAGATGAAAACACTCATTCAATAAATGTTGTCTAGTCCCACCCACTGGTTTATCATTAAAAGTACCTGCCAACAGAGTGCCCAACCCTCTTGGTCTGTCAGGGGCTGTTATAAAACTGGGACCAGACCTAGGTAAATTGAGGCAAATCAGTCACTCTACCTTCTAGGTGCAAGGCATTGTTTTAAGGAATTTACGTGTACTATATTATTTAATCTCCCCCATTGGAGTCCCAATTTAGATTCCAGTGGAGATCCTCAATACACATGGGGTCAGAGTTAACAGGTATTCATGGTATGGAAGATCTTGGGGTTAAGTACCTACCGGGGAGCTGAGGTGGGTGAATTGTATGCATGACGCTTCCTTCTTTCCTCGTTCGTTCTTTCCTTCCTTTCTTTCTTCCTTTAATAACTAAAATTAATTGGGCATTTCTTATGTGGCTCACACCGTTCTATGAAATTTTGTGACTATGTATATGCTTTTTATTGAGTTAATTTTTTTTCTAACTCTAACACAAATTTCATGCTTATTATAGAAAAATTAAAATACAGAAAAGCATAAGGAAGAAAATGGAAGTCACAACAAGCTCTTTCCTACCGCAGGGACACTGTTCCCAAGCTTGGCTCATTCTTACTCTTTGGGTCTCGGATAGGTCATTTCTCCGTAGAAAAAGCCTTCCTTGTCAACCAAACCCCAAGAGGACCCCTCACAATGATGTATTCTGTCATTTCATCCTATATGAAGTGAAATAATTGGAGTGAAGTTATGGACTTTCCAAAATTTTCCTGATAAAACCAATCTACGTTTCATAAAGTTTACACCAATTTATGTTTTTATAAAATGTATATAACATAGTCTCTCTCACTTTATCTTCTGGAATTGCAAATATTCCACTTTTTAATAAATTGTTGAATGTGTTAGTCACTAGAGTAAAAAATAACAGTATCCTTTTAGATTTAACACAAGAGGTAGGTAGGTAGGTAGGTCTAAAAATCTTTTCTGATTGCCTCCTACTCAGCTAAAATAATTTTTATGGTGTATTTCCCCAATTCATATATTCATTTTATCCCATATTATTTTGCAGTCTTACTTCTGATGCTTTGCCATTCTCTTTATGTTGCTTAATCTGCTTGTCTTTTTTTCCCAATTAGACTAAAAGCCTCATAAGGCCAGTTCGGTACAATTCAATTCAACTAATAGTTATTGCATTCTTACTTTGTAAAAGGGGTAGTGCTAAGCACTGAGTAGGAGAAAACCCAAAATGTACAATCTTTGTTCTCAGAGGAAGGTAAAATTTGCACAATTAGCAGTGACAGAAGGCAAATCTTGTCACTTATTCCCTTATGCAATAAGTAATGGACAATTACTGATAAGTAATAAATAAGAAAATGAAATTTCAAAATAATATATAGCAACTCAGGAGAGGGAGAATTTAATAATGGCCAGGGAGACCAGAGAAATACTTATAAATCAGATGATCCGAGCTAAGGGTTGATGAATCAGTAGGAAAGGTGGACACAGGTGGGGAGAGAGCGCCATTAACACAGGAACCGGAGGTCACAGGCAAAAAAAAGAAATGTAACATGGCCATGGTGGCTGAATTAGAAGGATTATTGAGATTGCAGGCTAAGTAATTACAGAGAGTCCTGAATGGCATGCTGAGTTAGGACTTTATTTTTATGATTCATGATTGTTTCTTAAAAGTTTTGCAAAACAGTAGGGAGGTGACTCCCTGTTCACAAAAGTCCGTAGCAATCTTGTGGTTGCTATGTTATTCACTGATAAAAATATTTCAAAGGCTACAGTGAAATTTCCATTTCCACACATCATTTCCAAATGTAGGTTATCTTTGTTTGTAGCAAGTAATGATATAATAAACACGAACTCCCTTACACCCTGCCCCGGGTCAACCTTATGCCACTTTTAAGGGAATGGAGGTATGTTACCTTCACTAGGGATGATTCCCATTAAGGGAAAATCTCTCTCTGTCAGCAGGTGGGCAAACCAAGTGACAAGAGGGGTGATGATTCATCTAATTTTGAATTCACCCACTGTTTGATGGCAGCATTCACAAGAGAGTGAGGCAATTGGATCGCTAACCCAGACATCTGCTACATTGACAACTCTTTATTATTCCAAATATAGGACAGTGTGATCTGACAAGTATACATGGGACTGGAAAAAGAGCAATTGGTAAAATGAATGTGATTACCTGAATGCATGTTTTCACAGAGCATCATGTTTCAGTCAGTCATTCAGACATTTGTTCAACAAATATTTAAGAACCTTCTATACAATATTTTGTGAGACACTGGTTAATGTATGATGATCATTCCATAAATCTTACCCTCTGGAATTTTATAGCCTAATAGAGAAGAAATGTCTTTATAGAAAGCAACATGCTTTAGTTGGGTTGATTCACATGAACTTGATATTTCAGTCTTCAGAGTCTTACTTTGTCCATGAAATAGTCACACACACACACACACACAAACACACACGCACGCACGCACACCCCACCCCCATTTTCTCAAGGCTGATTGTGCATTTGGCCCTAGACAGTGGAAAAACTAATTGACTTTTCCTATGCCTCTCTGAACAGACAGGGTTGATCTGGGTTGCAGCTGTGGTTTAATTTGTGAATGTGCAATTGAAAATAAAACACTTATTGGATTACAGCTCCCAACCAACTCTTTGGCAAACTGACAGCATTGGCCAAAAATATGAGGGTCATATAATAATTAGAGAAATGATTACAACTTCCAGAGGAATATCCTGGTCATATCAATGGGGGGATTTTGCTGCGGTTTGTTTTAACTACATCCCCAGCCTCTTTTCAGGATGAAGTCAGTCTAAAAGTCCTCTGGATTCTGCTCTCTCTGACACATTCATTTTCTCTACATCTGTATGAGAGGCTCTCACCAAGCCTTCGTTTATATAAGGAGGAAAAAAAAGGTAAACTATAAAGAATACTTCCTTTCCTTACCTATATTTGATAAATGCTAATCTTTGCCTTGTAATTAATCACATTAGGGAGACATTCAATTACAAACATCCACATACCCTGATTGTCAAATTCACCTCTCTCAAACTTTAAGACCCCTAAAAGGGACCCTTAGTTTATGGGTGAAAGGACACAAGCTGGTATGCTTTCCTTGGTACTGAGCATTTTTATACTAGGCTGAGAGTCATTCTAATCCATCCTTCCATCCTTCCTTCCTTCCTTCCTTCCTTCCTTCCTCCCTCCCTCCCTCCCTTCCTTCCTTCCATTTTTTTTTCTTTGTTACTCACTGCAGCTATTCCTGCAGCATTATTATGACTGGGGTTGAATCTGCACATTGAGAAGCATTAGCCTCACAGGTGCGTCCTCTGTCTTTGCTTTGGATGAGTGCCCCTCTCATCACATCCCGTCATATCTGTCCCTGTAAGCTCTGTCTGCCGCTCTCACCCCTAAATGACAGAGCAGGATCAGCAAAGCCTTCACTCAGATTGGTATCCTCACTCCAAACTTCCATTTATCAAATTATTGTCACAGAAAGCTTAGAAAAACACAAGGGAAGATCTTTCAAGTCGGGGTGAGTAGACTCTGAAGCCAACTTTTACCTATGTGACATCTCTGTCCTTGCGCATCTTCACAAAAGTGGGTTTTGAGAATTTTTGCACTGCCCATTTCACAAAAGGATCTCAAATGACTTACAATAAAGGATGCAAAGATACCTCCAAACATGTATTGCCTGCTTTGTCCAATTCCAGCCATTTATATAATTTAAACATGTATGTGTTTTAACTCATTACGAAGAGACTAAAGAAACCTTATATGCTCTTCTTCAATCTCCACGTTAACTGAAATCGAAGCACATTCTGACAAGAACAGTGACAGAGAGGCTGCCTAAATTGGAGAGGAAAAAAGACAAAGTGTGTTCATGTCGCAAATTGTGTTTATGCTGCTGCAAAAATGAATACATTATCATGCTTTTCACAAATGAGTTCCTAGAAATCAAAGAGGGATGGGTTTGTTAAGGACATTTTGGTGGCGCATCTGTTTTTTATTTGTTTAGCAGAAGTCTCCTGAAAAGAGAGAGGCAGGGGTTGCAGGGAAAGTGAAATGAAATAGGGATGAGAGAAAATTAATTTGAAGGTCAAATGACATATCTCAGTTACCTTGACACTTATTTTAGTAGCTGATTCATGCTCAATACAGTCGACTGTTCTCCCACACAACAGTGAGAAATTGGAATAGAATAACCCCATAAGCTGGTGGAGACAGATGAAGAGGGTTAATAAGCAGAAAACTTCAAGAAATCTACAGAGATCTATTGTTGTACACTCAATATAGTTCATCTGGAGCAACTCCCTTAGCCCCTTTCTTTTCCTTCCTTTTTCTTTATTGTAGTTCAGAGTATTGCTGGTTGAGATCTACGAAGAGACTCACACAGTGAAAAACGTTACTACTTTATTACTTCTCATTTTTAAATATCAATATTAGCAGAAACTATCCCTGCTGTTTGTTATACCTTGTTAAATGAGACAAATAGGGAAGATACTTCATTCAGTGTCTTGCTGTAACCCAGAAAGCTCTAACAACAAAAGAAGCAAATCCAATCATATATTTTTCAATGTTGGGTCTAGCACTGGGTTATTCGGGGTGGGGGGATAGAGTAGAGGGAAGAGGAAGATTACTCTCTGCCCTTATGGGTCTAAAAACCTAGCATTTTTTAGAATGAACTTCTGTTAAAAGTTCCAAATACTATAAAATGGAAATTATTAAATTAAGAAAAACATAAAATATTTGGGGAGCAAACAACTAAACCAAGTCATATTGACCTAGGTGCAAGTAATAATCATGGAGATAGGATTTTGTACTAGAAGGATAAATACATTTTGAATTGATGCAAGAATCAAGTTTATTTCATTTGGTAATTTACTAGGATTGCTGCTATTGTTATCCTTATGAAGCCAGGTGTCTTTAACATTTTTTGCAAAGACTGAAGGAAAAGGGTATGGATTGGCCAAAGGTGGAAAAAAGCTGACGAACTAGCCAGAGTGAGAGGAGAATTCAGGATTCTTGTATCTCTAGCCAAAGATTTTTCTTGTAGATTGAAATCCAGTTGGGTAAGATAATCAAATGATAAAATCAGCTGCTTTTAATTCCCTTTTCCCAAAGGTCTTGTTTGTAAATTTGAACACTCGTTGTATTATGCCTTTTTTTTGTTGTTCCTCTATTTTCCATCTCTACACTAGATAGGTGTTAAATAGCACATCTTATTTCTCCCTTATTCCCCAGAATCTAGCAACATCCCTGGTTTTCAGTAAGTACCCAATACCTGATTTAGGGAATGGATTAAATAAAGGCTGGGTAATGATGTCAATCTACTTCTGAGATGGATTTAGATAAATGAGTAGTAACATTTGAAAAAAATGCAGTGATAATACTATAAATCAGAGTTACAAACAATATTCCAATGAGAGCAATTTGCTTTCATTTTAATGGGCTCTTAAATATTCAGTAAGGAGATCTTTGGGCTATTGGAGTATAACATCACAACTACCCATGTTAAATACCATTCCTGGATTTTTCAAATGCATAGTAGCCTTAACTTATCAAGACACCATCACGCTGACTGCACTTCCTTAATTTAGCCACACTTCTATTGTCACTACTTTACAAATGAAAAATAAAAAGACCATGTCTCTATATATTCCAGATCCTTCTTAGATGTACTATTTTAAAATTTTACAATGACTTTGAGGAAGTTATTTGTAATTCTGTTTTATAGATAAACAACTAAAACTCAGAGAGATTAAAACTATGTCCAAATTATACACATGGTAAATGTATATACCAAATTATACACATGGTAAATGGTAAAGCTGATACATATTTTCTTGTATAGATGTTTAATATTTTTCATGTATACCTAGGAAGGATGTGCACTTTTTCAACTTTGTGATGAAATTAATTTCCAAAATGGTGACACTAATTTTACCTTCTTTTTATCAGTGTCATGAAAGTTTCCATTGTTCTGTATCTTCCCCCAATATGTGGAATTGGCAGACGTTAATTTTTTCTTCCAATCTGGTGGCTGGTTATTTTAATTTGAGAATCTCTTTGTGTTTTCACATTATGGTCGTACTCTTCCACATCATCTCCCAGGGAAGAAATGATGTGCACAAAACCCACCAGTGGCCACGCCCTATTCCCAGTGCCAAGCACCAGAACACGTGATCCTGTGATTAACGCCATGAGCAGGCCCGCTCCCCAGTAGAGAAGGATATGAGCACTGCAGCAGTCACAGCCTTGGACAGGGAGCGTGAGGTGTGATCAATATTCTTTCTCTCTCCTGTCCCTATGGGGCAATGCTTCCCTCAGACCTCAGCCAGATCCCAGGAAACTTGGTGTTTTCACTGGAGGATGCTTGCATGTGGCTATTGCTCACATTTCCTTGTCTGAGTTTATGAGAATTTTCAACACAACAAAGGCCAGAGTTCCTGTCCACAAAATAGATTACAATCTATCAGGGTGAGAAGGACAATGCAGCTGGAGCAGCACAAACTCAGTCCTTGTTCATAAACACTTTCTGGCCTTTAGAACACTTGTGACCGACAACAGGGCATGTTTATACAGCTCCTTCCAAAAATAAAATCGACGAAAAAAATCAGTAAAGTCATAATGTCACAATTCCCCAAACTCAAAAAAGTAGTGATATTTTTGTTTTCGATTTGGAAACGTTCCCCATTGAGAAATAAGGTCCGAAATACTAAAGAAAAGAATGGATTCTAAATACAGTAAAACCTGTGAACCACAGAGAAGAATGAGGTGTCCTCCAGAGACAGAGAAACTACAGAGATGATTTCTCAGAGATGATTTATTTAATTCTGGGTCCTTTTATTCCATAAAGTCCAGGTGCTTGACTGTACAAACACATGAAGAAACCCAACATTAAATCTTAGTCCTCCTAATATTGATCTGAAAACACATAATTGACTTGTTTATATGCACTTGCTTAAGAAAGGATGCCATTGATTCAAACCAGTTGAGCTCATTAGCCCTGTTGACTCATTGGTCAATAAACTGGCTTTCTCTAATGAAGTTTCTCTCTATCCTAGGAAGAAACAGAGTTCAGTGAAAAAAAAAAACCAAAAAAACCCCCAAAAAACAGTAGCTTCCAATGCCACTGAAACCAAACTATTCAATTTAGCTTTCCGTTTTGAACTTTGCTCATTCTTATTTTGATTTTTCATTATACAAGAAATACATTTGTATTATAATATTTGAAAAACAGAAATAAAGAAAACAAAACAAAAATACTTTATTATACCCAATTCCACTACCTTCCACAGAGGTTATCATGGATTTTAGTTTGGTGTGGATCTCTTAAAACTGCTTTCTAGGAGTGCCTGGGTGACTTACTCGGTTAAGTGTCTGCCTTTGGCTCAGGTCATGATCTCAGGGTCCTGGGATCGAGAACCACATCGGGCTCCCTGCTCAGCGGGGAGCCTGCTTCTCACTCTGCCCTTGCTTGTGCTCTCTCTCGCTCGCTCACTCTCAAAAAAATATATTCTTTAAAATAAACAAACAAATACATACATACATACATAAAACTGCTTTCTTTTTTTTTTTTTTTAAAGATTTTATTTATTTGAGAGAGAGTGAGAGAGAGAAAGAGCACAAGAGGGGGGAGCGGGAGAGGGAGAAGCAGACTCCCCGCTGAGCAGGGAGCCCGATGCGGGACTCGATCCCGATCCCGGGACTCCAGGATCATGACCTGAGCCGAAGGCAGTCGCTTAACCAACTGAGCCACCCAGGCGCCCCATAAAACTGCTTTCTATATATTTATTTAGAAGTACTGTACATGGTTTATATTTTTAATATCTTTACCTATATGATATAATATATTATTCAATAACTTGCTTTCATATTCTTAATAGCATATCTCAGAAACATTTAATTATTTTAAATGGTTGTAGGATAATCTTTTTTTTTTTTAAAGATTTTATTTATTTATTTGAGAGAGACAATGAGAGAGAGAGCACATGAGAGGGGGGAGGGGCAGAGGGAGAAGCAGACTCCCTGCCGAGCAGGGAGCCCGATGCGGGACTCGATCCCGGGACTCCAGGATCATGACCTGAGCCGAAGGCAGTCGCTTAACCGACTGAGCCACCCAGGCACCCGGTTGTAGGATAATCTATAGCGTGGGTATACTCTGGTTCATTTTACTATTCTTCTAATAATCTACATTTAGATTGTGGCTAATTTTTGCAACTATGCTAACAATGCAGCAGTAAATATCCTCGTGCTTTCCTGTGGATGCTTCTTTCTGTCAGAAATTCCCAGGTAATCTGACTACTCAAGTACAACTGTATACCCTATGCATTATTAGTTTAAACTGAAGGGCAGGGAAGAGTGATTATATATAATAATTTTTGCTAACTTTCGTTGAGTACTAATTGTTTACCAGCTACTACTTGTGCATTAACTAAATGACCTTTAAAATGGCCCTATAAGGTAGCTACTATTGTTAGCCTTATTTTACATATGGGGAAACTGAGGCAGGGAGGACTTAATTACATAGCTAAAAGTCATAAATCTAGGAAATGGAAGAAGAGATTTGAACCCATACATATTCCTGGAGCCTATATTTTTAACCATTATACTGCACTGCCTCCCAACGTGACTATATAAGGAATTAATAAAGTAGTTTGTAAAAGTTCTTGGGTAATTTCAGTGTCCAGTTATTTTTGGATAGGGCGAGGGTGTGTGGGATTTATGTGGTGACATGTGAAGCGTATAAGAAGTGTAAATTAGAAAGAGACATGAAGGCTCAGTCATCCCAGATGAAGGAGATTTATAGAGAGTAGCTAAGGAAATAAAAATCTTAAAAATATTCACATGGATTCCAATTGTACAGTTTTATTCTTTACACATGTGTCCCTGGAAGGCACTTACCAATGTTACATTTAAAGGATGTTGAGAATCTGGAATTCCTCCAGGAGAAAAGAAAAACAGCCTAAAATGACAGAAAGTAAGTCCTAGGGAAAAAAATAAAGCCAAAGAAAACCATTCTGTAGATGTTAATTAATACCTGGTTACATGGTCCTGCCCTCTGTGTTCTGGCAAAAATGAAAATGAAATTCTTGAAACACAGTCCCTCTGAAATTCTGCTTGTTTTCTAATAATGGAGATGAGACCCAGGGAGAAATACTTGTGATATACAATACAGGGATCATATAGACAAAAGGAACAAATAATATAAAACATAGATAGGACACCCCCTCTGCGCTAGACATTGTTCAAAGACTCATCTCATTTAATTCCCACAGTAGCCATTGCCATAATTAAGGAAACAGGTGCTCTGAGTTATTAAATAGTGTGCTAAGACACAGGGCTGGTAACTTTGATTCAGACCCCAAATCTGCCTCACTCCAAAGCTCAGATGTTTCTTAGCACTCCTTTGGAAAAGAGAAGAAAACTGGAAAATGATTACTCTTTTCAAATAAGTGAAGAGTTCCTACAAGAGGTCCATAGCATGGACAGTTAGACTAGGAAGATTTCAGATGAATATACTGAGGATCTTTGTGTTGGATGAAAAACGTTCTATAAAGAGAAGGCTCATTCTGAGATCTTGCCATTTGCAACGACGTGGATGGAACTGGAGGGTATTATGTTGAGTGAAATAAGTCAAACAGAGAAAGACATGTATCATATGATCTCACTGATATGAGGAATTCTTTTTTTTTTTTTTTTTAAAGATTTTATTTATTTATTTGAGAGAGAGTGAGAGAGAGAAAGAGCACAAGAGTGGGGAGCAGGAGAGGGAGAAGCAGACTCCCTGCCGAGCAGGGAGCCCGATGCGGGACTCGATCCCGGGACTCCAGGATCATGACCTGAGCCGAAGGCAGTCGCTTAACCAACTGAGCCACCCAG
>NC_138383.1:9324912-9440294 GCF_054177405.1 Leptonychotes weddellii
AAAAAAGTGGATGGTATTTTGATGGGGATTGCATTGAATGTGTAGATTGCTCTAGGTAGCATTGACATCTTCACAATATTTGTTCTTCCAATCCATGAGCATGGAATGTTTTTCCATTTCTTTGTGTCTTTCTCAAGGAGATCAGTAGAGGGCCATGTAGCCAATGAGAAACATAGAGCCAAATAAGGAAAAGAATATAAAAGAGTAGGGATGGCTGAAGTGTAATGCATTGTGGGAAAGGGGACTATTTTAAGAAACACATAACATAGACCAGAATTGAGCATTGCCACTGAGGATGTGATCAAGTGGGAGGTTGGAAGAAATATTTTTGAAACAGGAGCAGTAATGATGAGGGAGCAGAAGGCAAGCTGAGGGCAAACACAAGCTGACACCCTGCAACCCACCCACCCCCAGAGCTGGGATATGTGTGACATCCTCAGGCAATCCTGCCTGTCCTAAAACTAAGAAAAGGGGAAAAAAAATGTTAACTAATAAAAATCACAGTCCAGCAAGACCTGAGTCTCCCTCAGTTTACAAATGGCTTAGTGATTTACATGAAAAAAGCATTCTTATCAATAACTTAACTTCCAGAAGGAAACTCCCAACTGTCTTAATGTTAATACTTTGCTAGAGGGAAAAACAACCTTAACTTGGCAAGGCCTCCAGTATCTTGCAGGTCCTCTTTAGCATACAAAAGTTCTTTTGAAAACCTCCCTTTTTCCTTACCTCCAACTCCCAGGTATATAATCAGTCACTCCTCACAACGCCCGTGCAGGTCTTTCTGCCCACAAGTCCTGTCCCCGTGCCTTAATAAAACCACCTTTTACACCAAAGATGTCTCAAGAATTCTTTCTTGGCCATCGGCTCCAGACCTCACCTACATTCAAAACTACATCAATAGGATTTGGCAAATGGTTGTATGTGGTTATGTGGAAGAGTGGATGGAGATAAAGGAAGGTGTCCAGGCTTTAAGCCTCTCTGCCTAGAACGGTGATACCATTGACAAAAGGAATAAATTTAAGAGGAAGCTCAATCTGGTAAAGAAGCATGGAGATTCAGGGATTAGTTCTGTTTAAAATATAGTGACATGGTGATGTTAGTCAAATACTCAAGAGAAGATAGCCTGTGGGCAGTTGGTCTCAGAAGTTACCCTGTGGGCAGTTGGAAACATGAGACCAGAGATTAAGGAACGTTCCACTTACCCTTCCTATGTACACAGGAAGATCTTATGTCCTAGTCTTCCTTGCATTGTGTTTGTAGCCATGTGACCGGTTTGACAACAGAATGGGGGCAGGAGTGAGGCACACCATTTCCAGGCATGTCCTTAAAACTTGTGCCTCATTCCACTTCTTTCTCTTTCCCTGCCTTTTGAATGACTGAAATTGAAGTAATGAGATGAGCAAAGAGCCCATATCCTTGATTCACATTCAGGGACAAGACACCTTCAGTATGGACTTTGATATTAGCAAGCAAACAAACTTTTGCTTTAAGCCAATGATATTTGGGGGTTTATTTCTAGTTGCCCTACAATGACTAATAATATAGTCAAGATTAGAGATCTACATAACCATTTTCTAGCTGACTGCATAAAAATGTATGAGCTGGCTGCATCTGAATTACTTGGGGCAGGGAAGGGGATGCTTTTGAAACTGCCATATTCTTGGTCCTAAACTAGACCTGCTGGTTTTAGAAGCTCCAGTGAGGGGCCCCTGAAATTTTATTTTTAGCAAGCAGCCTATGTGATTCTGAGATTAACAAAGGACCTATCTAGGAAGATAATGGAAGACATTAACTGGAATAGATTATCAAGAGAAAGGGAGAGAGAAATGAGGGTGGAGGTGGGGGTTAAGGGCCAAGATAAAGAATTTGGAGAATACCTGCATCTATGCAATGGAAGGAGGAAAAGAGCTAGAAATAATGAAAAAAATATATTATTATAATAAGGAAGTCAATAAGGTAAGTAGAAGACAACAGAAGAGAGAATTTCAAGGACCCATGGATGGTCCACAATGTCAAATATTTTAACAGCAGTGCTTCTCAAACATTAATGTGTATCTGAATCACTGGAGTATATTGAAAACCACGGAGTTTAATTCAGTAAGTCTGAGGTGAGGCCAGAGATTCTGCATTTCTACCAAGCTCCCAGGTGATATGGATGCTGCAGGTCCACGGACCACACTTTGAATAGCAAGACTTTATACAAATTGATACAGCCCAACAAAGAATGAGCCACTGGATTTTCTAACAAGGATGTCAATGGTGAATTTTAAGAAAGAGATTTTTAAGATGGTAAAGGAAGAAGCCAGATGGCATGCATTTAAAGAGTGTGTAGGTAATAATAAAATGGAGACATTTATCTTAGACTATACTTTCTTTAAAAAAAATGGAGGGTAATGAGAAGAGAAGCAAAAGAAGCACATAAGGGTAGGAAGTTTCTGAATGGGAAAATTATTTAATATAAAGAATATTGTGGGCTGAGACAAAGTAGTACTTGCTGATAAAAAGGAAATAAAATATACATTTACCATCTACTGCTTAGGAAGATATAGATCCAATTTTCTTTTTTTTTTTTTAAGATTTTATTTATTTGACAGAGAGAGACACAGTGAGAGAGGGAACACAAGCAGGGGGAGTGGGGGAGGGAGAAGCAGGCTCCCTGCTGACCAGGGGGCCCAATGTGGGGCTCGATCCCAGGACCCTGGGATCATGACCTGAGCCGAAGGCAGACACTTAATGACTGAGCCACCCAGGTGCCCCAATATAGATCCAATTTTCTTTCCTTAATAAAGTAAAAAATCAGTATCACTTCCCCCATATTATGTAGACCTTAAAATATTTAGCCATTATGATCTCATTTCCATCTTACATATCATTGTTTTCCAGTACATTATTTGCAAGTTGCTTTCTTTACCTATTCAATTATTTGTGGTTGTTGATGTTTTATATGAACATTGTCTAGATTTACCCACATGTTTACCAATTCCTTTCCTCACCTTCTTGATAATTTTTTTTTTCCAGGTGGGTGCAACATCCTTCTTCCTGAGCAGTCTTGCTACTCAAAATGTGGAGATTGGATCAACACTTGAGAGCTTAGTAGAAATGTAGAACCTCAGGATCTAGACCAAATGAATCAGAATTTGCATATTAACAAGTTTCCTACGTGACTTCTGGCACATTAAGGTTTGAGAATTTCTAAGTGGGACCTGAGATGCTGCATTTCTGACACCTTCCAGGTAATGCTCATGTCACTGACTCTGGTCCAAGAGATGGTTCACAGCAAGATTTGAGGTTCATTTAGGTTATTTACTGATAATAAGTAATTTCAAGTTTTGATGTCTGAAAATGTCTTTATTTTATGTCATCTTGGGAATTGTTGTTTAGTATGACACACAATATGAGGTAGAGAGTTATTTTTTCTTTCATTTGAGAGATGTCCCAGTTTTCTGATTTCACTTGTTTCTGCTGAGAAATTTTCTATTCCTATAATTAATTGGGCTTCCTCTGTAGGTAACCTTTTTATTCTCTTGATGTTTTTAAAATGTTCTCTTTGTTTTTGAAATTGTGTAGTTTCTTGACTAATATTTTGTGAATTTCTTTTTAAAAAAATACTGCTTCAAATGTATATTTGAGTCTGTAATCTGAGGACTCGAGTCTTCAAATAATTCTGGAGTTGTTCTTAGTTTTTTTCTCTGTGAATATTTATTACCCTATGCTTTTCCTATTGTCTCCTTCTGGAATGCCTTTCAAACATTTGATGGATCTTCTCCATGCTGCTTAACCTTTCTTTCTGATTTTATAAGTTTTGCCTCTTTGTATTGCATTCTGAATCATTTCTTGATATACCTTCCAGTTCACTAATTTTCTCTTCAGCTGTGCTTTATCTTCTGTTTAATATTTACATTGAGTTTAATCCCAATGCCCATGTAACTGTGGTTTCCATTGATATAGATCTCCCTAGGTCTTTTTCTTTTTTCAATACTATAACATTGTTTCATATATTCTGGCCCATTTTTTAATTTAATTATTCTAAATGCATTTATTTATAAGTCTGCCTCCCAAAAGTCCTCTATTGAATATTTTTGAAAGTCTAACATGTTATTTTTTCAGGATTTTGCTTAAGGGAGCCTGTTTCCTTGAGCAGTACTTCTCAAACTTTAATACATATTTGAATCATATGCACATATTATAAAATCACATGTTTTGACCCAGTTGATCTAAGGAAAGTCCTGAGATTCTTTGTTTTTAACAAGCTCCCAAGAGATTTTGATGCTCTTGGTCCACATGCCAGTCTTTAAACAGGAAGTCTTAAGAGTATTTTTATTATTTTCTTTTATTTACTTATGTCTGAGGAGGAATTATGTGGAAGGATTTTATGTGACCTGGTTTGAAAGTCCCTCTGAAAATTGTTTGTTTTGATTTCTGTCAGGGACATTAAACTGGGCCTATTATGTGTGTATGCATGTACACATGCTGATTTTTTTTTTACTTGTGATCTTCAGGACCGTTCAAGTAGTATAAATTTGCATGCCAAATCTTCACTAAGGCTGTACTGTTGTTATGAACTCTCAAAAGAGGGTTTTTCCCCTCCCTTCCTCTCAAATACAGAGCCAGAAAACAAAACAAAACAAAATAAAAAACAAGATTCCATGTCATATCTCTTGGCAGATATTTTCTATTGTACTCCTTCATTGGAAGTGTAGTCTTTCAAAAATTTGGATTTTATTTGAAGATGTCAAGTCTTACTTCCCACCTTGTATGGACCCAAGACCTTCTCTCTCATCCACGTTATTCATTAAATTCAAGTTCTCAGGACAGTTAGACAGTAAGTGGCAGCTTACTTATGGCTCCAGCTTTCTCTTCAGTTTTTGACCTTTGGGATATTTACCCTCGTATTTCTAGGGGTTTCATATTGGAGCATATTTCAAGATATCTAGTGTGCACTGTTTTTGAATATAAATCTGTTAAACATTTAGAAGGATTTCTAAACAGAATGGTTAGAATTTTTTAAGTACCTAATACTAATAGTTAAAATACTAAGAATCTAGAAAGTTTCAATTCTAAGAGACTCCCAAATAGATGAAATTTTATTTTATTTAGAATTTCGTCAACTTCACCATTATTACACTGAACTTTTCCCTTTTTAACCAGTTGTGTTGGCGTAGTATAGACACAGCCTGAATCATCATGAAGGATGGAAATTGGGTTTTAATCTATAAAAAGCTAAAAAAAAAATGAGATGTGATGCCATGGAGACCGATGATTTTTTTTTTTTTTCTGTCTCCTAGGGAAAGATTCAGAACCAAAATGATGAACAAATTTAATTTCAGATTACTAAACCGAAGTACAGGTGTGTCAAGTGTGAGCATTTGCAAATGTGTCTGGCTCTGATAAGTAAGACACTCTCAAAGAGATTATTCTACCGGTTCTTTATTCCAGTTTCAAGATCATAAACTGGTTAGGAAAATAACTGTGTAGGCACTTTCTATCTCTCAGATGCTTTATTTCTTTAAATTGTTCTACAAAATAGAAAACACAATATAAGTAGCACCCACCCCCCGAACTTGAAATACCCTGAGCAATCATGAATGTAGAATATTCTGGGACTCAAGGACCATCAAAAGTAAAAAGGATGCATCCAAGGGGTCTAGAAGCTTGGAAGAATAAAGAGGCTCTAGAGATTCATGCCTCAGATTTTTTCCAGAATGTCCACTGTTGTGCTCAAAAGAGGCTTCAGACCCAGGGAAGATTCAAGCAATCTTTGGTAACAAAACGGAGTCAAAAGGTAGAGGAAGCTACTCTCCAAGAGACAAGGGAAAATAATAAGAGAAAGTTCAAGCTATGAGTGATAATTTTAAGTATAGCAAGAGTAATATAGTCTCAGATAATTGTTTATTCATGCCTGCACTCAGTGATGAGCTGGAGATATAGAGATAATATAGCACAGTAGTTAAATATGCAGGCTCTAAAGGCAGTGTACCTAACTCCAAATTCCACCTTTACCACCTATTAGTAATGTGCTAAGCCTTGGTTTCTCCATCTGTACGAGAAAGGTAACAAACCTGGTAAGACTGTTGAGATCATTATGTCGAGATCATAATGTAAAGTGCTTGGCACAGTACCTGGCATCTAGTATGTGCTAAAAGATAATGATGGTGATGGTAACAGTGGTAGTGGTGGCAGCATTAGGGTTTCCGTAGGGTCTGGACAAGAAAGCTGGGGATTAGATAAAGATTGTGCATTTGATTGCTTATTCATTCATTTAACCGTTCAGCAGACCTTTAATACACACCAGATGTTGTTCTGGGTATCTGGAATTTGGAAATGTCAACCAGAAAAAAAAGACTAATGCATACTTCTGCAGACTGGCCAACAGAGCTTAGTAGAAAGACCACAAATGGGAAGCTCCAGAACTAACCACCGCTCATCACCGGCATAACCTACTCAACCCACCAACAGTAAGACCGCTTCTAGATGGCACCATATGTTTAGACTGAATCCATGACACATTTCCTCACTTGTCACTACTGACTTAAATATGAAGAAGTTGGCAGTGATGCCAACAATTTATGGCAATAAGAAATATTACTGAAATATGATAGACTATAGTTAATACTCAATTACCCGCTCTTCTGCCAGGAGCTTGACTCTTTCTGACATTCCGGTGCAAAACAAAGTGCTTGGAGTCCAGTGCTTACTTTTGAGTATTGATCTGACCACAGCATAGTTGTAGAAACTGTAGCATGTGATCTTCAGATCTTCAGTCTCTTCGTTGTATTCGAGATTGTAAAGTTAAATGAGTTCATGGGAATGCAAATGGCATAGTATAGTAGATAATAGTGGGTGTGTTGGGTATTTCCAGCTCCTCTCTCAACCATGTTTCACCCAACCCATATAGAGACCACATCAAAGGGCTCCATTACCTCTGATTTCTGGTTGAGTTTGTCTAAGAGGAGGCATTGGGTAGGTGGGAGGAGAGTGATAGCAAAGTGCTTATCCTCTTTACACCCCACACGATCTGTATTCCTGCAACAAAGTTCATAACTACCATCAGAGGTCCTCTTGGCATAGCTGGCCTTCTAACTTCTGACAATTACTATCTCACCCCCATCCTTAAAGTGGTAGTCTGTCACTAGCCCCCGGACATTAAAGCATCTCTTATTGTAGGTTCTAACCCTGCCTATCCCACTGTAATAATCCCTTTATGAAAACTCACTCACAATTTCCCAAATTGTTTGTGCCTCTTGTTTCCTGCCAGGATCTCTGGGGTTTTTTTGTTCCTGGGCTCTGCTGTTTCAGTCTGGATTTCAAATTTGCCCCTATCTTTTACTAGCCGTATGAACTTTGGCAAATTAATTGACCATTCTGGCCTCAATCTCCAGATCTCTTGCTTTGGGGTCCAGATTGTCATAGAGACTGTGTGGCGCATAATTAGCTTTAACACATGATAATGATCAATAAGTGGAAAATACTTTATCAGTCTCCCTACTCTACACATGGAAGGTTAGTTAATGACAATGGTTTTATAAGTTAATGACAATGACCTAGTTTGGTGCCCCACTTACTGTTACAGGAGAGTTAAGAAAGCACTATTTTGCACAAGAAAATAATATCACATTTTAAAATAAATTAAAATTGACATAGGATTCTTTGATAGCCAGCCTCCAAGATGACCTCCAGTGCTTCTCATTTGCTAGCATTCATGCTTTTGTACAGTTCCCTCTCCCGTTGAATAAGGCTTGCCTGCAGAATCCATAGGATGCTGCAGAAATGATGGCATGTGGATTCTGAGTCTGGGTCATAAAAGTCATTGCAGCTTCTTGGATCACTCATTCTGGGGAATGTCAGCTGCCATGTCATAAGGATACACAAACAACCCTGTGAGGAAATCCATGTGGCAAGAAGTGACACCTCCCGCCAAAAGTCAGTACATGCCAACTGGCACCCGAGTGAGTCCCCCCCACCAAGTGAATACTTCAGCCTCAGGCAAACCTACCATTGACTTCAGATGCTATGACATCTTGACTGCCATCTCATGAGAGACTCTAAGCCAAAATCACCCAGCCAAGCCATTCCAACGTTCCTGACCCTGGCATAGCTGGCCTTCTAACTTCTGGCCAGAACTCTATGAGGGGATAAACGTTCACTGGTATTTTTAAACCACTGTGTTTTGAGGTAATTTGTTACACAACAGATGGCTGATTGATTTCCCTGTATCCCAACATATCTATTGAATACTCAGGAATCTGTGACTTAAAAAAGCTAAGCCCTGACCTTCTTGGTAACAATTAATTTAAATGTTTGAATCTCATGGGAGTCACTATGCTCCAATCTACCATCCTAATGAGAAAAAACCAGCATTGTTTCTCATTCTGACTTCTGAGTGATAGACCACTTCATCTTGGTCTGGTTTTAGTCTAGCTCTAAGCAGAAAACAGCTTCTACTATCACCTTGGAGAGCTCATTGAAGACTATAACCATTCTTGGATGTAGGAGAGCTACTTGATGAGTTTAATACTGTTCTTACCTTTGCCTGTGTTCTTTATAGTGTCAGTACTGCACTCACTTTATTGCACCATATAATCATTTTCATTAATGTTTAAACTTTTCAATGATGTATCCTTCTAATCTTGTCATACTCTTTCTTACATACAGGTTGGACAAAGCCTATTTATTCGGCCTCTTTAATTTATTCTTTAATCTTCATTCATAAATCAGTTGGCTGGTCTTCTTCCCTGGTTTTTCCAGTTCTTTGAACTCATTCCAATTGTATCAGGAAAAAAAGGAGTTCCCTACCAAGCAATGTGGTTTGACCACAACACTATCTCAGCAGTGCACTGAATACCTGCTGGTAATACCTTTCGTTCATTTGTCGAGGCAAGGTAACTCCTAAGAATGGGAAATATTGGGTTTCCTTTCTTTCTTTCTTTCTTTCTTTCTTTCTTTCTTTCTTTCTTTCTTTCTTTCTTTCTTTCTTCTTTTCTTTCTTTCTTTCTTTTTAATCTATCATCTATATCAAATGTGTTCCAGTAAAACATGCTACAGTCACCAAAGTTTCAAGATACTGAACCTAGAACTCAAGGTTGCTATTTTGGATCAGTGAAAAATTAAAAGTAAAAGGTGAAAAGATTAACCAGTTCCCTATGATGTTTTAGTTTTTCAGTATCTGCCCTATGGAGTTTTTCTTCCAAACATTGAATTCAAAGCTATTTTCCTCTAAAAAATATCTTTCTGATATTATTGTCAAAAATTCCAAGTGCTTAGCCCATACCTACATACATTGTCTTTGCACTATTCCATAAATATGTATTTTTCAAATCTTTGATTTGATTTCGTTTGGTTTAGAATATCATGGCTGCATGGCAAAGTGATTTGGAATTCAGGAGCCTTGAGTTTTAATATTGTCATTCCCACCAATGAGCTTTTATCATGGAGGATATCATTTACCTTCTGTGTCTTTCAACAAATCATAACCATTCATTCTCCCTTTCTCAAGGAATTGTCAGATAACCTAAGATATCTCATCTATAAGTACTTTTTTTTTTTTTATTTGAGAGAGAGAGAATGAGAGACAGAGAGCATGAGGGGGAGGAGGGTCAGAGGGAGAAGCAGACTCCCCGCCGAGCAGGGAGCCCGATGCGGGACTCGATCCCGGGACTCCAGGATCATGACCTGAGCCGAAGGCAGTCGCCTAACCAACTGAGCCACCCAGGCGCCCCTCATCTATAAGTACTTTAACTATAATAACTTCACAGCTTTCAAAGTCTTGAATAAGCCTATGATACTGAAATAAAATCCAATTACATGCACAGGCTACTTACATTACAATAGAGATAAATGAGATTAGAATCATATCAGGAGAAAATAAAGATTAGCACACATGTTCAGATACATTAACTCCTGTGTTTTAACAGTAAGTTTTTATGTTAGTCTTCAAAACGAAACTAAAGTGTCCAAATTCATATCTCTTTTCACAATCAAGAATATGGTTTCATGTAAAAAGAGGAACACCATGGCCAAGGGTTGGAAAAATATGTCTCTGTGCAGTGGGCATTCCATTTTAAAGTCATAGATCTGCATTGATAATCTTAAATACATTGTTCTTCAGTTCAGAAATCCTTTCTGACAAGAGGTGCTGGAAGGTCACTTCTGCATGCTAAGCTGACTTGGTGGTTTCATGGTGATCCTTGATGCATGCAGACAGCAAATGGGATGTCTGCCATTCAGTGAGGGCTCACAAGTCCTCTATAGAAATCTGTTGGCTTCTCTGGGCTCACTGTCTTCTATTAAGAGATGAGAGTCATACTCTAGGCAAGATAGATTTTTGAACTGATAATTACATGACCATGCATAGACTTTCACATCATGCCTGGGACAGAGTAAAGTCTTGATATATAATGATAATAATAAGTCATTTTCTCATGTAAGTGCATCCTTTCTATAAAATATTGAAAACAGTCAATTCATGGGAAGTATCATTTCTAATAGGACCAATATGATCGTCCCCGTAGTATAATCCCTGAAATTGTTTTTTTAAACCACAGCTGTCTATTTCTTTTGTTTATTTACCCCCACTATAAAGAAGGAACACGACTTTAATACTCGTGAACTCTTATCTTTATATATTATTTTTTAAAACTCCCATGTTCAGGTTAGCTTCTCAAAGGATAAGCATAAATCAGAAACACAAGGGAATAAGTAGACAAAACAAAAGGAAGAGGAAAAAAAAAAAACCTAAAGTGTAGGTAGGTTTGGACTGAAGAGGAGAAGATAAAATGAAACCAGATGGAGATTTATACCTTTTTTCTCAGTTTCACTGAATGGAGCAGATAATCAGAAACATTTCCTCAATGTTGGTTTTCTAATCTCCTCTGTCACCTTCCACCAAAATATTAGGCCAGACAGAGGTTCTTTGCACTCCTCATCTTCTATCACCTTTCTCTTTAGAGGAACATGCACTTTCATGAGCAAGCTCTTAAATGACCACTGAAAGAAGCTGAGTAAATATTTTCAAGATAAGCCTAGAGGTCTTACTGTCTCTAAATCATCAACAGGCAAAGAGAGAGAGAGAGATAGGGAGAGGCAGTTTCCTATTCAAACATGTTGCTTAAGAGCTAATGGGAGTATTATTATGATTGATAGACCAGAATCTTTGTCTTCAGGAACACTTAATGGGATAGGAACTGACCAATATTTACATTGGAGGTGAAGCCACATTTTATTTCATCTGGGGTCAAATATTACCAAATGAGAAATACATTCCTCAGATGGATGCAGCTTTCACTTCACCCCAACCTGGGTGTCTGAGAGTCCCATGGAATCTTGCAACCAATCTCCATTTATAATACTCCCAAGCTTCACATTTCAGCAACAAAGGAGGATCACTAGGTTGCTTCAGTTTTAGGGTGGGTGAATAACAAACTGTAAGGTGAGGAAAGCATATAAGTCAAACTCTGAAAACTATAAATGCTATAAATGGCTTCTTAACTGCATGAGTGCACAATGACTATAAAGTAAAATGTCTCCACACAAATCGAAATGGTGGGCTGAATGGTTCAGACGTACAGAAATAATAGCAGTGTGGTTCTGTCATTAATGATGGTGACTGAGGAAAAAAAAAAGTGTGCAATTATTCCAGTCAATAACCAGAAGATGATTTTCTAATTCTAGTTTGATATTCTGATATTTAGAACAGCGATGTTTTAGATCTGTAAGTCTGTGAGTGCATTCTTTTCTTTCTGGTTTGTGACATTTTATTAAAGTGAAGAGAACCAGGCAACCCTTGAGATTAAATAGAAAGAGCATTCCAATGAGAACTTTGGAAGACCTCTCAAGGTCAAATCCAGGCTTTCGGCTTGATAACCAACTGCCTTAAGTAAAAGAGAACGGTAGCTAGCTCAGGGCAAATAATGTTCTCACATTGGCTCCGGGATTGAAGACTGGCTCTAAGTTGTTGCCTATATCCCTCCTTAAATTCCTTGTCTCCTGCTCTTTTTTAAAATTACTCCAATCAGGACTTGCCTTTCCAATTCCACCAAAACTGCTTTTATCATAACCATCAATGACTTCAGTTCTATAAGTTGTGGCCAATTACTCATTTGACACAGTTAACCACTCCCTTCTCCTGGGTTTTCAGAACATTGTATTCACCTAGCTCTAGCTCTCCTCCTATCTCTCTGGGATTTCCTAATGTTTTTGCTTGTTCCTCTTCATCTCCCCAGCTTCTAAATATAGGCATGGTTAAGGGTCAGGTTTTTGGACCTCTTTTCAATCTACAACTCACTCCCTCAGAAATGCTGATGATGCATAAATTTATATCCCAGCCAAGAACTTCTCCCTGAGAATCTAGACTCATAATTCCAACTGCCTATCAGAAATCTCCTCTGGGACACATAATAGAAATCTCAAACTAAGAATGTCCAGTGTTAAACTTTTGATGTACAATCCAAAATCTTTCCTACCTCTATAAATGACAGTTCTTCCCTGTTTAGTTGCTGAGTCAAATATCTTAGAATCGTCCTTGGCTCCTCTCTCCCTCCTATATATTGCATCAACAGCAAATCTTATTGGCTTTGACTACAAATTGTGCACCAGCTGTGACTGTTTCTCAACACCTCTATGGCAAGCACTGTGACCATCCACCATGATCTTTCTGTTTTCTGCAAGAGGTCCCTTTCTTCTTAATCTCCCTGTGTTGTCCCTGTAGTCTTTTCTAAATACAACAGCCAAAAACACCTTTGAAGAATACATTAGATCATATTACTCCTCGTGCAAAACTTCTGGTGCCCTCCCATATTGCTGAATAAAAACCAAAGTCCTATTGGGAATCACTCCTCTCCCTCATCTCTTCTTATTCTTGCTCATTCACCCCAGGAACACTGGTCTCCTGGTTCTTCCTTGAATATGCCAGGTACACTCATGCCTCAGGGCCTTTGCATTTGCTGTTTCCTCAACTTGGAACACTCTTCCAGGTGTCTGCATGGCTCATTCTCTCATCTCCTTCAAATCCTGGTTTGAGTGCCCCTTCTCAATAAGGCCCTTTGTGAAATGCCTGTTTAGAATTTTACCCCAAATCCCTACACTGGCAATCTTTACCCCATCCCCCTTATTGATCTTATTCCATAACACTGATCTTAAATTTAAATGTGGCTTAAATCTACTTATTTGTTTTGCATATTATTTATCTCCTCCCACTAGAATCCATGCTTCATGAGGGTACAGATTGCCATCTGCTTTGCTCAGTGCTGTGTCTCCCAGTATGTAGAAAGTGCTCAATGGTATTTGCTAAGTGGATGAGTAAAAGTGAAACTGAGATTTTGTCACTGTTTCCTTCCCAATTTCTTTCACAATCCAGTTCCTTTGCTACTATATCTAGTCACACATTTTCCTATCTTAGGGCACCTGCTACCCCCATGCTCACGGCCAGACACTTCAACATCTTACACATCTTAACAGAAGTCTCTACCTGTCATTCTTTCCAACAGATCTCATGGTCTCATCCTTTTCCCCAAAGGCCAAGAAATTAATCCATGTTCAGTTGTTATTAACTGATGATAGATTGAATGTATAGTCCTTCCTGTGGGAACTGACATTTTAAGAGTGGTTCCTAAGAGATTTAGTGTCCTGTAATCCAAAGTATGTCTGTAATTATGAATGCAGTTCTTACATGGGAAAACAGGGAAACAAACTTAAGAGGGGACACAGTCTACTGTCCTCCTTCAGATCACTTGTATTATCACAAGAACTGAAGACTTAAACCAGGTTCTATGGTAAAATCCCAACTTTTAGTATAGGCTAACCAAAAGCCTTATCCAGATGATACTTTTACAAAAGGTAAAGGTATCATCTTAATCCATTTTCTACCTTTTCTGCTGCAGTGCAGGCTGTGGTATTTAACTGTCTCCCACAGCTGAGAGGCTTGTGCATGACAATGCTTCGGGACTCAGTGTTCTACCCAGATTCCTTCTTGTCGAGCAGTACCTGTACATGCCCTTTAACAGATGAGGAGGCTCATTTCTCAATTTTATCTGCAGCAGAGATGATTTAAATATTAAACAGAAGGATCTTATCACTCACAAGACTGATAAATCCCTTTAGGTCCATAGAGTTCCAGAAGGACTTTCCATCAGGATTAGAGCTGAGACTTTTCGTACATGGAATTCGCTTTAGAGAAGTTGCCTAACACTAAGCTGAAAGTATTTTGAACAGGCAGGAATGGAGTAAGATCTGACCCTTTTTCCCAGTGTCAAGCTGAATCTCTGTAGCCTTTTTCTTGTAGCTCACAGGCCAGTCTGACCTTTTTCAGCCTAGTGTTCATGATGTTCACCATGCCCATGAGGCCCACTGGGCCCTGTTTGCCCTAGAGGACAGTTCATCATGTGGCTTGCAACTCTTTTGAGTAGAGGCTCTTAATTTCACACTTTGCAACACCATAGGGTCTGGAAGCATTAACCATTCTCCTGAGACCTCAGGACTACTACCAAGCAATACTCCTTTCCCCTCTATATAAATCACTACTTCTTCAGAACACAGCTATTCATCTAGAGGACACTCTACGCCTCTTTGTGACATTTTTTAGCTATTTACTTGTTACTTCATGCATTAACTATGTAGTCTTGCTTTTCCATCACATGAGCTTTCATGATCCAGTGAAGGATATTCATTCACACAGGTAGCTCATTCAGCATTAGCTTCACAGTGCTCTGACCTTCTTAATATTCTAATAATTTCCACCTTCTTCAAAGACTCCCTTTCATTACAGCATTTTGAGGTGTTTCTCCTGAAACAACTCTATTAACTCTGATCCTTTAAATTTTGAATATTATTCTTCCTATCCACTCTCAATCTTCATTCATGAAGTCATTCAACAAACACTTACTAAATATCAACAATATAACCCTTGGATACAAAACAATGAACCAAAGCCAAATGCTCCCTCTCTTCATGGAACATATTTTCTAGTGGAAGAAGACAGAGCTACCTGAAATAATAATAATAATATTAAATATTTTTGTAAAGTGGTATAATTATAAACTGAGATAAGTAAGAAGAGAGTAAAATGTAGACATTATAGTAGGGGATCTAAATATAGTTTGGAATATAAGGGGAGACTTCAGATAAAATCACTATTGAATTGATCACAGGAGGACTAGGATTTAGCCAGATAAAAGTTATTTGGCTGGGGAAGAGATTAACTTCTCTCAAATACAGTGTTGACAAAGCCTCAATTATCTGGAACATCATGGTCACTGGATATTTTGCATTAACACATCAGGCTTCATCTGTCACTCCTCATGCCTTGTGTAGACATGAGTTTCCATAGATTATCACTTTCCTTCAGACTAATGAACTTCACTTAACATTTCTTGTGATGCAGCTTGGCTGGCAATGAATTCTATCACCTTTCCTGTCTAGAAAGTCTTCATGTTAAAGAATATTATTTTACAAAATATAGACTCTAGGTCAACAGATTTTTGTGTGTTTTTATTGTTCTTCCCCAACACTTCAAGGTGACAATCTTGGTCTCCTGCCTTTTGGTACTTCTGTTGAGAGGTCAACAGTCTTTCTTGCCACCTGTGTATAGTGAAACCGTGTCCCATCCTTTCAAGGTTTTATCTCCAACCACTTTTTTTTTTTTTTAAGCACTTTATAATGTATCTTGTGGTGATTTGTTTTCCATGTATTCTGACTTGGTTTTACTGAGCTTCCTGAATCTGTTAGTTTATATATTTCAGCAAATTTGGAAAAACTTCCATTTTTATCTGTGCAGATACTAAGCTCTTTTTTCTCTTTCTGGTGCTCCCATTACACATATACTAGATTGTTTCATATTTTCCCATGGGTCACTGAGCCATAAACTTGAGGGGGAGGGGAGTGACTTTTTTTTCCCACTCTTTCTGCTTCATTTTGGATAGATTTGATTGCTCTCAAGTTCACTGATTTTTTTTAAGTCAGGAAATTTTTATTATGCAAAAGCTAAACCAAATATAACAAAAACAAAGCACTACTTTGCTGTACCTCTGAAATCTTAAAATCGAGTCACTCATTCAGCTCATTCTATCACTTTTTACTCCAACTCCTATGTATTATCCTTTAGTATTACTCTTTTTCTGACATTTACACCCATATGTACTTGGTATAAATCCTACTCTATGCATTAGAGAGTGTTATAAAGATCATAGTTCTTTAGTTTTATTTTGTCTCCTTTTTACTTTTTCCCTTCTATTTTCATTATCTAACATTTACAAAACACAGAATAGAAAAAGAAAAATCACAATCTGACTACCCAGAGACTACTCACTTAGAACATTTTTTTAAAAATATACATAACATTTACCATTTTAACCATGTTTAAGTGTAAAGTTCTGTGGCATGAAGTATATTCACATTGTTTTGCAACCATCACCACCATCCATCTCCAGAACTTTTTCATCAACCTCAACTGAAATTCTGTATTCATTATTTTTTTAAAAGATTTTATTTATTTATTTGACAGAGAGATACACAGCAAGAGAGGGAACACAAGCAGGGGGAGTGGGAGAGGGAGAAGCAGCCTTCCTGCGGAGCAGGGAGCCCGACAAGGGGCTTGATCCCAAGACGCTGGGATCATGACTTGAGCCGAAGGCAGATGCTTAACGACTGAGCCACCCAGGCGCCTGAAATTCTGTATCCATTACATAGGAACTCCCCATTGCTTCCTCCCCCAGCCCTTGGTAACCACCATTCTGCTTTCTGTCTCTACGAATCTGACTAATCCAGGTATCTCATACAAGTAGAATCATACAGTATTTGTCCACTTGTGGCTAGTTTATTTCATTTAGTATAATATCCTCGAGGTTCATTCAAGTAATAGCATGTATCAGAATTTCCTTACTTGTTAAGGCTGAAAAATACTGATTGTATGTATATTCCATCTTTTGTTTATCCATTTATCCATCAGTAGACACTTGGGTTGCTTATACTCTTTGGCTGAATAATGCTGCTATGAACATGCATGTGCAAATATCTGTTTGAGTTCCTACTTTTATTTCTTTTGGGTAAATATCCAAAAGTTGAATGATGAATCGCATGATAATTCTATGTTTAATGTTTTGAGGAGTCAGGGACACTGATCTTTTATTCTGCACTGTCTGACTGGCTAAACAGTTTACCCAGTCGGTTTTTCATTCCAGTATTATATTTTATACTTCCACAATTTCCATGTTTCTTTTTTTTATAAGTTTCATTTTGCTATTGAGACTGATTTTTTCCTTCATTGTCTTCATATTTTCTTTTAACTTCTTTAGTATGTGTATAATTGTTCTTTTAAAGCTCTTTGTTTCTAATTCCATTGTCTTCTTTCTGAGTCTATAGTTATTGATTTTTATTTTGCTTAGGGTCACAATTATCTGCTCTTTTGCAGTTCTAGTTGTTTTTATCATGACGTCCCTTGCTGTGGTTTTCTTTTTGATTATTTGGCCTGGAGCTTACTGAGCTTCTTGGATCTGTTAGTTTGTAATTTTTGACAAATTTGGAAACATTTTTACCATTAATGTATAATGGACATAGGGATATCAAGTTCTTGAGTGTTTGGATTTGTTTCCCTCTCTGTTGAGTTTTGTTCTGGTGAGTTCATTTACTTTCATATCAGTCTGATAATTTTATGTGTTTTCAGACTTTGTTAAGGCGTATCTAGCTATGCCCTTCTCCTATGTGTGGACTCACATCTACTGAATGTTAATGCTGTTCAACAAGATTTCTTCATTCTAGATGGTAGGAAATTAAAGGTTTCCCCACCCTGCCCAAGCTCATAGTTCCACAATAACTTGTCTTTACTCAGGAGTTGTTCTTTGCCGAGGCTTATGGAATATCATCTCACACACATACAGCTTGGTGTTCACCAAATCTTCAGTGGGATACCTATGTAGATTTTAGGAGCTCCTTCCCTACCCAGTTTTTCCTCTCTAATGCTGTGCCCCACCAATTCTAGCTGTGCATCAGTAGCGCTGAACTCCATCTCTCTCTTCGACTCAGCAAGACCACTGTTTTCTGATGGGGTTCCTGTCCGTACTGCAGTGCAGAAAATGCCTCTATACAGACAGCTGGAGCGATCATGGCACTCACCTCATCCATTTCCCTTCTTCAGGGATTACAGAACTGCACTGCATGATCCAACATTGAAAAACAGTAATTTCATATATTTTGTCTGGTTTTATGATTGTTTATAATGGGAGGATTAATGCAGTGTAGTTACTCCATCATGGCCAGAAGCTGGAACCTCTCCTCTATTTTTTCATCCTTGGTTTCTGTTGTCAGCTTTATAATTCCACCCTCTTCTCAAATGTTCTTCAGGGTGTTATCTTTGGCCTTCTCCTCATTTGATTCACTCTCTAGGATGATCTCATCTGCTCCATGGCTTCAATTATCATTAATATGTTAAGGACCCCTTAAATCTATATCTTCTGCCAAGCTTCTCTTCCTTACGATTCTGAGTATTATATTCAATTGCCTATTGGACCGTCCCAGTTAGAAGGATTAAGACATCACCAAGTCAATGTCCAAAACCTAATTCATCATCTCTCTCCATAATGGCCTTTCTTCCTGTATTGCCTACTGCATGTACAGAGACATACTGTCCACCAGGCACTCAAACCAGAAATCTGGGTTTTATCCCAGCCGCCTCCTTCTCTCTAATCCTTTACATCCGATCAGCTACCAGTTCTCAGAGATTCTACTTCTTAAATGTTTCTCAAAACCATTTCCTTCTCTCCAGCCTCGCTGCACTCTCTTAACCCACATCCTCATAATTTCTTCCATACGTCACTGCAAAATTCTCCTAAGAGCTAATTTTTATACATCATTCATTGCCAGGCACCATTCTAAGCACTTTGGTGTACATTAATTCTGAATCCTTATAAAAACTGCATAGAGTAAGTGCTATTATTACTACAGAAGGAAAAACTGGGGCACGGAGAGAACTTCCCCCAAGGGTTACACAATTATCAAGTGGCAGAGCTGGGATTTAAATATGGGCAATCTAGGGACTCCTGGGTGACTCAGTTGGTTAAGCATCCAACTCTTGATTTCAGCTCAGGTCATGATCTCAGGGTCGTGAGATGGAGCCCTATGTCAGGCTCCATGCTTAGCGGAGTCGGCTTCCGTCCCTCTCCTTCTACCCTCACCCTCCCCCCCCACACTGACTCTGTCTCCTTCTTGCAAATAAATTAATCAGTAAATCAATAGATCAATAAATCTTTAAATATATTAGTCTACCCTCAGAGTCTTTGGTTTAACCATTGGTCTACACTGCTTCTCACAATGATTTCTTATCTCCATACCCAAAATATATCAAAAATCTATACTGACTTTTCTCAAATAGGAATTTGATCATTTCTCTCCTCTAATTAAAATCTTTCAGTATATGTCATCCTCAAGGTACAATCCACACACTAAATTCTCTATGTATTCTACTCTTATCTAAGAACAAGAGCATCTTCCCTTTCTGTGCATTTTTTCTTCCCTATAGTTAGTTAACCTCTTTTCATTATAAAGTATTCTTTTGGGGGAAAAATTTCCTCACATCTTTTCCCTTACCTACATCTGGGTTTCAAGCTCACACTTCCCGTTCCCTTAATACTCTAGTTTTCTTGATATCTTACTATTTATCTCACTATTTAAATCACCTACTAGACTCTGAGTTCTCTAAAGGCAGGGACAAGGTCTTTTGCCCCCACCCGGTGCTCTATTCCCAATGCTAGCAGAGCATCTGACACAGTCTGAGTGTCCATTACATATCTTTTAAAAGATTTTATTTATTTATTTGAGAGAGAGAGAGCGAATGCACAAGCCAGTGGGTTAGGGGGAGAGGCAGAGGGGAAAAGCAGACTCCTTGCTGAGCAGAGAGCCCGACGCAGGGCTCGATTCCAGGACCCTGGGATCATGACCTAAGCTGAAGGCCGAGACGCTTAACCCACTGAGCCACCCAGACGCCCCCCCATTACGTATTTGAATGGATGACTGAGTGAACACAAAGATGTGTAAAACCAGCTGCATTCATCCTAACTCAAACTTCTATAACGACTTTAATGTTGCCACTAAGAGATGCCCTAGAAACAGTAAAAGGATACTGCTTTCAATGAAAATAATGAATCATCCACAGATGAGTTGGTTTTAGATTTCAAAATGCCAGCCTCCTGACCTTCAGTGTATTTGAATGGTGTTGTATCAGTTCTTCACAGAAAAGCATTTCTGGTGACAGAAAACTTAGAAGTAACAATTAGGTTTTCCAGTAGCAAATCATCTTTAAACATGGAGGATCAGAGGCGATGACAGAGGTGGTTCAAAAGCCAAAGTCTACATGGTGATTTCTCTGTTTACAGAGAGATTTGGGAAGCCACCACTGAAGTATTTCTAGTAACATGTACATTATTGATCTTCATTTATCTCAAAAATATTTTAAAAACCTGGTGTAGAATTCTAAGTCATGGTCTAACTATCCAGCCTTAGATAGAAGTTAAATCACTATGATTTAGTTATACAACTTCTCTCTTCTGCGTGACACCCCGCCCACACTCTTCCATGCCATCCCACCACTCCAGCCTTGTGAGTGTAGCATCTCTCTCTCTGTCCTTATCTGTGTATCTAGGAAAGCTCAGAAATTCATCTGGCTAAGAAACTCATAAGGTTTTAAATTAAACTTTTTTTTTTTTTGTCTTAGAAGATGAAAGAAGATTCAGGACTGTAAATTCTATCTGGACATATTGTTGTTGTTTTTTTTTTTAAACATTTTATTATTATTTTTTTAAAGATTTTATTTATTTATTTGAGACAGAGAGAATGAGAGAGAGAGCACATGAGAGGGGGGAGGGTCAGAGGGAGAAGCTGACTCCCTGCCGAGCAGGGAGCCCGATGCGGGACTCGATCCCGGGACTCCAGGATCATGACCTGAGCCGAAGGCAGTCGCCTAACCGACTGAGCCACCCAGGCACCCCTGGACATATTGTTTTTATAAGGGAAATTCAGCCAGCAGGTAACAAAAATAACTTTGCCTCTGCTTACCTCTCCTGCATACCTACATTCCTTTCCCACACTTCCTTTGTTTTTGGTGAAGAAACGTGAAAGAACAAAGGTATCTGCTAGGAAACTGATGAATCATCTTTCTTTTTGTTTTTTTTGTTTTTTTTTACCATAGTATCTATTCCCAACAATTTCCTACCATTTATAATAATGTGTTATTAATACTAATCTTGTGATCTTCAGGCTGTGGCACCAACTGCATTGGGAGATAAATAGATTTGGTTTCTGAAATTCTAGAGTTCAGTGGAATTTATTGACAAAGCTCATTTCCACTGAGAGTCTTGGTCATCTCTACTAATTAGACACAAGGAAGTTGTCCATTGCTCTCACAAGCACTGATGTTTAGTCTTTCCCCCCTTTTGTGGACATGGTGAAATAGTGCAGAAAATATACTGCCTGGCAGTGTGCCTGACTTCTGTACTTTCTCACACACTTTATCACACACTTTTTCTAAGAATGTGTGTGATAATGAGATTTTTACAGGTATGACACTTCAAATAATAATAATAAACCTTGTCCAACAAAGTAGAATGAAGGGTGACATTTTATTATCCCTTTATGTTAGGATTCTGTAAACATAGTTTTTATTAACTTTAAAGCTGATATCTCCCCCATTACAGTGAAAATATTTTGGGGGCCTTTTGAGTTTATAGAGAGCCTAATGAGTAAACACAAGTACATAAAAATATGCCCTTGTTTTTGACACTGGACGAGTAGTTATTTTACAAGATGAGTAGGTCGGTCTCCTGTGGGTTTCTTTTTTTTTTTTTCTAGTATAATTATTATCTCAGAGAATATACTTACTAGCTTTAATAAAAAGACAGTTGTTCTATCAGAGGTTTTTTACTCTTTATTTGTCTTGTTAAAGGAACTCTCCCTTGTAACAAAGGCAACTGGGTTCGTGTTTAGAAAATTGCTCAAGATTCTCTCTCCTCTGCTCCAAGGAGAAAGAACTAGCTCTTATCTAGTACTTTTTTTTTTCTTTCAGTGCATTTATATTTTATTTTCAGAGCTGCTGTGCGCAATTCAGAGCTTTTGGTCAGCAGTTCTAAAACCAAATAGAACCCAGCTTCCATAATTCATACATACAGTATTATATTTTAAGTAATTGTGTGTGTGTGTGTTTATCTGTTAAACAGAGGAGTTTTTGCTCAGATCAGAAGTGTCTCCATGGATGTACATGTGTGCAGCTGAAAGTCAGGGGGCCTGAGTGCTCATTGCAGCTCTGTTCCTTTTTTGTGTGACTTTGAGCTAATCGCTTACATTCCATCTCATGCAGTGTCTGTTCTATAAAGTGAGGGGTTGGACTCCTACTTCCCTTCTAGCTCCCGACTTCTTTTATACATAACCCTTCATACACAACCCTTGTAAAATGTTGACATATGATATGTTTAAGGCACAGGTATCATGTGATATGTCCAAAGTATATAACACAGAAACAAAATATGTCTTAAGTCATGCTCAGTATGTTGCATTAAATCCTTAAAACAAAGTTTATCTAGACTCACCTTACTCTTTCTATTTGAACCCATAATTATAGGATTCTAAGCCATGGAGTTAACTTACTCCCAGCCCTCATTTTGGTCACAAGGTGTAATCTAATCCTCTCAAACTGTGGAATACTAAAAATCACACTAAGGCTGAAAAATGCCAAAACAAACATGTTTTTAACAGATTCAGGGAAAGCAGAAATAAAGTGGTGTTTTCCCCAGGAAATTGTCTGCACTGTCCAAAGCCAGTTACAGCAGGTTTTTCTGGCCTGGCCTTTTGACCATTGGAATGGAACCGCTTTACTCAAAAGAGAGTTCCAAAGTGATTGGGGAGCTGGGAGACAGGCAGCACTTCCCAAAGTCCTGCTTGCTAACGTTTCAAGCCTCTTCCCCTCCGAGGAGTATCTTTTATGATGTTTCCTAGTTGACTTGGCCAATTTAAAATCTGTTGTTTTAACAACCACACCTCTTCTCCCCAGGGTCAAGTGCCTGGTTGGAAGAAGAGAATTCCTATGTGATCGATTTTATTCCCTGGTTCATTCCCACTTCAGGTTGGTAAGTGAGCTAAAAGTGAATCGGCGCCTAAATATCCACGGGTGTTTATATAGGAGGTTATCATTCACACAATGAACAAACCTCAACCAGAAGATCTTTTCCATGTGCTTGTGCAGGCATGGAACATGTAAGTTCTTCTAAGTGTTGGCAGAGTGGATTTAAAAATACATATATTTGGGAAAATATTTTGTAAGAAAAATACATTTGAAGAGAAACATAAAGATAAAAATGCAATTATATAAGAAAGTTCAACAATGAAGGCCTGGTCCTACATGTGCTTTATTTATTCTGTAGGTAATCCAGAGTACATTTTAAAATGTTGCTTTGCCTCCATCTGTTCCCCTGATGATCAGAGACCTCTTATTCCTCCACTCCCTACCCCGCCCAACCTCTCCTATCCCAACACACAACTGCTACATTTTAACATAACATAACTTGGAAGATAAATCTACGGCCCCGAAACCTATATTTTGTAAGCATGACCAACTTATGAATTGCGTCTACTGCTTGGCATTTTTCTCCATCAATATTCCTCTCTATTCATATAGGTAAATGACAATTGGTATACATAAGTGTATGTGTGTGTACTTTTGTGTGTAATTGAATGAGTGAATCATTATTTAAATTAATCATTGAATGAATGAATTCTATAGCAGCTGATAATAGCTTGCTTCGGTGTTCACCTTCCAGAGTATGCCTACCTAGGTAGGAATCCTCTTGCTGTGAATGCTAGTATCCCAAAAAGAGAACTAGGAGATACAATTTGCAGGCAATTTGATTTGTTCTTACTGTTTGGGATACAGAAACCAGGCAAAATCAAACAAGCTATTCAGTTTCCTTCTGCTAACAGAAGTGGGGAAGGTGATGAATCGAGGCCATGTGAGGCTTTCTTCGAACACATGCAAAAATGTGAATGAAGAGGGGAAACCGAAGAACTCAGACTTATACTAAAGATGATTCACTTATTTCAATACAGTTAAGTATCACTGGAAATCTAATTAAACAGCCTGTGCATTGAGCTTGAGCTTAAGGGACAAAGTAATGTGCGTAGACCAGTCCCACCTTGGGTTTGTGTTCCCTCCATTTCTTTGATATCACTATCAAGACATCATTCCAGGGATGTCTGGGTGGCTCAGTCGGTTAAGCGTCTGCCTTCAGCTCAGGTCATGATCCCGGGATCCTGGGATCAAACCCCACATTGGGCTCCCTGCTCCATGGGGAGCATGCTTCTCCCTCTCCCTCTGCCCCTACCCCACCCCTTGTGCTAGCATGTTCTCTCTCTCTCAGATAAATAAATAAAATCTTTAAGAAAAAAAAAGACACCATTCCACTCTGAGTGGGATAGCTAAGCCACATGAGAGCCTGCAGCTTTTAATCTTGTAATTCTAGAACACTAATGGTAAAATCCTTAGAAAATGTACCCGGACACCATGACTGAGACAAGATTTTGAGCACAGAAGCCTGTGGTTCTCCTTTTTTTTTTTAGTTTTGCTGCCTGCTCTTTGGCAATATCAGCTGTATAAATCAACACATATTGTACTTGCCAAATAGGAAGTTATTGAGACAGACGCTGCCATTCCCATTTGTTTCAGAATACCCCATTCAGGCTCAGGTCCCCTGAAGTGGCCAGGCAGGCTTTCTCCTGGCAGGCTTAACAGAACTCTCAATATCCTTGTCCCTCCTGGCTCTCTCTGAACTTCCACTCCCAGGAAGGAAATAACCACACTCTTTGCAAAAGATTAAGATGCCCATTTTACTATGTAAAGTCTTTTTTTGTGCCACAGTCATCATTGTAATAGAAGTATATAACAAGAATAATCATCTCTTCTTTGTTTCATCAATGGAACTGATATTGACGGGTACAGGGAAGGCATTGTAGAAAAGAAAACTAGGTTTATAGGAGAGTTCCTGGGGGGGGGGTTGTTTTATTTTAATTCTCTTCCAGTTTTGGTAAGGAGATAAGCAATCATTGTCTTAAACATTAAATGTCGTGACATTTTAATTTCATTGGTTTTTGATCAATGTCTCTTGTTGCCGAGGACAGAGGCTGCTGGAAGACAAAATCAGTTCTCTGTTGGCCAAGAACTGGTTGAATAGGGTCTCAGCCTTGATGTGGGTTGGTTCATTGTTTGAGTCTGAAGTTAAATTGCCTTTTTAGTACCTTAGAAAAAATTGCTGATTTAAGGGGACTGATGTGTCATCACTAATCGAGTGCTTAAGATAAATGTTAACCTGCAAGTGTGGTTGGGAGTTGCCTGTGTTGACATTGTATACAAGAAGGAGCTGGATATAGTTTGTATATTTAAATGAAAAGGAGATCAAGGTTTCTCCAAATTAGAGCCAAACTGAATTGCCCACAGCCTTGTTTCGGTAAGTAAATAACGGATGTTTTCTGTTATTAGTTTTGTCACATACTTAATATTCCTAATAAGTGGAGGCTGTTTTGGAAGCTCATTTGGATCAGGGCAATGGAGAGCCCTATCTCTTGCTGCTAATTATCAGCCTTAAAATTGCAGGGTGAGGAAAGATGGTAAATCCACGCATGACATATGTAATGTATACAACAGTATGGAAGGTGGACTACATAAATTATGACATTTTTCCACACTGATCCATGTACTGGCGATTATACAGTGGATCTCTTCAAGTTATATCATAATCAAGTGCTAATCTTTGCAGATAAATACAGTGCCACCAACCTCAATGGCAGAATGACCACACAATGAACTAATCTCTGATTAAAGGTTAACTTTAGGAGACAAATTCTTACCACCCAAACTGGACCCAACTTTATATAATGATAGACCTTTTTGGAAGGATGTATTGTGGTTGATTAAACTTTATGCAGTTTGGAATTTTATAGGAAATTAATGGGGACAGAGTGAAAGCATATTAATGGCTCAAAAGAAATTTTCTTCATATTTAAAAACAAAAACCAGAGCAAGGCACTATCGATAAACTTATCTTAAGTGGTAGAGTTTCATGTTGGGGGGCGGGGGCTGTGTGTGAGTAATACAATGAAATCATTCCTGATTTTACATATTTATTCCTCAGCTTAAAAATATAGCATAAAAAGCATTCATTATGGTGAGCATATTAAACAATTATAGTTGCTTCATCAGATAGTCAAAAGAACAGATTGTTCCTTTTTCTTCCTGGAGAGTTATGTGCCTTTATTATTAGTGATTCTAAGAAGTTAGGAAAAAAGTGTCAAATCCAGTTTGAGGAAAGTAGATGTACTCAAACAGAACAATTGCCTTGGAATTAGTTATCATTGGCTCCTACATTTTAAAAAGGCCAGCCCTCAAAACCACGAGCAAGAGAGCATTCTATTTAATCTAATTTAGATTTAAGGAAAAGCAGGAAACCAGTGGGTTTCGGACACGTAGGAGTCTTAACAATTTTACCAAGGCTGAGCTTAAATGATACATGATTATATTGTCATCACAGTCAATACCAACAGAATTTTAAAAGCCACTAATTTCACTCCGTAAGTCTCTTCTATGATCAATTAAATGAGACCCAATTGGCAAGTGATATCGCATATTTACAAACAAACCTTGACTTGGTTTTATAAGTTGTATTAACTAAATGAATTGTTGCTAAATTGCTCAGGTGCTTGAGTTTGAAAACTGCCAAAAGAGAGAGAGAGAGAGGAGAGACATGAACACTAGAGTTCCACACACTGAGAATATGCACCAAGGGCATATGATAACCAGTGCCGATTAGGGAAGGGTTCATAGATTTATGCCCCTCTTTGGTGAGCCACAGAAAAGAACAGTGACACAGTGTTATGTAAATTACAGTGGGTCCAACAAGGAAGTCTACACAATTCATAGAAAGGGTTCTCAGATTTCAAGTCTCACTGAATAGCTCCACGATTGGCAATCAAGAATTCGGCAGGAATACCACTAACCCTGCCAGAGGAGGGAAACATAACTGTATTCTGAGGCCACAGATTTAGGTCCACCATGAAAATACCTCATGTGGTAATTAAAGCATGATTTTTAGAGTCACCAGGCTTATGTTCAAATGTCAACTCTACATCTATTAAGTAGAACGGTTTTGGTCAAGTCACCAAAGCTTCCTTATCTTCCATCTCTGTATTTGTTAAATGAGGATAGTCACAGTTCCTGACTCAAAGTGTTACAGTGAGGATTGAATGAGATGTGAAAAGCACCGAGCACAGAATAATGTGTACTCAGTAATCTGTAGCTATTATGATTCTTGCTCCCAAGATTCCTGGAATAGAATGTGGCTGGTTTAAAAAAAAAAAAAAAAAAAGTAAGAGGAAAGGTTTCATTCTGTGGAATGGAAAGAAAATTGAGATTTTAGTTCATGATGACTCATTGACCACCGGGGAACCACTTACAACTTATCTGTATGTTGAAAAAGAAAATAATGTCTGTCTTCTCAACCCAGCAATTGCAGTTGGGATAAGCTGGTGTGAAAGGAGGGACTGTGTCCTCAGGGTAGAGAGTGTTCACTCTATTTAGGATAAGTCTTAGAAGGCAGATCCATTTAACAGTCTATTTTACCACTTAAATGCCAGCTATAAAAATAAGTATCTCAACCAAAATAATAGTGCTTAATGTGTGGGCATCATCATTATCATTTTTAAAGACATGCATATAACATGTTAGGGGTTATCACCACCATAGTTTACTTGTGAACCAGAGAAAATCTTCCTGACTTAGTTTAAGTTTACTTGCTTTGTTTTTGTGATCCATTCTCCATTGATTTATTTACTTTTTAATTCTGCTTGGTTAAAAATGTAAGTGAATACAACTCAAAAAAAAAAGGTCTGTGGGTTTATGGTCATGGATATATCATCAAAATCATTTGCAAAGTGAGAGTTGAAATGGCCATCTGATTTAAAAGGAGAGGTGTTTCAGCTGTCTCAAAGCCTGTATTTGCATAGGAAGCCCCAAGTTTTATATTCCCTGTAGATGCATTTGTGAAAGGGGGCTGCTGAAGTAATTTCTCTTCCCTTCATCCTCCATTCCACCCTTGACTCCCACATTGTAAAATGAAGCGTGCGTTTTACAAATGACAGGTCACATTGAGATTCCAGTTCCAAAGAAAGCCACCTCAGCCAGCTCTCTTTATGGGAAGTATAGAACCAAGATCCATATGCAATTTTCTGTGAAACTTGAAGATTCTCTGTGAACTGATATTTCGTTTTCAGACAAAAGCATTTCTGTATCATCAGTATAAGAAGAACTGGAGAAGATTTTCTTAGAAAATGTCAAGAGGATCATAGAAAGGGAAGAGAGCCAAGAGTAAACCCCGGGGAGCTCCTCCTGGAAGAAGCACATCTATAGGAGAGGTTCATCTTGAAGTAAACAGTCTGATGTATGAGAGATCAGAATGAATAGAAAAGAGACCAAACCAGAGTATATTCATGGAAAGATGTGGTACATCGTATGTACAGAGCATCTCCCAAAATACAAGGAAACTCTTACCTGGCATGAAGATGATTCTGAACTGGTTTGGCTGTGGCTTATTTGCAGTAAATCCATGCTAAATTCAAGAAATCCTTCACAAGATAATTACAGAAGGCACAGGCCATTCTTTTTCATCTTATCAATTTAGAACTTTGACCTATGTTATTATGAAATGCTGTTCGATGACATACTATAACCATGATCTTTTTTTTACTCTAGCTGAGAGTTAAATATTTTCCAAATTATATTTAAAGGCAAGTAGAAAATATATGGTGGGAGAGTCTGAAGATAGACATTTCTGTCATAGAAACACATGAGTAGTGCTACCACTAGATTTGGACAAGACTAGCCAGCCACTGTGCCAGCATCATACTTTAGAAGACCCCATTTTGTCCTTGGTCTGGATGCACAATGGAGCAAGAGATGAGTAAAGGGATAGGCGCCCCTGGTAACTGTTCTTCTCTTCTAGACTCTATTCCAAGGGTCCAGACCCATGGGATTTCTTTTTTTTTTTAAAGATTTTATTTATTTATTTGACAGAGAGAGACACAGCGAGAGAGGGAACACAAGCAGGGGGAGTGGGAGAGGGAGAAGCAGGCTTCCCCATGGAGCAGGGAGCCCGATGCGGGGCTTGATCCCAGGACCCTGGGATCATGACCTGAGCCGAAGGCAGACGCTTAATGACTGAGCCACCCAGGTGCCCCCCCATGGGATTTCCTGACCAAATAGCCTCCTGAGGCCAATCCTCCTGAGGCCATCACCCATTTGTATACAACTAGGTCCAAGGAGTAGACAAAGGTAGCTATTTGGGAAGGCAAAAGATGGTGGGGAGTATGGAAGGATCTTACCACTTCATGGGTGAATGTCTACATATATGCCTGCAAGTCCCTTCATGGTTTTGGTCAGAACCAGGAGCAGTTAGAGACATGAGTATAGGGACTGGCATTTCTTCACTCTCATATGCCAACCAGGAACCTCAAAGCCTCTGAAAATTCCAAATTCAAACTTGGATCTCCAAGGCTTAAAGGAGCTGTATTTGTCAAGAGAGTTAAATAGAAAATATTTCATTTATTCATTTTTTAGGTTGGTTTATAATTTAAATAGTGAGACATATGGTCTGTGGCTCTCTATTTTAACTCCTGCCCTATATCTTACAAATGTTAAGTAACTGCCTTCTGCTAGTTTCTATTTGTCTTTGATCCAAGATCATTGGTTGTTGGTGCATTCAGAGGAATGCTAGACCAACCTGAAGACTTAGAGGGATGAGGACAAGCCACATGCCCAGGTTCCCTATCTATATCTCTCAAATAAAACACAAGAGAAAGGACTGCTTGTCCTTTGAGGATGCTTCTAGTAACTGAGGCAGCAATATTGTCCAGTCCTGTATCTCTAATTCAGTATGTCTGTAGATTGTAAAAGTATCTCTTGATGATAGGAATCAAACAAATTTACATATTCCCAGTGACATTTTTTCATCTTAAACCAGAGAATGGTATTTTTGCTGGTATAGTCTTCACTAATTTAGTGTCAATGATCATAAGAGCTAATTCATGTTTCAGGTGGCTGAAAATACCTTAAAGACCCTAGGGGGTGTTTTCCCTGACTTTTTGCACTATACCTAAACATTTCAAAGTGCACTTTATATTTGAGATTAGGCATTAATCTACCTTTCTCCTATAAGAGTCTTGAAATCTGAATGTGTAACGATAATTATCCTTGAAGTCACCTTCTGAAATGAAGCAATGGAGTCCCTGGATGCATTATAACAATACCGATGAATGGTGTTTCCTTTGAGCAATTCATATTTTCTTCATGTTTGCTCTGGCCGAGAAAGATTTAACTGGCTCGCTCACTTCTCTGGGTGTGTTTTCAGTTTGTAAGTGAAAGGAGCAGCAGTGAACTTGCCTGAACATCTATTAATATTTTCAAAACACAGGGCCTCCGTTCTTGTTTTTTATCACATTGTCAATGCACAGTACACTCCAGACGGATATTGTTTATGAGACATGTGACTTGTCCTGCTGTTTGTGCAGCCCGATAGAAGAGTGAGCATTAATTTTATAGTGTGAGGAATAGAATCAATACCAGCATTGGAAATCTTCCCATAGCTTTGCTTGTATTGGATTGAACAGATCAGTTAGTTGCTCATGAAATCACAATCCATGCATGTCCTGCCTCACATAACTTTAAGAGTCAACAGCAGAGTGCAGCAAGGGACCAAATGACTCTCCAGCAATAATACGAACACCTCAGATTCATTTTTGCCTCAAGGAACAAAATCTGAATTTTGTGTTTATTGATTTGTCAAAAGTGAGGTTATTTTCTTCTCCTTTGCCAAAGTGGAGAGGAGTTCTTATCCTGATTCCTCTGTTTGCCCCCAAAAGATAGGCTTTTTTTTAAATTCCAGTGTAATTAACATACAGTGTTATATTAGTTTCAGGTGTACAATATAGTGATTCAACAATTCTATACATTACTCAGTGTTCATCACGGTTAAGTGTACTCTTAATATCCTTTGCCTGTTTCACCCATCTCCCCACCCACCTCCCTCTGGGAACTACCAGTGTGTTCTCTACATTGAAGAGTGTGATTTTTTGCCTCTTTTTTTACTTTGTTTGTTTTGTTTTTTAAATTCCACATATGAGTGAAATCATACACTATTTGTCCTTTTCTGACTTATTTCACTTACAATTATACCTTCTAGATCCATCCATCTTGTTGCAAATGATGAGATTTCATTATTTTTTATGACTGAATAATATTCTATATATATATACATCTTCTTTAAGATAGCTAAGTTTTGATAAATAGAGGTTCCTCCAAAATTCAGTCCCATATGAATTGGAAAATTCTTTTCACAAAAATCTTCTTAAGGGGAATCATTGAAGTATTTAAGGGCTTTTAAAAAATAAGCAAACTTCCTCTTTTTTTCTGTCTCGACTAGACTAACTTTCAGTTCTGTAAAGAAAGTATTTGCTTGTCTTCTATGTCTGAAACTTTGAAAAATGCTTGCTAAATGTTTGTTGAATAAATCATTTAATTGTTGGCTAAATCAATAGAAGCTGATCATCAATAGCAGGTGTTGGCCAAAATTTTCCTTAGGGGCTCCTGGGAGGCTCAGTCAGTTAAGCCTGAGACTCTTGCTTCTGGCTCAGGTCATGATCTCGCAGTTCTGGGATCAAGACCCATGTCAGGCTCTGTGCTCAGCGTGGAGTTTGCTTCAGATTCTCTTTCCCTCTCTCTGTCTCTCAAATAAATAAATAAAATCTTAAAATTTTTTTTTTCTTTAAAGGGCGAGATAGTATCTTAGGTTTTGTGGGCCACATATGGTCTCTGTCACAGCTCTTCAATTCTATAATAATAGCTCAAAAGCAGCCATCAATGGGGCACCTGGGTGGCTCAGTCGTTAAGTGTCTGCCTTCGGCTCAGGTCATGATCCCGGGGTCCTGGGGTCCTGGGATCGAGCCCCCCCACATCAGGCTCCCTGCTAGGCAGGAAACTTGTTTCTCCCTCTCCCGCTCCCCCTGCTTGTGTTCCCTCTCTCACTGTGTCTCTCTCTGTCAAATAAATAAATAAAATCTTCAAAAAAAAAAAGCAGCCATCAGTCATACATAAACAATATGTAAACAAATATGGCTGTGCTTCAAAAAAATGTTGTTTACATAAACAGGCTATTTGACCTAAAAGCCATAGTTTGCAGACCCCTGATCTATACATACATAAAAATCTATACATACAATCTCACTCTCATAAATTTGATCAAGAGGTTTTTAGAATAGCATCCTGAAAAGCGTGTATCATCCTTAATATTGCCCACTTAAGGACATTCCTTTTAAGGAAATAGACATGTTTTCCAATGGGTTATATCTAAAATATACAGCCTATAAGAATAACTACTGTCCAGAAAACAACATATTTTTTTTGATAAAATGTTAATTACAATTCATGCTTACCCAATTCTAGGTTCTGTGCTAAGAGCTTTCCAGGTTCTGTTGTGTTGAAAGCAAACAAGAATACCATTGCATGAGTTTATTGGTTAATGCTACACCCTGACACCAGGGAATACCCTAATAAAGACCTGGGATTGATTTGATACTTCACTATCATTTTCCAAAGGAATTCCATCTGAAAACGGACAAAGTCTGAGGCAAAAATATGAAGCCATGTTTTATCATATCACTGTATCCATTTGATAGCATACAATGAAAAGTGGAAGTTAAGACAAAGTGAAATTTCCAGTCTGGATATTTACTGTCATATAGAATCTTTTACTCAATTATTTATCAAGAAGACAGAAAGGAAGGAAGGGAGGGTGGGATGGAGGCAAGGAAGGAAGGAAAGGAGGAAGGAAGGAAGGAAGGAAGGAAGAAAGGAAGGGAGCGAGGGAGGGAGGAAGGGAAAAATCCTATTAACAAAATCAATTTTTTTGGTAAATTTCCTGGAGGTATATTTGCGCTGGTGAGTTGGGAGATAAAGATGGTATAGATAAGTAGCTGTTCATACTGAAACCATTTTTTAAAAGTTATATTAGAAAAGAAAGTGCATTGGTATAGTCAACTAGTTGTTTTCATCCAAATCCCACTGTGGAGCAACTTTTTCATATATGATATTAACATCATCAATGTCACATGATTCATGGTAACAGAATATTACATGAAGCAACACAGGAGTAATGCTGGTTTGAAGAGGAAATTAAAAAAAAAAAGAGGAAGAAGAAGAAGGAGGAAGAACAAGAGGAGGAGTGGAAGAAGGGGAGGGAAAGAAAGAAACACCGTCATTCTCAAGTAAGAACAAACTATTCAACAATATTGAGAAAGTAACCTCACACATGTTTTTCAATGGTTTAATACATCAGAAGAACACTAGGGATTGCTGAAAGGTGGAGTAAACTGAAAGGGTAGAACAAATGTGCAAGTTTCCCTGTAAATCACATATTTACTTAGAACAGTTGTCATTTGAAATGATTTATGATCTCTAGGACTTAGATCTATGAGAGACTATGGACCTGAGAAACAAACAGGGTTTTAGAGGGGAGGTGGGAGGGGGGATTGGTAGCCCGGTGATGGGTATTAAGGAGGGCACGTACTGCATGGAGCACTGGGTGTTATACGAAAACAATGGATCGTGGATCACTACATCAAAAACTAATGATGTATTGTATGGTGACTAACATAACATAATAAAATTTAAAAAAAAAAAAGAAATGAAGTTCTGGAGTGCCTGGGTGGTCAGTTTGTTAAGCTTCCGACTCTTGATTTTGGCTTAGGTCAGGATCTCAGGGTTGTGAGATCGAGCCCTGCATCAGGCTCCACGCTGGGTGTGGATACTTCTGCTTAAGATTCTCTCTCTCCCTCTGCCTCTGCCCCTCCACCACCCCATGCTCATATGCTCTCATTTTCTCTCTGTGTATAAAGAAAGAAAGAAAGAAAGAAAGAAAGAAAGAAAGAAAGAAAGAAAGAAAGAAAGAGAAAGAAAGAAAGAAAGAAAGAAAGAAAGAAAGAAAGAAAGAAAGAAGAAAGAAAGAAAGAAAGAAAGAAAGAAAGAAAGAAAGAAAGAAAAGAAATGAAGTCCTTCAGTTGAAAGGAAGTTTGTCAATGAAGAAGGTTTAAGAGGTAATCAATTGACAGTGCCACTGGCTTCAAAGCAGAATCACAAATCCCAGTTAATTATGCCATCTTCTCTTCCAGAGCAAAACTTAAATCTGTGTAATTTGGAAAACGAGTGCTTATCCCAATAAAAAATTTTTCAGATTATTATTGTGTGTCTCTCAAGCTTTTTACATGTAACTATAGTAAATATCTTCCCAGTGTGAGAGAGATTTATCTTTTTTTTTTTTTAAGATTTTATTTATTTATTTGCGAGAGAGAGAGAGAGAGAGTACAAGCCATGAGGCGGGTGGGAGGGGGGAGAGGCGGAGGGAGAAGCAGACTCCCTGCAGAGCAGGGAGCCCGATGCGGGACTCGATCCTGGGACTCCAGGATCATGACCTGAGCCAAAAGCAGTTGCTTAACCAACTGAGCCACCCAGGCGCCCCGAGAGAGATTTATCTTTAACCAAAGAAATAGTTCGATCTACCTCCCCATGTCACATCTCAGTATATCTTAGAAAACTGAGAACTGGACCTCAGATTATGTTAGAATTTTTTTAAAAAATCAGTTCCTCATGAATATTGGGAACTAGGCTATCACTCCTCATTAATTTACTGATTTTAATAAATCCTCTAAAGTAACTTGAACTTCAGATATTTACTGATATGTTAATAGTCACTTACCATAATTAATTCAGGAATTTAGTTATGTCTTGCCAAGTCAATAGGAAAGTTTAGGGAGCTGAGTATGCTACTTTACCCCTTTACAATTCTTGAAATAACGGTGCATTTCAAGGGTCTTCATCAGAGTGTAAAAGTAAGGTGTGCTGACAGAGAAAAATAGGAAGAGAGAGAGAGGGAATGAAGTGGCCAGGCCAAAGCTCTTTTCTTTTCGTTTTTTTTTTTTTTTTCTTTTTTCTCAGCAAGACTCTGAAATATCCACAAATTGTCCTATTCCTTTCCTCATCTGAACTTTAAAGGTTGACCTTACAGAGGTGGAGAATTAGACACCACCAGGAATCAAGGAATAAATTGGTTGGTGTCTGGGTGTTGTACACATACTTAAAAGGAGCATGTCACAATAGGGAGAAAATAAAGAGCGTTCTTATAGGCATTTCTATTTTAAAATAATGCCTCACTGCACCATATGATGAAAGATCTTCAGAGCACATAAAGTTAGTCATAATGGAAACTCCTTAATTGAATGGCATGGAAAATGGCCCGGGGGTTGCTAGAGAAGAGACAGGGTAATCACATGCTATCAGAACTGCATCACTGTCAACTTCTCTAAAATCCAGGATTCTGAGCCGACTTTAACTCTCATAAACCACACTTGAAAACATACTCAAGAATTAGCATAAATCATCTTATTGAAATAAAAATGTACCACTCATAGAAGTAATCAGGAGCACCATCCTTGTAAGACAAAGGTTTTTTTTTTGTTGTTTCTTATTTCTTTTAAGTAGTCAGTTCCTTTGGGGGGGGTGGTATTGACATGGAATCCATACAAAATGAACATATGCAAATTTATTTTGTAGAATAGATGAAAATGTAAAAAGCAGTCCCTGTAGGATGATGACAAGGTCAGATTTTTGAATTTACAGCTACCTGAGATTCAGAAGTTTAAATCTTTTCTAAATGATTAATGGTTAATTGCAATTATTTTGTCATATATCTGCAAGTTCTGAGAGCCTGTTTGGATAGAACTCTGTCCTAGCCACTGGTACATTCAAGTGATGAGTCTCAGTCCAAAGTTTCATGCTCTAGTTTAAGACACACACACACACACACCCAGAGCCACAACCATGCACACCCTAGCACATAGACTAAAGAGAACAGAGCATTCTAACTTGTATATCTGAAGAGAGATATATGATGCATGCTGAGAAGCTACTACATCCTTAGAAAACTTGATATTACATAACACTTATTATATTTATTATTTCAATAGTGAAATGTTGCAATATATTGACTCACCCTGCTAACAAGGAGAGCCCTGTATACGGAGTCCTGAGGACAATTTGAAGCAGAGATTTGGTCCACCATGGCCCTGTACCAGGCCTCGGGAATCTTTATTTCACATAAATAGAATGGAGTGACATAAAAGATGAGCAGCTACTCTTCGTTGTCACTATGACAAGAAAGATTTTTAAAGAGCAAGTTCTGAAGAGAAGCAATAGTTTTGCATATTGTTATTGTGTGTGCAATGATGATGGAGTCTTCCAAGGTCTGCTGGTTTTTAAGGTGTGTTCCTTGTACCACAAGTGGGAAGCAGTGTTTGAAATGAGTGTGTGTGTGTGGTGTGTGGGGGGGGGCGGTCAGGGATGAGTTTATAATAATTATGAAGGCATTTGAAGAAGGCTTTCAAAATTGTCAGCCCAGAAATCATGACCTTTGTGTTTGCTTGGGCATAAAATATAAAACCAATAAATGCTAATCTAACAATTCACCAGCTGCTTGAATCTCACTGCATTCTTACTATCACAGTGGCTTTTAGCATCTGCTGAAGAGATTACTAAATATTTATCTAGATGACTCCATGGCTAATTCAGTAATAGATGATTCACTACCATTCGATGCAGCAAAGTACTTAGGAGTTTGGTCTGTGGAGTGAGATACACCCCTACAGTGCAGCTTATCTCATGGAAGACATTGAAAAAGTTTTTGGTTTGGGTTTTGTTTTGACATTGAACAAAGTTTTAATATCACAATGTCCTATCTGTAAAACTGAGTTAACAAAAATAGCTAACTCATGAAGGGATTGTGAGGATTAAATGTGATAATACATGTAATGTATTTGATGACAATCAATATGCATTCTTTGTTGTTTATAATACCATCACCATCATCCTCATTACCATTCAATGAAAACAATTTCATTTATGTACATCTCTGACTGCAAATAAATTTTCCTATATTGAAATCTGATTCCTTGAGATTTCTTCCCAAATTCTAATATAGTCCCTCATGGTACACATCCATCCATCCATCCATACAGTCAGTTCTTAACATGGTTAATTCATTTATTAACAGGTCCCCGGTACAGCTTCTGTTTCTGCTCTGTCCATCCAGCCTCCAAACTTAAATGCAGAGAGCGACAAAGAAAAAGACAGAGGAGAGGGGAGAGAATGAAAGGAGGGAAGCACTTCTCTTCTATTATTCTGTTATACTGGCTAAATATGCCCGTGTTCCTCAAATCTTTAACTGGTATGACCCTTTCACTACTCTGTTCACTCTTTCCTGATGGTGCTATAATTTTTCTGCATCTCATGAAGAGACAGTTGCCCTGTATGGAAACAGAATTTCCAGATATTCTGAAGTGTTTAAAAAATCATTAGGGAAGGTGGCAAAGAGTCTAATGACAGAGTAATCCATTCTAAACCCTGGTCATTGTTATTCTATCCATGGAAGTGTTTCTTTTCCACCTATTCTGTGTGTGTGTGTGTTTAACTTAAATTATTAAACTTATTTGCTATGAAAATTTAATGGGAACTTATATGAGCGTTTGTTGGTTCATGGGGGAATTACTTTTAATGTTAGAGGTTAGAGTTCTCAAGGCGGACAGGTGTTGAAATGCAGATGTAGATAAGCAAATGGGTAATGTGGATAAATCTGCTGAGCACTGAGCTTGGCTGATAGACGTGTGTATGTGTTTAAAATAAAGACGGAAAGCAAAGTTCCCAGATAATTTATTGGTTCAATTCAGTGGCCAAGAACATTCCAAGAATGATATGAAGGAAAATTACAGAAACTTTAATTTCTGTTACTTAAGGCAGCAAACTTTTTTTATGTCAAAAGTTGTTTTAAATTATTAGAATACAGAACAGTTTAGAGATATGGAAATTGGTTGATATTGAATAATCAGATTCCCATATATAAGAGAAATTATGTCATGTAATACCTCCTGAGTGGTTTTACACTTAACAGTTATTGCTTGGTTAAAAAGCAAGGTTTAAACATAGTATTTATGGGGTGCCTGGGTGGCTCCGTTAGTTAAGCATCTACCTTCGGCTAAGGTCATGATCTCAGGGTCCTGGGATCAAGCCCCGCATCAGGCTCCCAGCTCGGTGGGAAGCCTACTTCTCCCTTTCCCTCTGCCCTCCCCCTGTTTGTGCGCTGTCTCTCTCTCTCAAATAAATAATTAATAAATAAAATCAGTAAAAAAATACTATTTATAATATACAATTTTTAAAAATTATTGTTAATTATTTACATATGTGTATAAATATATGCTTGTGTCTTAAAAATTACAGGATTGTACCAAACTGTTAGTTATACTCCTTTCTGAGAAGCTGTTTATAGAAGCCTTTTACATTCCATGCTGTGTTTTTCTGTAGTGTTTGAATAGTTAAGTATATAATGAATGTATTGCTTTTGAAATGATTACTTTGTAATCAGAAGGGGGGAAAAAGAGCTAAAACATGAAATGCATGATTAGTCCAGACTTGCAAAAAATGATTTTTTTTCTCCTTTTAATTTAGCGTTTATCAAAGAAATAGTAGCCTGAATGCTGAAATATATTATTACCTACAGGCCAAACCCATTAACCATTAAGCTATTGATACTCATCCAAAGTGGTTGATAGTAAAAAGGTGCCCAGCCATCAGGAAAGGAACATACCCCAAAAGATTGTGGTTTATGTGCAGTTTCCACAATTTGGAACCTGCCTAGCCATCTCAAAGCCAACTTGTCCAGGAAATAAAAAGTCACCCCAAGCCATGGACTTTCAACTGTTGAGCTCTGCCCCAGGAAATATCCCGGGGCAACCGAAAGATATAAGGATACCTAGTCTCCAAGCAACTTGAGTTCCATTTAGCACGTAGCTTCATAAAGCTTAATGAAAATTGGCTATCTCCTCCACTTTGGGAGACTCTAGGTTCGTGGAGAAGGTGTTCTGGTTTTTGCACTACATGAATGAAGAGATCATAAACCTGTGTGACCCTGAGCAGCTGCCTGAATCAAGCTTTGCCATTCAAAGGAAACTTCTGGTTACTACACTCTATGGCTGTAGGTTAAATGAATAATGAGACTGATCACCTACCAACTCCTTTGGAATGGTTTCATTAGTCTGAAATTCTACTGATGCCCATGCCCTGAAGACTGTCATCCATTTGAAGGATATGGCATAGTGCTGAAAGTTGACGAGATCTAGACACAGGAGCTAGACTGTCCAGGTCCAAACCCTGGCCTGTGTGTGACATGGAGCAAGTTACTCGAATTCTCTGTATCAGAGTTTTCTCATCTATCGATGGGAATAGTAACAGTAGCTGTTCATGAGTTGCTATACAGATTAAGTGAGCTAATATTTGTAAACACCACAGAGCCTGGAACATAATAAGAATGGTATCAATGTTTGTTAATAACAACAAAAATACCCATCTTAACTGTTTTAGGCATTGCTCTGGACCCTGACAATTAGATCCAACCCTCAATTTTCAAATAGCGCCATCTAAAAAATTCAGATGAAGGTCTGTAGACACACAAATAAGGACACAATTAAGCCCTAATCAGGGAAGAAAGGAAAATCACTTCAGTAGAGATACGACTGGGCTGCACAGCATGAGTGGGAGATTATTTGGCCCAGAAAAGTAAAGGAGGGGCATTTCAGTCAGAACAATAAACATATACTAACACATATAAACAACATATACATGTAGGGACATGTGAAATAACTCACTATACTTCAACAGAAATCTTTGGAGCATAGACAAAATGGAGGTGACTAAAGCTGTTATCTCAATGATAACTTCAGTGATACCTGTTGCAATTTATTATGTGGTAATGCACAACTGTGGAAGATTTTCTTAAGTAAGAGAATGACAGAAGCAGACTTGTGTTAAAGAGAAATAATTCTGACAGTCACACACATAAAAACTAAAAGGGGCTAGTTGGTGTGGATAGGAAGCGGGAAGTGCATGGTTCCAGGGAGATGTGAGAGCCTATACTAAGACAGAGACAGGAGTGAATGCCGTAAAAAGATTCTTGAGACAATTTGGAGGTGGAGCTGATAAAACATGGTGAGTGATTGAGTCTGAGGGAAAGAGAAGGATCAAGCATAATATTCTGCTTTCTAGCTTGGGCAATTAGGAGTTGAGTGATTTCATTAAGAAGCAGGGTAGGAGGGGGACAGAAGAGGAGGCAAGAATTACCTTCATTTTGGGTGTCAATCTGGGTTTGCCTAGACAACCTTATCTATTGGAGAAGATGAACAGCAATGGGGAAAGGTCATTTTAAACTCAAGAGAAAGGTCAAGTGAGGAAACATAGATTCAGGAGTCACTGTACACATGGTTGATGGAAACCATAAGAAGGAATGAAATGACTCAGGGGAAAATGGGTAGAATGAGAAGAGACATGGAAGAACTTCAAGGAAAAACATCTAAAGAGTGGGCAAAGGTTGCTAAAGCAAACTAAAAGAAAAGTTACAGGTTAACAGGATAAAGAGCATTTCTGTTTGTTTATTTTTGCATTAATTCAATCCCTTTATTCATTCATTCAATAAATATTCATTGAGCACCCATTGTGTCCCAAGACATGGGAATACAGAGAGGGGAGACCCTGTGTAAGAGAAATAGGCCAACTCCTTGTTATCGTGGAGCTTTAAGTCTATTATGAAAGACCATGTAAGACTATCACAAAAAAGTCAGATGACTACATTGATATTTGAAAGATTTCCATTTTTTTCTAAGAAGGGAAAATATCAGTGCTATAAGAACACAGGTGGGAGGATCAGAGAAGTCCTCCTGATGACTGAATGGAGATGTGAGTAGGGGTCCCCCAGGTTGGGTTGCTGAGGGTGGTGGCATGTTCCAGACAGGGTACGCCGTGTGTGTGAGACTCCACACTCCTTCCTCTGACTATGAAGGAAATGGAAAACATGGATAAGTTGCCCCCATTTCTCATGTCTTTCTCCAATTTCTGGGTTGTATGTAACTACAGGTCTATAATTTAGTTCATGACAATTCATTCTGTGCTAATAAGAGGAAAACACATTAGATGGGTCATTATAAAGGATGGTGTCTAGTTTCCGTGCGGGTTGTCCCTACATCTCACAGAGCAAATCCTGAAGGAAGGCCCTTGAAATCAGTATTCTCCATATCAAAGCTGCGGGCTAGAATCCTGTGTCTCTGGATATTAACTGCCAAGGGTAGCCACCTTCCTCAGAGGAGCAGACAGCCATATCTGCTGGAAGGACATCAAAATTCAGACCCGCACCCAGTGTCGTCACCAGAGATCGCAGCCTCTGCCAGATGAGTTTGTCACACAGGTGTCAGGAAGAGGCAGCCATCCACATTGCAATCTGGGAGCGCTTTGCACTCAGGTAACAGTGAAGAGATTCTTCCTACTAGGTGTGTAATTATGTGCCCCTCAAAATCGGGGGTATCTCTCCACATCACAGAAAGTCTTTGCTTTGCAAGAGAAAGGAACAAACAGCCTACCCTTTCCAATGGAATGAATAAAGTCCTGAAATATAGAATGGCACAAATAATATTACAGATAACATATGACAAAATACCCCCTCCCTGAACTCTAGCATGGTTGTCATCCAAATCCTCTACAGAGGTTAATGGCTGATCTTGTCAACACCAGACTTTGGAAAGTCTAAGAAATCTTGTTTTGAAAAAGAATTCAAAGATTGCAAAAGGAGAACAAACATTAAAGATCAAAAGTAAAACAAATGAATACTATCTGGGAAAATGAAATCACAGGTATGTAATTAGCACCGACAGAGGCTGGCTAAATTCATTTCCACAAACTGCCTCAATCCTCCACTATAGACTTTTTAGTCAGATTTTCTATCAAAACAGCAATCTGTCTTCAAGGTCACATTCATACTTTCAGGTACCACTTTTTTAAAAACTGACTGTAGATTAACACCCTTTTCACCAAACAAAAACACATTTTGCTCACTGGCTTTAACTCTTTTCAAAACGTGCCCCATATTTATAACTTCCTCCTATTACACTGCATTTTGTCTTCCTCCTTGTTACACATCATATATTACTTTGTGCTTCTGTTGGTTGAATAACAGTCCACAGCTCTGACAAATAATTTGGTGTTCTGATTGTGAAATTAAGGGCTGCAGACTGAGAGAGTAAATGTTAATTGCCCGTCCCCCATGACATCCTATGTCTTTGTTTTGTTCTGTAATGTTAACTTGTTCATCATTATTAAATCTGGTAAAGACATACAATTTTCGTGGTGAGCATAAAATTCCTCCTAAGTTCATCACCCAGAGATAAGCACCATAAACACTTAAGTAGAATTTTGGGAGAATTTCATACATACATACACACACATACATGCACACACACAGATATACCATGTTTGTTGTTTTAGTTATAGCATAACTCAGATCCGTGTTCTCCTTCTGCTTATGTGAAGAAATGTGGGGGCATTTGAATTGTGTTTATCCACCAGACTTGGGGTCGAAGACTGGTGAAATCATTCCCTAAATATAGTTGTTTTGTGAGAGGCAAAGCAAGACAGCTGAACTAGGTATCTGCATTGTAGCTCCACTGTATTACTTTTCTTGGAAGCTAGTCTAGATGCTTTTGAGTGGTGAGAGTGGCCACGAGGACCAGATAAACTGGAGACACTGACACTCTCGAAGGAAGAACAGTGACTTGGACGATGGGTGTTAGATCATAACAGTGTATCTACACAACACTTTTTCCCAAAGTGAAAAATCCCACGTTTATTGTCCTAGCAACTTCAACATACAGATTTTTTTATTCTATGTGACATATTACAAAAATCTAATACAGTCAAACTGGCTGCAAATGTGTAGATGCAGCTAATGTCTTTTTCTACCAACTACTGAAAACCTTAAAACCTTTTCAGTATTTTAGGCATTAGAGCTTGAGATTTTCAGAAGATTAAAAAAAAAAAAATCAAGCTATGCCCCTACTATAGAAAAGCTATAGAATTTAGAAGCCTAAATAGAATAGAAGGCTACAGAATTCTATAGCCTAAAGCTATAGAATTTAGAAGGCAAACATAATGGGCCCGAGCAGGAGAGCAACTTAAGGAAGACAAGAGGAAAGTAGCAAATTAAGAGTATTAAGCAAATTAAGATATGCCAGTCATTTTAATTCACAGGATCTGCATAGGGGTTGGGTTGAGTAAAAAGGGAAAAAGTGATTACAGTTGACCCTTGAAAAAGGGGTTAGGGGTGCTGACTCCCCCGAACACACTCAAAAATTCATGTATTAACTTGTGACTGCCCAAAAACTTAACTCTTTAATATCCTACTATTGACCTAAAGCCTTACCAATACCATAGTTGATTAATACATATTTTGTATGTTTTATATGTTATACACTGTGTTCTTACCCTAAAGTAAGTTAAAGAAAAGAAAATGTTTCTGAGAAAATCTTAAGAACGAGAAAATACATTTACAGTACTCTTTATCGAAAAAATTCCACATGTAAGTGGACCTGCACAGTTCAAACCCGTGTTGTTTGAGGGTCAACTGTATTCTATTTTAAATTGACAATGCTTGACTCCTAGAAAATGGAACTTCCTCTTTCTTTTTCCTGTTTTTTGTGGTTTTTTTGTTTTTTTTATTTTTATTTTATTTTATTTTATTTTTGACAGAGAGAGTGTACAAGCAGGGGAAGAAGCAGGCAGAGGGAGAGGGAGAAGCAGGTTCCCCGCTGAGCAGGGAGCCCGATGTGGGGCTCGATCCCAGGACCCTGGGATCATGACCCGAGCCGAAGGCAGACGCTTAACCGACTGAGCCACCCAGGCGCCCCTTTTGTTTTTTGTTTTTTTTAAGATTTTATTTATTTACTTGAGACAGAGAAAGGGGGCACAAGCAGGAAGGAGGGTCAGAGGGAGAGGGAGAAGCAGACTCCCCACTGAGCAGGGAGCCTGATGCAGGGCTCAATCCCAGGACCCTGGGATCATGACCTGAGCTGAAGGCAGACGTTTAACAGACTGAGCCACCCAGGTGCCCCACTTTCTCTTTCTTTTACATTAACTTCTCTGCAGGTAATACAGGATATTAACAAGTTAATTTTTATTTCAATAAATAGATATCTATGCTCAGAGTTCAAGGAGGGCCTGTTTGCTACCAAATTAGGTACTGTGATAATCATAATTACTTCTTTAGGTTATCAGACAAATAATATGTATGGCCCAAGGGAAAGAGTTGATACTCTAATATCTATGTGTTCACATAAATAGATATTATCTTTTATTGACCATCTCAGAAATAGGTCATCTGAGCCACATTGTTGTGCCCAGAACACTAGCCACATCCTGAGAGGTGTAAGTAGGCCAGAGGATGTGGTAGGACACGGAGATGTTCCCAGTTACCCTTGGCGGGGGCGAGGGGGAAACGGTTAATTCCAAGGTTCTTCTAATACCTATTCCCTCTTAACATCTCTTCATCAGGTTAAATACAAAGCATGCATAGGTTTGTTTTTCCCACAGTAGAACAAAGGAGACAACAGGGGGAAGTTTGGGTTGGAAACTGTTAAATTTGTGCAACAGGATTAGAAATTTCACAATAAGACTTTCTTATTTTCATGAACCTTTAAGTACTTCTTGTTTCCAGTAGGGCTAGGGCTGTTTTTTCTTGCTACATTTTGACACTTCCCCTATGACATAAAACCAGGAAGTGTAATTCAATCTGAAAGCAGGATAAAATAGAAAGACTCTTACAAATGGAATAAAACTTCTGATCATTCACACAACTTCTTCCAGGGAATTAGGTCGATGTTTGAGAGAGTTCTGACTTGATGGGATCCCATGACCTCAATAGCTGCCTTGGGATACCAGTCTTAAAATACTATGACACCCACAGAATATATAACACCAAGAGTGACCCAAATGTAAGCCATGGACTTTGAGGGATTATAATGTCAGTTCATCAATTCTAACAAATACACCACTCTGGTGGGGGGTGTTATAATGTGCATGCATGAGGGTGGGGCACACATGCGACATTTGTGTCTCAATTTTGCTGTGAACTTAAAACATGCTCCTTAAACAAACAACCAAAAATGTCTTAAAATACAATGATGTAGGGCGCCTGGGTGACTCAGTTGGTTAAGCGACTGCCTTCGGCTCAGGTCATGATCCTGGAGTCCCAGGATCGAGTCCCGCATCGGACTCCCTGCTCGACAGGGAGTCTGCTTCTCCCTCTGACCCTCCCCCCTCTCATGTGCTCTCTCATTCTCTCTCTCAAATAAATAAATAAAATCTTTAAAAAAAAAATACAATGATGTATCTTTCCATTTGTGATGGAAATTTTGACTTTTGTGAAGATAAACTTATATTTGATTTAGAGAAATTTCCTCCTGCAAGAAAGAAAGCACTTAATAATATAGATACTGCTAGAAATGCATACAAGCATTTTTACTTTTATCATTCACAAACTGACAATACGAAGATGCATGTTAGCTAAAGTACATATGATCTAAGGACATTTGTTTTGACCGTTGGATCCTGCCATAGAACACACAGAAGCTACTCAATGACTATAATAGTTATTCTGACAACAGGCAAGAGTTTGGTCCACATTCATAGTTTTCTTTCCCCCTCCCAACTTATTTTTTTTTAAGATTTTATTTATTTATTTGACAGAGAGAGACGTAGTGAGAGAGGGAACACAAGCAGGGGGGAGAAGCAGGCTTCCGGCCGAGCAGGGAGCCCGATGCGGGGCTCGATCCCAAGACCCTGGGATCATGAACTGAGCCGAAGGCAGATGCTTAAAGACTGAGCCACTCAGGTGCACCCCCCCCCCCATTTATAGCTTACAATCCCAGTAAAATATTCCTCAAAAACTCCACTTTTTTCTTTGATGTTGTATTTTGGCTGGGAAGAATTAAGCATTGACGCTCATGATAATCAAAACCTCCTTGCTCAGGGACCCAGAAAGGCCATTAAAGAAAGGCCCAAAATTACTTCACCTGAGCAATATAGCTCCTAAATAATACCCTATTCTCACCAACGTGTTGCAATCTTTCCTTTTCTTAGGATATAATTTCCTTCGGGTCTGCATGAAGTTAGGAGAGACAAGTTGCCACCAAAAATAAGAGTTTGTGTTTCTATAGCATCTGTTTATGACAGTGTATATAAATAAGAAGAGGTTCCACCCCAGTATAGGGACCAAAAAAAAAATACATATCTTTTTATGAGTTGGCTTTCTGAAAATGCAATGAAATGAAAGAATGTGGAGGCGGAGCCCGATTTAAATGCAATGTCAGAACAAAAAAGAACCACCTACAAAAATCTTTCTTTAAAAAGCATCCATTCCTAAAGAAGATGCATTGCATGTAGGCTCATACACAGATTTACTACCTACCCAAAGTAGCCTTCTGACAATGGCTTCCTTGAGGGATCATCTTTAAACCCTGAGGTTAGAAAAAAATAAGCAAGTTACGATTCTTAGATACTTGTTGCCATTCTAAATACTGAACAGAAGTTGTGTGTGGTAGGGACATACAATTCTAGTCCCCGGAGTTGCACCTTTGGGGAACGATGTGAGAATCAACATTCAGAGGCAGACAAGATTAATCCCTAAACAGCTCAGCTTTAGGAGTGTATCAGTCATTCTATGCATTTACTTATATTAGCATCTTGAGATGGGTATTGTTTTTGTTCTGCATGTAGATATAGATATATAATTTTTATATTATAGAGATATGTGACTCTATATTCCCAAATACCAGAGAGTGGTGCTGTCCTGGGCAAGAACTAGTCCATGAACACAGGCTGAGAAGTAAGTCTCAGATCTTCCCCTTTTGAGGTCCGGGTTCCCTGACTCCGGCTTCACTGGTGACCAGCACTCTTTCTGCGCCTGGGGCTCTTTGCAGGGAGCTCTTCCCACCATCAGGGATGGGTTTGGCAAGAAACCACCTTCCAACTTTTCCCACTTAGAATGTTTGCCTTCACCAGTGCCTGAAGCTGATTCACAGTCTTTGAATCTCTGACATTGACAAACGGAAGTACAAAAAGTACAAGCGGAAAAAAAAAACCAACTTTGGATTTTGTTCCAGTTGTAAAGGACAAATGTGTGCTATATCTTCAACCCAATAGGTAATCTTTTGTTTTCAGGTCCTATTTTAAGTTTAATGAATTATTTCAAACATTTTAGAAATGTTAGATTTTACTTTCTCTATAACTTTCAAGTATTTTAATGAGATGTAAACAATGGTTCCAAAGTACTCTGGGAAAGAGAGGCACAGAAAATATGACTAAATGAGGATCCTATCTAAAATGAGGAAAATTAGACCTGTACAATGTGCCAGGCACCATGCTGGATGTTTTGTATATTTTTTTTTTCTTTTATATCCTCATACCAGCCCTGCATGGTAGATACTATTGTCACCATTTTTTTAAAGATTTTATTTATTTATTTGAGAGAGAGAGAAAGGAGGAGGAGCAGGGGGAGGGGCAGAAGGGGAGGGAGAAGCAGACACCGTGCTGAGCAGGGATCCTAACATGGGGTTCCATCCTGGGTCATGACCTGAGCTGAAGAAGGCAGAGGCTTAAACCGACTGAGCCACCCAAGGCGCCCCTATTGTCACCATTTTGAGTTTAAGAGAGCCTGAAAAGTATTAATAAGACATATATCACTTTTAGAATGCTTGAGTTTAAAATTTTTTAGGGGCGCCTGGGTGGCAGGCTGGAAGCCTGCTTCTCCCTCTCCCCTCCCCCTGCTTGTGTTCCCTCTCTCGCTGTCTCTCTCTCTCTCTGTGTCAATTAAATAAATAAAATCTTAAAAAATAGTAATAATAAAAATAAATAAAATTTTTTTAAAGATCTATTTATTTATTTGAGAGAGAGTGAGAGAGAGAGTAGGGTGAGGAGAAGAGGGAGAGAATCTCTAGACTCCCCGCTGAGCGGGGAGCCTGACATAGGGCTCTATCCCACGACCCTGAGATCATGACCTGAATCAAAACCAATAGTCGGTTCCTCAACCGACAGAGCTACCCAGGTTCCCCTTCAGTTTAGAATTTAATGTGTTTCTAACTTTGATGGCAATACAAATATTTATTTTGACGCCCATTAAAATGTAAATACATATTCTTCTATCCCACCCTCATGGAACCCAAAGATAGCCCCTTCCTTGAAATTAAATTTATTTCAGTTATTTTTAATGATTGCTCTAAGAAGTGTGAAAGAGAAATTATATCCGCCAATTATTCCAGGACTTCTCAGGAGACCCAGACTCCCGCTGTTCTGTCCTGTCAGTTAAAGATAGAACACAATGTACTATTCTGGCCCAGATGGAGATACACCCAGAGTATCACATGGGATCTACATGTTTGGTGGAAAACGAAACCAAAATCTATATGTGGCGAGGGTGTAAACATGGAAACAAGGAAAGGTAGGTGCCTGACACTTGCTGTCCAGTCATCTTTTTAGATCTCCCCTCTCCCTGTCTTCCTGACGCTCTATGGCTGAAATGGGGACTCCATAGAATTGAGTGGTTGTATGGTGCTTCCCCTGGGCTTTCCAAGAAAATGGTCATTGGTCAAACCTTTGATTTTTGTCACTTTTAGGGAAAAAATTAGCTGCATTGCTTAAAAGCTAACGATACAGGTTCTCCTACGGGTCTTATTCAGAACGATCCAACGTTCACTACGCTTGACAAACAGTGATCACCACAGCTGTAGTCATTTTCTCATTCCCTTGAACAAGCGATTTCTTCTTTCTTTCCTTTTTCTTGTTAATTTTGTTGTTTGGGGTGGGGTGTCTTTGGTGGAAGACTGCCCAGTGAAAGTGCTTCCTTGGGTCATCTTTTTTAGAAGTACTGATTTAGGCAGATTAAATGGGTACAGGATTAGTTACTGCACTTACAATTCACCCAAGGTAACCATGGCTCAGCCTGCTCACGCAGTGGAATAAGCTTGATGGCTTGAATGTCAGTTCGTTAATGACGCTATGCCAAGCAGTACACAGCTAGGAGAATTATCAGTCTCAAGCGAAGGATGTGAAGGGTTAGGTTAATATATTTTCTACCACAAATCCAATAGGTCTAGATGAAAGAATACAAAAAAAAAAAAAGTCATTTAAACTAAAAATAAAAATAAGTACAAAAGAATGAATTGCATGTTTCCTAAATATTGTTAGCCTTTCAGGTGATCAATATGGCAATTATGTTTACCTTTGTAAATGTTCACTTCATAAGAACAGACACACCACTGGACTTGCCCCACATTTGACCTCCACTTCACCAGTGTTTGAGAGTTTCTTTTGCATGGATCTCCTGATAGTGTGCCATTTATTCATGCCTAGGGACTTTTAAAATTGACTTCTGACAGTTTTCCCCATCCTCACTGTGCTTTTTTTGATTTAAACAAACGAATGGCCATGGTATAACTCGTAAGTTGCCACCAGTGAATTCGAGGGCCAGAAAAACACACATGTGGGAAGTAAGAGTTAACACACGAGTTAAGTAACAAAGAATTCTTTTTCTCAGAAGCTTGCACCTTGCTGACAAAAAACGAAACAAAACAAAAAAACCAGGAAGATCAATGATTCACAGCACATTGAGAAAGGATAAGTATGGGTCAATAACAGTCCTGTACAGCGTAACATAGCAATTAGTATTGATCGGACTCAAAGGGACCTGGGTTAAAATCCTGGCTCACCCTAGAACAGTTTAATTTTGAGCAAGTTTCTCAAAATCTCTTCAATTATGCAAAAAGTGACAGCGGTAATACCTATCTGTTAAGGATTAAATGAGATCCTACTGTATGTCAAATGCTTGTGATAGTGTGTAACACATAGCAAAGTTGCCTTTATTATTGTTGTTGGTCTTATATTTTATAAAGTTATTTGATTAAATACCACACAAGCAAAGACAAATCTCATTCCAATTACAAATGAACTCAGTAAAAATACTTTGGTTTGTTTTGTTTTGTTTTGTTTAAATCTGCATCTACCTGAGCGGTCACCTAACACTTTTGGCATTGTACACAAAGTTGTTTTTGTGGAAACAGTCTGAGAAATAAAGGTGAAGCAGTCCACGAAAGCAATAATTTCTGATTCCTTTTCAATGATCTTCTCTCAAACTTCAAAATCACCTAAATGCAAGCAACTATGATAGTTTGACACAGCACATTCATAACTTCACATCGCGATCTCCAGAACACAGCTTTATCTCCAACATCATTATTCATTTACTATTTGTGAAGTTGTTTTTATAAAAACGCCAAAATGATTCACTTCTCAGGGATTTTACTATTTAACAAAGAGAAAATAGTCAGAACTCCCCCAAACTCAGAAACATATCATTGACCACACTTTTCCAAGATCACTGTGGCCCTTTTCAAAAGCGGTGTTTTTATAAAAAGTTTTCACAAGTTTCAAAGGTTGTCCAGAATTATCCAGAACAATTTAAGCTTTCCTGTAATTCTTTAAAAGGAAGACCTAAAGTTAACAACAAGTTTGCCAAATACCGGGTCGGTGGCCTTGAGGGCTAATTTTCCTTGCCATTAAAAATATTTATCTTTGGTTACTTACACTAAATCATTGTCTGATGACTAGAGGAGATGGAGGCTAGTTAACTAATGCAGATCTTTACCCTGAGACACTGTGAAGGGCAACACACCAGCCAGTGTAGATTCATTTGGTTTAATTAGCAGAGGCACAGATCTTACTCATAGGGCCTGGACTAATGACCCAAAGGACTTTTTTCTCCCAATAGTTTCTGGATTAATGGAGGTAGTTTATGAATTGCTTTAAAGTTCTTAGGGTAAATTGTTTACTAATGATGGCTCCTAAGTAATACAAAACCAAAGGGTTAGTAGGAGCCCTAGGTAAGGTCACTAAATCTATAGAATTAATAAATTCCTGTTCCATTTGCAGGTGAAAGAATGTGTGACTCCGTGAGTAGAGCTTTTTCATCCAAGGTTGTCCTAGGGAAGAATGTGACAGAGAGAACTGTTTAAGGTACAATGGATGATAACGCAAGTGTGTGTGTGTGTGTGTGTGCGCGCGCACGCATGGATGCATAAAGAGCTAAAAGTTGGAGAACGCAGATGGTACTCCCTAGGAGCAGTCAGACTAGAATGGTTTTTAGGTAGTGATGGGCATCAGTACCCAACTCAGTCCTTGTGATCATTTCTGACAGAATCTGAATAGGAGGGCTCCTTGGAATGAGAAACACTTGCCAGGAATCTGAGATATTATTAATGCCATACTTTCAATTTCATTTCTATAAAGTTATATCATTTCTGCGAAGTGTACAGTCTGAAGATATTTCCTAAAAACTGTTCCAGATTGGTAAAACAAGAAGGAAGAAAGATTATGATTGACTAGGTCTTATGTACAATAAAGAAGAATTTTTAAAGGTATTTCTCTTTCCCAGGCCCCTAAGGAATTAATTTGTCCCAAATACCATTCTGGAAGTCCCTTCCAGGGGCCCCAAGGAGCAGTTTGTCTGCCTGGAAGTTCCGATGATTAAATAAAACATGAATTTATCCATCTAAATCCTTTAGACAAGAAATTTCAATCCATCCCATAGCTTTTCAAGAATTCATATTTTCTAAGGTTTTTTTTTCCCCCTTTTTTAAAAATCATCCCACTCTTCATTCTTTATGGTTCTTTATCTTCTTCAAATTCAGAATTTTCAAACAAACTTTAACTTAAAATCTCCAGAGAAGCAGGACTAGTTATCCAGAATTGTGAGGTTGGCTAAGCTCTTCTTTTTCTCTTTCTTTGAAGTCACCTGCTATGATACTTCGGCTTTGAAAGCATTTGCTGAGGATTGTTATAGATCTTTGGGAATGTAAATATTATAGTTTGTACAGAGAAACATTAGAAGTAGCAAAGAAGGGAATCATGGCCTGGCAGCCGGGCAAAAATATCCAGGAGCTAGATTCCCCACCAATGAGGAGACGTAGCCTGGTGAGATGTAAGTTTCTTAGGATCCTGGGTCAGTGAGAGATTGGTATGTCCATTGGCAAAAGTGTCCATGCCAAGCATGGCAGATCAATGGCATTGACCAATTTGTCTGCCTAGAAGTTGTTTCTTTGGTGGCATGTGGAAGGTGGTAGACTGGAAGGAAGAACCTTCTCTTTGCCCCTTCTTATGAGTAGGAAGATAGTCTTTCATCAGGTTTCATGGTGTATCACCCTAGTTTATGTTTATCTTCTTGGTGAGTTTGACTGTCATACACGGAAATGAGTAGCTCAAGGAGCTTAGGTACTGAATCCAGCACAGTCGATAAAATGCATAAAATATATGTACTCCTGCAACAGGGATACCACCCTGACACACCAGTTAATAGAAAGCTCATGGGACACGGATAGAAAGAAATGTTGTAACTTACTAGAGTTTGTCACCTTACATCATGTTTACTCTTTGTATCATAAACTCAAATTGTATGGCAAAAATATGGTTGGGATACACAGAATTGGTAGATTCTAACATTGCGTGATTCTACGGAGCTGGAAGCATGAGGAAATCCTGAAGTGGAAGCAAATGTGCCTTGCATAAGTCAGAACGAATTAAACTGGCCATGCTTCCATCTAATGGATACATCAAAATGCCTGTTTCTGGCTGCTGTGTACTTCAGCTGTGGGCAGTGATTAATTCCTGGCCTCCTCTACTTCTACTCATGCCATCAGAGGAGGAGGGAGAAGCATCAATGCCCACTGCAAAGTAAGACACATATAACAAGGCTAACAAAGCATCGTGGGTCAAGTTGCAGCAGGAATGATGGCAAGTACATAGGCATGAGTCAATGCAGGATTAGAACAAAGAATGTAATTCATGGAAACCTCTCAAATGTACATGTTGGGATGTGCTGAATAGTCGACTTGAGCGGATTTGCAGCAGCATGTGAAGCTGATTTACATAAATGTGAACTCATGCCCAGAAAACAAATGTGACTTGCAAATTTACAACCCTGAAATCATGGACAATGTACACAGAAGCAGACACAATTTCTAGTAAACAAAAACCATTACTTCTCTTGACTACCATGAAACATTTAGTGCACTCCAATCATACACTGCTAGGCTGAGACTACATGAGCTGTCCTCTCTAGTGGAATTGCTGAAAAGCCAAGTCCATGCCCCCTGCCACCTAAGAGTGAAAAGGTTTCACTGGTGCAAACGAAGGTGTTACCTTGGTTCAACTCAACTGCAAGAGTTTAGGAATGTAGACAGAAGTGTTACCCTGATTCTGTCTGCCTTCTAGCAGCCTGTTTGATGTGTCCACCTATAAATGTCCTGCCCGCACTGGAGACTCACTGGGTATTCTCCACCCATCCCATCCAACCAGCCCTCTCTCCTGACTCCCGTTTCCTGATTCAGCTCCTGACCAACCTTTGATTCTCCCTGCCACCTTCTTCCCTCCCATGATTTAAACAGTTGCCAAATCATGTACATTCTTCTTCTGCAGAGTCTCTGGAATGGACCACTTCTTTTCCATTCTCAAGTTCAAGCACTTATTACTGGTCATCAAAATATTGCCATTGGCTCTTTTTTTTTTCCTTTTAAGATTTTATTTATTTATTTGACAGAGAGAGATAGCAAGAGATGGAACACAAGCAGGGGGAGTGGGAGAGGGAGAAGCAGGCTTCCTGCTGAGCAGGGAGCCCGATGCAGGGCTCGATCCCAGGACCCCGGGATCATGACCTGAGCCGAAGACAGACATTCAATGACTGAGCCACCCAGGCAGCTCCTATCTTCACCTCTTACTCCTCCCGACAACTCTATGTATTTGACATTTCATCTTCCTAAAAGTCACTATAGCTTCACCATTCTCTTACTCTGAAAACTTCAGTGGTCGCTCATAACCTTCTGTTTCAAATAAAATAATTTAAAATCCTTAAGCTACTTTCCAATTTTACTCCCCATTAATGTCTCAGAGAAGCCCTAGACTAGGGCTTCTCAACTTTGGCCCTATTGACATATTGGACTCGGTAATTCTTTGTTGTGGGGCCTGTCCTGTTCCTTGTAGAATGTTGAGCAGCAAGTCTGTCCTCCACCCACTAAGATGCCAGTAGCAATCCCCCCCCCGCCCAAGTTATGACAACTAAAAATGTCTCTAGACATTGTCAAAAGCTCCTGGGGAGCAAAATCGCAGCCCTAGACAAAATGGGTCTCTTGTGGTTAGCGAGATATGCCTCAAGTTTCCCATGTTTGTATGTGTGTTTGCAGTTGGGCCCTCTGCTTGAGATGTCCTCTCTACCATCTCTATTCAAATCATAACCATCGTTATCGGTTTTTCAAAAAAACTCCCTGTTATCAAAGTCTTCTCTCTGTTTTAACCAGGCTCCCTGAATTGAGGTATTTTCCTTCGCCTACAGATGACAATAGCACTTTACGTATTTCTTAAGCCATTTGTCTTATTTTGACTGTTTTCCTTTAATTTGGCTGCTAACAACATATACACAGAAGCATATTTTTGGTCCACTAGTTAAACATATAAATATTAATGGCATGCTTTATGCAAGCTACTCTCTATTCTGCTGGAAATTTACTTCCCTAGTTGTTATTGGGGTCATTTGTTTTGGGTTTTTTGTTTCTTGTTTCTGCTTCTAACAAATCTGTTGCATCTTTTTGTATGAAATTTTTACCAGTGTATAAATACTAAAAACAATAATCTTGATGTAATTATCTTAACATCGCTGATAAATGCATGAATGTGATGTTCTCTCTTATTAAATGAAATAGAAAAAAAAATCATAGTGTCTTTACGGGGGGCGCGGGAAGCAAAAACTGGAGTTAGCTAGTTTTTGGAGAAGGAGCTATCTGGTCCTTCCTCTGCCTCTTTACCTGAGGAAACTGGATTCTTGGAAGGGTAAATGTCCCAAGGTGATAGAGCTAGTTTGCTACAGGCAAGATAAGTACCCAGAGCATCTGTTCAGAATTTATGGCCCTAGACTAGCTGTGCCTCCTGCGGAAGCCTTAGGCCAGCATCTCGTGCACCACTTAAGAACTTGTTAGAAATGCAAATGCTGGGGCCCCACCCCAAGCCTACTGACTTAGAAACTCTGGGGTGGGGCCCATCTATGTTAGATCTATGTTAGGTCTAGTGCAGGAGTTCTCAAACTCCCATGCCTCAGAATGACTCAGAAGATCTGTTTAAATACAAGTGGTCCTTTACCACACGCAATGATGGATGAAAGGTAAACTGTTGTGGGCTCTCGAAAGCAACTGTGAAAGGCAGCTGTGCTCAATATCAAATTAACAACTTGACCTATTTCCTGGAATTTACAACTTAATCCAGATTCCTCTGTTGACATAGTAAAAATTGTATTCTACTTGAATCACTCTAATGTCTGTTTCATCTTTATGAGGAGAGCATAATGAATTTGCATCAAATTTAAAATAAAATCCACGAAAATGCATTCAGCTCTGATTTTTATCATGTACAACAGGGTGCAGAAATTCCACGCTTAGGGATGTGAAGGAAGGGAAGAGAGGTGAAGGCATGTTAAGTTTTTGTCTTATTGGAAAAATTGATATAAATGCGAACCAGTCCTAGGCATTTTCGGAATGGCTTGTTTAAATACAACTATCGAATATATAAGGACAACCACTAAAATAAAAGAACTAGATCAACAAAAGAAAAAGTAAGGACAAAGACATCAATATAGTAAAGGGCAGGAAAGAAAGAGAGATGGGGCAAGGAAAATAGAAAACATGAGTATTCAGAATAATGATAAATTTTCTCCTCAAATTTGGTCTAAAAATCAGACATATAAAAAATTACATAGAAAGATGTAATTACAGGGACTCAGTCGTTAAGCGTCTGCCTTTGGCTCAGGTCATGATCCCAGGGTCCTGGGATCGAGCTCCGCCTCCATCGGGCTCCCTGCTCCACAGGAAGCCTGTTTCTCCCTCTCCCACTCCCCCTGCTTGTGTTCCCTCTCTTGCTGTATGTCTCTCTGTCAAATAAATAAATAAAATCTTTTTAAAAAAAAGAAAGATGTAATTACATCTAATTACAGACTACAGGGAGGAAAAAACAGATACTGGGTAAACATGAAAGAAAGAAAGAAAGAAAGAAAGAAAGAAAGAAAGAAAGAAAGAAAGAAAGAAAGAAAGAAGAAAGAAAGAAAGAAAGAAAGGAAGGAAGAAAGAAAGAAAGAAAGAAAGAAAGAAAGAAAGGAAGGGAGGAAAGAAAGAAGGAAGGAAGGAAAGAAAGAAAGAAGGAAGGAAGGAAAAACCACACACAAAAAAACCTAAAACAGCATTGTCGTATTACTGTCTGACAAAAAAATAATTCATGGCAAAGGAGAGGATTATTTTATTTGATAAAGTGACAATCCTCCAATAAGATTGAACAGTCATTAACATGAATACACCTAACAATATTATCACTGAGACATACAGGAAGCAAATGCTGTTAGAAATACAAGTAGTGGGGCACCTGGGTGGCTCGGTCGGTTCAGCCACCAACTCTTGGTTTTGGCTCAGGTGGTGATCTCATGGGTCCTGAGAGAAAGCCCCAAGTTGGGTTCAGCACTCAGCAGGTGAGCCTACTTGAAGATTCTCTCCCTCTGCTCCTCCCCCAGCTTGTGAGTGCATGCAATCTCTCTCAAATAAATAAATCTTAAAAAAAAAAATACAACTAGAAATAGACTATTTCATCATCATTATAAAGACTTAAACACACTTAATCTCAGTAGTCAAGAGATTACACAGATGAACATATTTAAAGTTTTGGAATATTTGAATTATATAATACTTGAATTATAGAATGATGTAATTAACAGGCATATAAATGCATAGAATATGTACCTAACAAAGTACAGATATACTTTGATTTCAGAGTCCAGAGTGCTAACCATTACACCATGGAACCCACTCCTTAGATATACTTTGATTTCAAATAGTCATGGCATATTTACAAAAACTGATCATCGTATTTGAAAGAAAATAATATATTACATGTTTTCTGATTATGGTTCAATAAAATTAGAAATTAAAAACAAAAGGAAAGAGATAGCCTCCTTCCACAAGAATAAAACAATACAAAAAATAAACAAATATCCAACTGGATATTTTAAAAGATTCTTTTTAATAATCTTTGAGTTATTGCAAACTACTTAGAAATTTTTAAAAACATGAGAATGCTACATATCCAAAAGCCTATGGGTTTTGGCAAAAGTGGCACCCCGATGATATTTTATAAATTAATGCATGTATTATAAAACAAAGAAAAAAAAGAATGGGAAAAATGAGCCATGTGTTCAACTCAATAATCTTGCATAAGACCTAAAACAATGATATCTTTTCATTGGAAAGTTGTGGAAATTGTAAATAAATTAAAAGCAGAAAGTGAGAATCACCCACAATCCCACTGTAATTACTGTTTCCTTTCTTGTAACTATAAGACATAAACAATAAATAATTCAGGCTAAATGATCTGAGTTATGGGATGTTTGTGCAGTCTCTAGGCTGGATTTCCCCTTTGTTCTTACCGATATCACAAGAGAGACTCCTTAAAAGTGAGACTCTGGGAGTAAATGGAGTAAATGGAGTGCATTCAGTTTTATTCCTGCATATGCAGGTGGGTGCGTGTGGGTGTGCGTGGGTGTGTGAGCACATGGTAGGGTGTGGATGATGGGCAAAATGAGCTCCCTCCTAACTCCTTGTCAGGAATACTGCCTTCCTTTTAAAAGAATTTGTCAAAGGAAAAATAAATGGTTCATTTTAGCAGATTTTCCAGGAAGATTTCAGTGACATGAAAATGTAGTGATTTGGCTTGCAAAATGATCTGATGAAAGCACTGAGAGAAAAAAAAACTCTGCAAGGAAGTGAGAGAGAAAAAATCCTTTGGAATCCAATGAGGGGAAATCGCTTCAGACACGGAGATGGCAGAGAGGACGCTTTCTTATACAACCAACACTGACAGAAACGTCCCCGATCGTCTGTGACAGAGCAAGGACACGCTAGTTTGGCTCAAGTTCCAGGAAGAGCCAGCCCCTTGCACTTGGGAAGCAGTTGTTGTGTTTTTGGCCAGTGAAGCCATTTTGTTCAGCAGAAGGCAGCACCTAATATGTTTCTTGTTTGGGCATTGACCCTACTAGGAGGTATGCCAGGAGACTACACTCTCCTCTCAGAAAGAACGAGAATAAGAAATAACTAGCATGTCTTAACAAGCTGTGAAATCCTATTCTTCTTGCCCCCTGAATAGAGTCCAATGCCCCAAGATAAAGGAAATTCACTCTGTAATCTGATAGGTTTGTTACTGAGCATTTTGCCAAGAACAACGCCTTTCCTTCACATAGTGCCAGGGTCCAGGTGCATAAACTCCAACCTTAGAAACTCCAGTACAAAAAAAAACAAAAAAACAACCACCTTGACATTTAGTACATATAATACAACATGACAGGTAATGCCATGGATTTTCTCGGCAAGGGTGGAGAAGAGTATGCTTACATCTCATGCACAGACACTATATTGGAGGTCTTTTGGCTTGATTGCTAAGGTCAGAGCACAAATATAGAAATCTAAAATTAGGGGCACCTGGGTGGCTCAGTTGTTAAGCGTCTGCCTTTGGCTCAGGTCATGATCCCAGGGTCCTGGGATGGAGCCCCACATCGGGCTCCCTGCTCTGTGGGAAGCTTGCTTCGCCTTCTCCCACTCCCTCTGCTTGTGTTCCCTCTCTCCCTGTGTCTCTCTCTGTCAAATAAATAAATGAAATCTTTAAAAAAAAAAAAAAGAAATCTAAAATTAGTTTACTGTGATTATTGTTCTCATTCCCCCTCACCCAACTCCAAGCTCTTTGAAAAGAGTACCTTTGAATCTCCAGCATACATCATAGTTCTGGGTGTTAGATGCTTGGTGAATGTTTCCAAAATGAGAAAGGGCAATTTTCTTTTTCTTTTCTTTTTTCTTCCTCTTTTTTTGGGGGCGGGGGAGGGAGAGGGGAGATGGACCAATGCTTTGAATTTGGAGTAAAGATGATATATATTAGGAAATTAAAAAATTGCTACTACAAATATAAAACTAACACATACAGTACTTTCAATCATAAAGCACTCTTACAAAAAAGATCTCTTTTCAAATCTCACAAAATTCTGTTTTTGTTCTTATTTTCCAATGAGCAAACCAAGGCTCAAAGGTCAAAAGTAACTGGACTCTAAAACCTAGAATTCCCAGACCTTTATACCCAGAGGTAGGTAATAACCACTCAGAGGTTCCTTAAAACACAGCTTTAAATATATGCTTGGCTCTGAGTTCAGATGGACTGTTTCTGGTTTTTAGTTGCTGTTGTTGGTGTTGGTTTGGTTTTGTTTTTGTTTTCCCCACATTGACCCACAACTAGAATTCAATTCTTCTTTGAGTCTTTCCAAAATGATTTAAAAATCCATTATAATGCAATGTGGGCTTTGCAGAAAATTTCATATGGGAGGTTGAGTAGGGTTTTCAGCACAGGAAAAAAAAAAAATCTAACTCATCTTGTAGGTCCTATCTCTATGAGGACTTTTCCCTCTTCCCTTCTCCCTTCCCTAGGAGTGCCCAGCCAGACTTGACTCTTTTTGCCTCCTAAAACCCAGGAAGATGCTAAGCAAAACAAATGACCATGTGATTAGGAAGACCCTCCTGGTTAGATAAGGGCAGCTTTGTAACTGCACAGATTTCTTTTTATCTTATATAATAACTAAGATGGACAGAGTAATAACCTCCTCTGAGTAGTTGTTACATACCTCTAGGTACAAAGGTCTGAGAATTCCAGGTTCCTTAAAGTAAACATTTTCAACCTTAGATTCGCAAGCAATTTCTTCAGCTCCATATTTTTTGCAAGCATGTAGCTGGTTTCAGCAGGTACTTAAGCAACATAGTCAACTTGGTTTTAGAAATGGCACCAGATCAACCAGCCAGTTTTTACCTGCAGGCTGTCATCTCTCCAAAACAGGGACATTCTTTCATATTTTACTCATAGAAAGGACTCACTTGCCTTGCAGAGAACCTTGCAGGGTAGGGCCCACACACTATGTAAAATGGTGAGAGGGTGTACCTAATCCTCCAAACCAAGAAAATGTATTCACAGGCATATACGCAGACCACACATAGGTTGTATTCTTGCTTATCGGACATACCTTGTACCTTTGCATTTGTCCTTTTTAAGTAAATTCCATATTGCACACCACTTCATGCAAATCACTAGCAGGAAATAGCAACCTGAACACTTTTCAAATCATGCCAGCAGGTAGGTTCAGGATTACCTTGTTTCCAGAACAGGAGAGTAGGGAGAAGGTAACTTTCTCTTCCAGCAAATTTAATCCATCAGTCCATCAGAAGGGGTAAAGAACAGGGGCTGCCTCTGTCGTCCTGACCCTTTCTCCTAGGTGAATATTGCAATAGGACTACTGGTGAGGGATATGTGCCTCCCTCCTCCACCTCTTCATTGTGAAAAGAGCTGTGTATTGCAGTAGCAGCATGATTGATAAAAAGGGAAGGAGAGGAGAAGAAGGAGAAGGAGGAGGGAGGGAAGAAGAAGAAGAAGAAGAAGAAGAAGAAGAAGAAGAAGAAGAAGAAGAAGAAGAAGAAGAAGAAGAAGAAGAAGAAGAAGAAGAAAAAAAAAGAAGAGTTTTGTTAACCAGCTTCTCCACTAATTGCTTTTTGGCATTCTTCTGTCCACTTCTTTTTATTAACCGACACAATGATCATAAACCTATAGAATGTTTTAGATCAGTGAATGCCTGAAGGCAGAGCAATTTCAGTAAGCCCTGGTGAGTCCAGGTGGCCTAATACGAATGAACAGACCCTAGAAATGGACCCTCTTTTAAAAGACTTCACATCCAGACGTTGAGTATGAGCTGGGAAAATGTAGAAACTCAGAAGACGGCCTCATCCCCTTATCTTGGCAAATTTGGGCTCACTTCCATTAAACCTTAAATGAAGACTCCCGTTTGAATAGTTCAAATGTCTCGAAACAGAAGGGAGGAGCGAGCTGCAGACTGAGGCCAAAGTACATACTGTATTTATAATCGAACACAGCTTTTTAAATAATTACATCCTTGTGCACTTTTTATTTTTGGTTCTTGAATAAAGTCACTCAGATGAAATTAAAGAGGATGCAGGAGAAGGTGCTTCGATGCTTCTTGCAGTTTCTATGGCAACTCCGGGGCATCTTATTCAGCTACCTCATTGACTGAATGTGCCCAAGCGATGCAGCCTGCAACTTTTGGCTGCTCCTGGAAAAGGCAAGGAGGAGCGCTTTTGATCTTACGGCCACCCAAAGAGCTTCTGACAGAACTGAAGAACATCTCCGAATGATTGATTCGACTTTCCCTCATTTTTGCATGAATGGCAGCCATCTGAGAGCACCTTTACCAAGAGTATTTTGTTAGGGATGTGTACGCACTTGCTTAAACATTTCGTTATTGGTAAATAATCTGTTGTTATGGGTCTGTGTCTAAACCCCTAATGCAGCCATTTATATATTTTAAAAGAAACTCTCATATATCCTATTTAGTGGAACCCTCTGCAGGGTCAAAGAAGAAATTGCTTGACTAGGACTTTAGATGTGGAAGTAGATTAGCAAAAAATTTGAAAAACAAAAACCAAATAAAACTGTACAGTGTGAGATTTGGTTCATTTGTTTGTTAACCAGGAGTGAACCCAGACACTTGCCCAAGGGATGTTTTCTGCCCATGTGTCTAGATGGCGGAGGTGCTAAGGCAAATGATTCCACAGACCTAATCTCAGCGGAGACTGGGATCGGAACAATCATTCAGCACGAAGTGAAAGAACAGCATCTTTGGGAGCAAAGTTTTTACGAAACCAACTTAAGCAATTCCCAATAAGGTCTTGCAAAAGTATTTGGCTCCATGGCAACATCCCTGAAAAAAAAATATTTAATGAAGTGAGGATTCCTGCCTATGGAGGGCAACAGTTCTGTCTTTGTGTGGTGGCTAATGCATCGTAAATACTCAACCAGTAGCTATTGTTGTTATACGTAAATTTCTTGTATCTAAAACTCAACTGCTTTTCTATGAATATCCAAATATTTTGATATCCATTCAAAAGGAATGAAAATGAATATCCATCTGAACTGCTCATTTTCTAAACTATGATCTAAGGAAGACCAAGTCCACATAGAAAACTCTGAATAACCCGCACCATATCATAATTCCTCAATAAATATTTGGTCAAGTTGAATAGGATATTCTAGAAGCCAAACCCCTTAACAGCCTCAACCTCTCAGCATATAATCTGAAACCTGAAATTAAAAAAAAAAAAAAAGAAATCTCTGGAAATGAGTACAGTCACCATGAAATCCCTCTGTTCAAGCCAGACTTTTGTGTCTCATCTGTGAGTTTCCTGATTTGCCTGGCATTCTGATGTTCTTCATATAGTCCTTAGAATGGATTATCTTATTTCCTGGGCACAGCAGATGGGAGGAAAGACCTAAATGATGCTAGGGGACTCTGGTGATGGACGAAACAGCAGCTGATGATTTCGTGGACAAAATTTACAAGCACCAGGCAGAGCAACAACTATTAGCTTGTGTTGCACAAGGAAACATTAAATAATACATATCATTTTTTTAAATAAGCAGAGAATTGTGTAATATTTTAGAAAACCGTCCCTCCAAAACAATTGATGCCCTTGAGGCAACAACTCTCAGTTATTTGGAGAAAGCCACTTAGAGGTAATTATTCATCATTATTATTCTTATGAGTTAATAACACGCCTGTGTTGGATTTTAAACTCCTCCCCTTCCATGTTCTTCTTAACCATCTCTCTCCTTTCCTTCCCCAACACTCCACTCCTCTAGCTTCTAACCTAGGGGACTGACTCATCCCGGTTTGCCCAGCACATTCCCAGTTGTAGCACTGTGAGCCCTGCATCTGGGGAAATCCCTCTCTCCCAGGCAAACCAGGACAGGTGATCACCCTATTCTAGAAGAGGTCAGTGTGATAGTTTTGTGCTAGTGCCTTGCAGGTATTACCTTGTAATTATGAAATTTTTAAAGTCATGATAACAATCCTCAGGTAGTGGCTCAAATCATCAGGTCACTAGAGCCCTTGACCTGAACTATTTTGAGGAAAAAAAAAAAAAAAAGGCTCTGGGTTCTTGAAATATGCTGATCACAGACTTGGTTCTTTACTTCCCTTAAAGTGGGTAGAGCTAGTCTTCCTTTATTTATGCATTTATTTAAATTGGGGAAGGAAATCTGATTGACTTAATCTGTTCCACCAGCTCTAAGATGGAAATTTCTGGAGGGAAATTTGTTTTCTTCTTTGCAAGTGTGATCTGGCCTCCTACTGCTTCAGAAGGCCAGTATTTGGAGGTTTTTGTTTGACTGTCACTGAAAAGAAGCCTAAGCAGAAGGTCTCTGAAATCCCACCTCTGCCTTTTGTTTTTGCATGTGTATTTAATAACAAAATTTTAAAAAGTAGAGGTGAGGCCCATATCGCATTCAACTCACTGTCTGGAGGTACCATTATGTATCTTGCTCAGTGGGCTCAGTCACCAAGAAGCTCATGGTATACCTTTGGCTCCCTACAGTGGGAAGAGAGCAGAAGTGTATGATGGGGTAGGGTGCGGGCAACTTGCTTAGTAACAGGGCTTTGTGGTTTCGCCTGGAGTCAGGACTAAGCAATTCCTAGTTAATTGAAATTAATTTGAAGTTTGAAATTTACCCAAATCCCACAACCAGTGCTTAAATTTGTCCTTAGTCTACCCTTTGTGAGCTGCTCACTCTCTCCAAAAACTGGATGAGAAATGGAGGAGCAGGTTTTGAAGGAGGTGAGAATCCTGGGCTCATGTGTCCCATGTGGAGAACCAGAATGCATTTTCATCACCTAGAAAAATAAAAATTAAGAGGCAGAAAGGCCTTGGGGTAAATGGTGAAACTTTTAACCAAGAATGCCTCCAAATGGAAAGCACAGAGGACTGGTAAAAAGTACAGCCAGGTGCTAAATGGCCTCAGTTTAAATCTCAGCTCTCATACCTACTTGCTGTGTGTGCTTGCACAAGGCACTCGACCTCTCTGGTCCTGGTTCCTCATTTCTTAAATGAGGATAATAGCACTGCCTACTCCATAGAGCTGCTGTTAAGATTAAAGTACTTAATACTTACAAAGAATCTAGAACCATGCTTGAAACACAGTAAGTGCCACATGAGTATTTGTTAAAGAAAAAATATTAAGGAGCAACCCATATTTCAGAATGCAGATTTTCTCAAGATTTCCAATCATGAAACAACAGTGAAGTTATTCCAAATCTGCTAGAAGAAGTAGCATTTTCTGTGAGTAGCATTTTCTCTGAGACTCCAATCTCCAGACTCAAAGTTCCCTGGTAACTTTGTGCCCTGAAACAATATACAGTTTAGTGGATTAAACTAAGTGTGGAGGCACATAAAACCTGGAACTCGAATTTTATTAGCTTTAAACACAGCCTCAGTTTCCTCTGTACCAGGGATTGATAAATTACAGGCCATGGGCCCAATCTGGCCCATCACCTGTAGTTATAAGTAAAGTTTTATTGAAACACAGCCACATCATTTGTTTTCCTATTATCAGTGATTGCTTTTGCACTCCAAGGGCATAATGGAGGCAGACCCTCTGTTCTGCAGAGCCAAAAACATTTACCGTCCGGCCCTTTACAGAATACTTTCATCAACTCCTGATTTACAATACAAGAAGAATACTATCCTAATCTGGGAGGGGGGAGCACGGTTGAGATAACATACAAGGCAGAACCCTATACATAGTTTAGGCTCCATAAAGGATAAATACCATCATTTAAACAGAGACTCTAAATCTAAAGCTTATAATATGTTTCATCAGTGTTGTTTGCTAGCTTGTTTGCTACCCTCTCTCTACCTCCCCTGTTCCGTCCAAGAACAAAATATGAGTTTGACTTCCTCTAGCTTGGATTACGTTAATCTGCCACCGCACCACACCTCCTTCTTGAGGCCATTTCTATGGCTCTATTCATCCCAACTATCATCCCTTCTGTCCTGTGCTTTGGGAACATTGGCTTCCTATCTTAGCGATGCTAACAGTAACCATACAGGAGGCCCGCAAATTCTTGCACGGATTTGTCTTCAATTTTTTAATTTTTTATTTAGAAATAATAAAATAAGACATAATATATAAAAATATGTACAATCCATGGTTTGTGCAGTACAATAGGAAGACTTTCAGATACAAAAAGACGGCAAACGGGAAAATAATAACTATCACGATTGTCAAAGGCCGGGACTGTTCAACTCGCCAGAGCCCAGAGGTGAAACCCAACGTAACTAGAAAAGAGGTTCTCGTCGGGAGTGGGGAGGGGACTACGCAACACTTAATTTTTCGCCTTAACGTTATTAGACACAGAGTGAGAAAGAACTCACCCTGCTTCTCAGAACAAGCTTTTTGCCTTTACTGAGCGGCTTTATTATAAAACGGGAGCTGACATTTGTCATTTGCATGGGTAAAATGATTTGGGGGATAGAGCTCATCAAACAGACGGTCAAGGTTTGGGATGGGGCTTCATAGGGAAGGAAGGAAGTGAAGAGAAGAAATAACGCATGAATAGTTTATTTGTGTTTTTTGTTTTTTTTTTAAAAAAGGTAAAACAGACTTTCTCCAGGAATTTGGAAATGGCTACAGTGCTGTCTATCCTGACATCCTTACAATGTCTGATTCAAGTATACTCTTAGAGGGATAGAAAACTATTCCATTCTCAATAGTCAAAATAGAGTTCACTTTGTCTATCTTTTATTTAAAAATAGGATAACCAGCAATCTATGCCTCCTCCCAAAAATATAATGCCCATCCAGATACGAGCAAAAATTCTTTAAAAGGGAGTAATTCCTAAGTAAATTCAATGGGGGTTTTGCTTGCAATAGAGAAGGAACACGTACCTGGGAAGAGACCCCAGGTATTCACGGTGAGTCTCCTCTGACTTCATTCTAATGATGTATGTGCACTAATTAAGGAGACCCAGTCAATAAGGACAGATGTTTTGAAGGTAAAATGCAACAAAAAATGTTGTGCATTACCTGTGTCTTGGCTCTTGACAAAAAAAAAAAATCTCCATTTAAAGCTTGTAATTGTTAAAATACTACTAACTAGGAAAAGCTTTCAAAGGAACAGTCCATGCTGAAATAAATAACAGAACATAGCAATACGAACCTTATAAGGCTGGTAAATATTTGCTAAGACCATGCTAACCTGTAGCATAGAGGTACTAGCTCTCCGAAATTGCTGCACTGAAATTATACTTTCTATGGCATTTTTTTTTCCCTTTACAGACTTCTATTTACATTTGGCTTTAAATATGAAAATATCTGATAAACTTTATAAAATGTACACTTTAAAAACATAGCTTCTGCAAAATTTTCTTGGAAAAAAACAAAACAAAACAAAAACAAACCTGTGCACCAGAAATTTTAGATTTTTTTTTCTGTTTTTCAGAAAGAAGTTGAAAGATTTCCCTCCCTCGTTCTTGCCCCCAGACCCCACCCTCTTTCAACTGTCTCAAGTCCTTTTAAGTGGCAACACTGTGTATTTGGGAGGAGCCCTCTTAGTGGTCACTCCGTGCTCCACTGCATCTTCATTTAATTTACATATCACTGAATACTCTTTGGTTTGATTATTTTCCTTTGCAAAATATCGAAATAGCAGCAGCTGAAGCCCTCAGTAACCTCTCGCCCTCAAAGGCCGAATTGTTCCCTCGTCTGTCAATCCTTTTGTCCAGTCAATCCCAATTCGTCCAGCTCTCTAAACAACTTCCCAAACCTGCCTTTAAATTTGGATTTAAAATAGCATCCCTTTGCTTGACATCTCTGTCTCGGTTTCCATGAAAAGAACACCACAGTTTTCAAACCCGGCGGCTTTGAAGGCTGAGAACAGCAGAAACTCTCATATTATTGCAGGCACGGCATTCAGAGATGGCTGTTCAAGACCCAGAGACCATCACACACATCAGTTTACAAAATACAGGATTCCGGAACAAGCTGTTTTTTTAATGGCATACAGGGATATAATACCATAAGAGAGTTGATTTTGAGACTCCAGTGAAAAAGAAAAGTCAGCAACCCCCAGAATTCACACATAAGGAACTTTAAACCAAAAAAGAGTTCCATGATTGAGTTAGAGCAGGGAGGGGAAAAAAAAAAAAAAAAATGTTTCAATCAAGTCAGGCAGCCAGGCAGGAGAGACTTCTGGAAAACAATGTGTCCTTAGTAACCTGCTCTAGGGCTCCACAGGCAAGAAGGATCAGCTCGGATCCAATCTCAAATGTGCATACATAAAGGAGAAATAACCCTTTGGATCGCTATCTCCTCCTGCTTGTGGCTGTGTTATATTTTGTATGGCTCTTGTTGGCCCCCAAATACTGTGACATTTTCATTCCTACCCTCTACCATTAAAATAAAGTTACTTTCCTCTCCGTCACAAATACTTGAGCTGATGTGCTACATCAAAGTGGCCAGTCCACACCGTGCCGGCCCCCCCTTTGGCATCTGCAGCCTTCCAGACACTGTAGGATTCGCTCCAGACAGACTGATGCGAAGAACCAGCCTAGAGGCCAGGCGTGGCATCTTCTCGAAGGCCAAGTCAAGTTGGAAATGTCCTGGCAGTTGGGGCAATGCATTCAGCCACAAGAGTTTAAACCTATCTATCTTTCATGTTGGGTGGCTCAGCTTTTGGAGATGCCAACTAACTCCAACTTAGGTCTTATCTTATGGAATAAATTTTGGAATGTGCGAACAGGGGAAATCCAGACAAATCTAGGAGCACATCACCATCTCTCACCTTATGCGTTGGCCTGGCCAGCCCTACCAAGCAGGAAAGAAAAGATATTTTGACTGTGTATGTGTGAATTTTACTTCACCTTTCTTCTTCCCCTATCAAACACAAGTTGTATGAAAGAGCAAAATCGAAAAAACACGGACACTTACTAGACTTTGTGTGTATGATGTTCTATTTTCTGAGTAAGGTGAAAAAGGAGAGGGCAGTTCGAGGTCTTGCTGAGGTTCAAAGTTATTGTTTCTTGATTTCAAGGCAGCCGTGGGGCTTTCTATCCTTTTTAGTATAAGCTCCACTGTGCAAAAATGTGCATTATCTTTGGTATTTATTTTAGGTAGTTTAACTTAAAATTTGAGATAACCCATTAACATCATGGAAGGAAAAAAAAAAAACAAAACAAAACCCAGAGGCTACCATTTGGCTAGTGTTACATAATGCCCTTATGTAACCAGAGAAAGAGAGAGAGAGAGAGAGAGAAAATCAATTCTAGCAAACAAATTACTGGCCTCAAAAAAATCAGGCTCTCGTTTTGGCAGCTTAGTAGCCAAATACTTGCCACTTTGAAGCACATATCATGAGCTTTCAACAAAGTTCAACACTGACTTTTAAATTACACGAAAGAAAAACTACACGGCAACAAAAATACAATTTGTGTTCATGTAGTTAGCAGCTTTTCAAAAATTAAGGCAGAGTCTTGCCTTTGTTATGCCATTAAAAACATTCTTGTTCCCTAAAGAGAAGCATTCTGGATTAGTCAAATACCCAACCAAGGCTTGCCTGCAAGTTCAAGTTTTGTAAAAAACACAAAACAAAACATAAAAACCCCATAACTTATTCTACAACATGTATGTGCCATTGGGTCACAGGGGAGGGGGACGGGGGGAGGCATGTTGAGTGCTTTATGTTCATCTCCGAGCTTACAGTCTTTCTTTGAAACCATTGTGCTAGCCTCAGTCCTTTGTGGCCACTTGCCTTGACCCACCTCTTCACTGGTACCGTCATCCGAATAACTGCTTGGGGCCTTGGACCAACAGACTGTTATTTTAAAGTAAAATATTCCAGAGAAAGAAGCAGTCATATCTCCGACTCTCGCCGTAAGGGCCTGGGCTCTAGAGGGACACTTGCCTGGTTGTGAAGGTCTATGTCTGGGGGTGTGTCCGTACTGGTGCTCTCTGGAATCCCATTGTCACTGTCATCTTCCTCTTTGCTTGTGAGGGCGACTTCATTTTCGTAGCAAAATGAATTAGCATTTGAGAGGATATATTTCTTCTCTGCTAAGTCTCTGGCGCTACAGAGGGGAGTGTTGGGCACTTCGTAAGTCTTGTGGAACCTGGAATAGTCCACTTTGTAATAGTGCTTCTCCTCGAAGAGTACAGGCTCGTAGCGGTGGCCCCAAAGGATCTCATTTGCCAGATAGGAGCTACGGCATTGTGTCGTCATGGCCGTGGCTTCCACCATGCCCTCCAGAATCACCACAATTTCAAAGTCTGCGTTGTCAATGTCCTGTTTACTCAAATCATATAAAGGACTGTCTTCATCTATTTCATGGACTATCGTGATCGGGGACACCAGAAATATGCGGTCAATTCCGCTGTCAAACCCGACATTGATATCTATTTGATCCAGGGGGATGTACTCCCCTTCGGAAGTAATTCTGGATTTGAGCAGCTGGGCTCTCACATGAGCTTCCACCAAGTGGCTTTTCCGAAGATTGCCCACCCGCCACATCAAACACAGCTTGCCGTCTCTCATGGCAATCACAGCGTTGTGACTGAAGACCAGGGTCTCGTTTCTCTTCTTTGGCTTTGCCATCTTTGCCATAACGGCGCCGATGATAAAGGCATCGATGATGCAGCCCACAATTGACTGGAACACCACCATGAAGACCGCAATCGGGCACTCATCTGTGACACACCTGAAGCCGTAGCCTATGGTTGTCTGGGTCTCGATGGAGAAAAGGAAGGCAGCCGTGAAGCTGTTGACCTCAGACACGCAAGCTTTGCTCTCTCTTGACGCATCCAGATCCCCATGGAGCAGAGCTATCAACCAAAACACACAGCCAAAGAACAGCCACGAGAGAACAAAAGCCAGGCAGAAGATAACCAGCATCCACCGCCAGCGAATGTCCACGCACGTGGTAAAAATGTCTGCAAGGTACCGTTGTCCCTTCTCCCCCACGTTGATGAACTGAACGTTGCAGTGGCCGTCTTTCTTCACAAAGCGGTTCCTGCACTGCTGTCGAGTGTGGACTTTACTCTTCCCGTTCCCAAAGCCATTTGCAACCGCCATGGTGGCCAACTTCATCCCGTCTTCTTCTGAAGAGACAATGCTATAGCGGTTGGTTCGCACACTGCCCATCGCTTCTGCCGTGGACTCCAGTGCTTCTGCTTTGGAAAACAGTCTGAGTTTTTGCAAAACCCTTTGGAGAAACAGTTTTGAATGTTCAGTGAGGACACACACAAAAAAGAATAAGGAGAGATTGGGGGTTTCCAGGAGCCTCTCGAGGTTCTACCAAGGTCTGTCTACGGACATGCAGAACTACCTCAGTAACTCAGCTGACATCCAGAGTACATGTCCTGAAAACAACAACAACAAAAAAAGACATTATTCATTAGAAAAGAACTCATTATTAATGGGTTCTACTCTCTAAGGTAACATTTCCTAGCAAGACACAGCCAGATACAGATAGATATACTCTGCAGTAAATTATAAGGTATTTAATTTCCTTGTACCCTAAAAATATTTTTTACTGTATTTAAAAGCATAAAGTCATTAAGCATAAGAGAGTTCATTATTTGGGACAGTCTTTCAATCAAAATTTCAGGTTCTTTTTCCCCTATTTTTTCCAGCAATCTAGGAGATTCTATTTTTACAGATAAACCTCTTTCATTCTCTCGCTGGCCTTCTCTACTTACTAGGGTCCCAAGTTATTAAGCAGAAGAAAGACTTGCTAAGTCCAAGGTTTGTCACGAGGCTTTGAGACCTCAGACACGTCTAGAGAACAGTTTGCATCAAGGCAGAATATTAATATTGAGTTGCAGGTGCATTATGGGAGGATACCAGAGCCCTCGATGACACGGTGAAAATCAGAAGGCACAGACTATTTTGTTTAAATGATAAGAAAAACAAAAAACAACTGAGCAGGCAGCCCTTATAATGCCCTGAAATCGGTCCCGATTTCTGGAGACTGGTTGGGCTTGCTTCATCACTTCACACACTGCAAGCAGCCCCTTTGCAGAAATGCCCGATAACATCTCTGTTAGTGCAAGTGATTCTGACTTGAAGGCGTAGGTTTGCTCTGGGGGATAAAGAGCGAGTCTGTTGCCTAGCAATGAGTCCTGAAATTCTCCAGAGAGGGGACCGCCATGTGTAATGACAGGCTAGGAAGTAAGCACCTTTGTGCCAAAGGACCAGGTCTTTAGCGGATTGTGATAAGGCAGGAACTCATTTCATGTGGGTCCAGTTCTGTGTTTTCCCAAACAGAGACAACTTTGTAGGAGTAGGTCATAATTGTCAGTCAGCTTACTTTCACTTCGAGCGCTACTGTTTGCTCTATGTTCCCATGGAGAAGGCACTCACCTTTACCTCATGTGAACAAACAGTAGTTTTCAGTTTTCTCCTCTAGCCTCATCCTAACCTCAATAACTACCTATTTACTTTAACTTCCCATCTTCACTCTACAGAAACTATTTTTTCCTTGACTCACAGAAGTCTAAGATAAAGTCCAAAGTGTTTCCCTGTATCAAATAGAAATTAACAAAATGAATACAGCATAGAACGAAAAACCAGAAGTGATTCTCCACTCGTCCAACAACCCAATCGATCTCGTGTAGTAAAGGGGGACGATGGAAAACAGATGGAAAGGAACAGAAATTCGCTGCAGCCCTGATAATGAGGACTCCACTTTTTCTTTCTCCCCACCAAACCACACTGAGATTAAGTAGTTAACAGAACCAATTTCAGCCGAGCCACCTGCAAACAAATCAAGCAAGTCATTTATCTTGTTTTTGCGCACCCCCTTAAGGAGAGGCAAGGTGCATTGTCTTTGAAAATGCCTTGTTACAGTCTTTTCACTTCTCCCTCCTTATCCAAGTTATTATGCAAGAATGTGCCCCAACACATTTTTCCTGAGATTAGTCATCTGTGAAAATTGCAATGTGTGTTACATTTTGGCAGCTTTTGACACGTAAATGATGCCCGATTTGAAAGTGCCTTTGAATTACTTTATAAAAAGAAGTTACTGTGCCTTCCCAGTCTTCCACCTGCTTCAATGTTTTGTCTGCTTCCCTATGAAGTTTGTACTTGGACAAAAGAAATAAGATTCCTATTCCTCAGGGTTCTAGATCCTGGACGTGGAAAGAATTTTTTTTAACAGTGATTTCAGATTATTGGGCTCAAATGAAATTGCCAAGGATTTCTATGCAAAACCAGAGAGAGATAAGAATAGAACATCAGATGCAGGTGTACTCTCCAAAACAGGGGAAGGGGGCGCCTCATTTAAATAGTGCTTGTATCCTTGAGGTCTGAATGACTTCAGAGTCTTATAAGTTGACACCAAGAAACTCCCTTTTTATCATTCAAAACAATCCTTCCATCTGAGTTACCATTAGGGACCATGAGTAGACAGTTTCAAATTTCTTCTGACTTATTTCTGCACTCTTTCCAGATTAAAGCATAACAACCATACGAAATCTAAAGACTGAATTATGACCTTCCAAAAATCTTGACCCCAGGACATTAGTTTGAATTCCACAAAACACACTATACTAGCTTCCTAACCAAGAGCTCTCTGCCTTTAGAACTTTGAAAATAGCCTGTATTGAATGACTATTACTGTCTTATTTCCACTGTTAATGACAGAATTTGTTCCACATGTGGAGCATCATTTAGAAATTTTACCATTCTGCCTGGAAAGGTGGGGGGGAAAGATTCTTTTGGCAAAATGGAAGCTTTTGTCACTTCCAATAGATATGCTCCAAAACAGATTTATGTGTGTATATGTGTGCACACACGTTATGTGTATTCAGAGTTTTGGGGAGCTGACTACATAGCAAAAATCTGGAACCTGCCACAGTTTGCTAGGGTAATTGTCTTAACATCTCATTATGAAGAACGCCCTCCTCACTGACCTGCCCACATGCCCAAGTGGCTCTAGACGAGCAGAAAACTTCCTTGCCTGCTTTTCTCTCACTAAAAATCACCAATTCATGAGCATCTGGAAAAAAACTTTCATTAGGAATAGGGCTTTTGTGCAGCTTTATTTTAGGCATATATTCAAAATAATTCTCTGAGAAACATTCGATTAAGAGGAGATGAGAACACTAAGTGATCTGACTCCTTGCTGGGTGCAATTCAGGAGAAACCATATTCGGTTTGACGAACAATGTGTAAACTCCCCTCTCAGCCAAAATATTTAAGGGCCTGATATAAATTTAATAGATACAAATAATCATTTTACCCAGGCTATAACCAATGAGGTAGAAAGTATTTCTGGGAAATTGAGAGGCTACATGTGGTGCTGTTCATGTTAAGACTATTTATAGGCTGAGCCAAAATTAAGCATAAGCAATGGAAAAAAATAGTTCAGCCGTTTCAACCTTAGGTAGATGTTAAAGAGAGAGAGAGCGCTATAGATAAATTCAAGGTCAAGGAGATAACACTGTATAAATGAGTGAATCTAAATCATTGTTCCCATATAGGAAATATTTCCAATTTGGGTGATAAAAAACTAGAAAAACATAATTATGAGAAATAAATGAGAATAAATGTGTCTCATAATATGGTCATGGTGTGCAGTGGATAAGAAAGTTTCTGACTATGGATAGCAAATAAGGATAGTAAAAGAAAGCGTGCTGGGCTGAGAGAGAGGTCTGCTAATGAGTGTTCAGAGCAGTTATTCCCCAGCTGACGCCATATAGACCAGCCTGAGTGTGCTCTGGGCACATGTTGCTATGTGAGCACAACTGCTAGCAAAGCAACCTCTTAGAAGCTCAGTAAACAGAAGGGAGGGGGAGGGGAAATAGGGGCAGGGTAGAGGGATAGGCATTTATCTATCTAACATCTATACTCAACAGTGCATGTAGCATCACTCAGCATTTGCAAATGCTGAGAAATATACGTACCTGGTGATTAAAAAACCCCTGCAATGGTCTATCTGTTCAGGTAAAGATGTGGCCAATCTTTCATGCTACTGAGAAGTCATATAAGGACTCTACAGTTACCCAGAGATTCTACACCTGGGGCATCTGAAGAGAGTAGAAATACTGTGTGTCCTTAAAAAAAAAAAAAGGCCAAATTCACAAGAGTTTAGAATAAATATTCCTAAGGATACCAATAATGTTAAAGAAAGTGCCATCAAAACAGGAGGGAGAGGGGTTAAAAGCAAAGTTAAATGACCTTGACCCCAACTTTGACCCCTCTCACCATCCCTGTGGTAACATGTCTTACTCCTTGAGCCTTGAGATTTTTCCAGCTATTGGCAACAGGTAATATATAGCAGACCTAGGGCAGTGGTTAGTGAGAGGAGATCTAACAGCGTATTGATTATTAATGTGAAAAGAAAGCAAGTGGTAAAAGGCAATATGCATTCTTTGCATACCCTAAACACGTTTCCGATGCCTTGTTTCCTAACAGGTAATTCTGAGTATATGAAAATCCCCAGGATTCACAGCCGTATCCTAGTTACCATCCCATTGGTAAGGCTCATCCAGACACAGACACTTAAACTGCCCATTTCCTATCTCGATTTTTTTTTTCAACTGTCATGACGAGTCTATGATATGATGCAATCTTCTTGCAGAATCCAGTCTTTTTGACCACTGTGCTCTTTCCTGAAACCACGCTGTCTTCAACTTAGGTATTAATGCTATTATTACTAAGAATAATACGTTGCTTAAGAGGGAGTGACATATGATGTGAAAGTTTTGCGGTCTTCGGGCTCAAATCCAACTCGGGCTCGCGCTCTCTTTCCCCAGCAAAGCAACTTTCAGACGCTCGCTCTGTTTGGAACTCGATGCTACACTTGAAGCAATGACAAAGGGAAAAAAAAAAAAAAAAGACGCCAAGGATCAAGACTAGTGCTGAGTCCCAAGTCTGCCAAGATTTGAGACCAGTGCTCTAGAAGCACTCCCCACCCCCACCCTCGCCTTTTTTTTTTTTTCCCCTTAGAGCGAGAATCGAACACAGGCTCCCTCGCCCCTGTCTCCAAACTCAGTATCTCGCTACAGCTGGTGCACTGGAAGTTATGAGCACAAACAGATGCTGCAGAGAAATCTGTTTCTATTGCTCAACTGTTCCAAGCATGTCTCAGTATTTTTAGCTCTGGGGATGTTCTGGTGCGCACACAAACTCTATAGGCATGATCTGGGACTCCGCAGCGTGGGTAAGCGCTACAGCAGCGTGACAGCTGGGCACCTCTGGAGCAGCGGGGCAGGGTAGGGTTGGGGACGGCGGCCCGAGTCCACTCCCCAGGACACACAGGCAGCGGGAGACAAGGAGGGAAGAAAACACACAGCAGCCCTTACCTGTTGCTGGCGCAGGAGCATGGGGACATGAAGTGGAAGTGGGGGGTACAGAGGCATGTAAGATCCAGTAGTTTGTAAAAAGCGAGTGAGCCAAAGCAAACCAGAATCCCCAAGAACCCAGCTTGCCGGCGTCGGGGAAGGCTGCGCGCTGGCCAGGGCTCCAGTGCGCTCTGCAATATCCTGGGCTCTTTTGAGATACCGGCCCGCCTGGCTCCGCCCCCCGGCCTCGGCCAGCCAATCGCAGCGCGCCTGGCCGCACGGCCGGCCCCGGGAATCGCGGCGGGGAGGGGACGATGCTACACCCGCGGCCCGCGACGCTGCCAGCGAGGAGAACCTGCCGCCGCTTCCGCCCCCTCCGCCCTGCGAGCCGGGTCTGGGAGTCCGGCCCCGGCCGGGGAGGAGGAGGTTGCGCCCCAGCTGGGACAGCAGCAGGTGGGAAGCTCCGCGGCCGGGCTTTTTACGGCTGCCTAATTGCAGCCTGGCCTTGGGCAAAGCTTCCTCGCCCTCGCCGGGCCCCACACTTCCCTTGTCCTCTCCTCGGTGGCGGCTGTGCTGTGCGGGCTCCTCGAGGGGCCCGCGAGGTGCCAGGGCCGGACGACACGTTTGCAGGCGGGGAGGATTGCCTTTCAGCCCAAGCGCGTCTCCCTCTCCCCTCGCTCTCCCCCCCCCACCCAGAGCTCCCCACGCCCCCCGCCCCCCCCGAATTCCCCGCAGAACCTGCGGTGCGCGGAGAAGCCGCGAATCCACTGGGGAAAGGGACCGGGACCGGCGCGCAGAACCCGGCGGGATTCAGACGCGCACAACTGTTGCAACTACAGAGCCGCTGGGCTCTTCCTGCTCCGGGCTGTTCGTGAATTACTTACAGAGCGCCTGGACTTCTCTGAAGGGTGAACGACTCGTTCCCTCTCGCATTGTCCGCCCTCAGTCTCTGTCTCCACCACCGCCCGGCACGCTCTACCGATCTAAAATCAGAGCAATTAGAGTAATGAATTCTCTGGAACAGCAACTCCTACAGACACTCAGCTCTGCCCTCGCATCAGCGCCTCCCAGCCCTCATTCCCAGCAACCAGGCAAGAGCATGTAGACCCTTTAAAAACCTATGTCAACTTCAGTGTTAACCGCGTCTGGATCCTGGAACTTTGCAGATTAATCCGTGTGTCCGTGTGTCGGTGTGTGTGTCTGTGTAAATGGAGTAAGTGCATATACCTCTGAGTGCTGTGGTGTCATAACGAAGCTTTGCTCTTAAAGGACACAATATATTTAGGAGTCTTCCTTACACAGAGTTTGAAATTCCTGTGTGTGTGTGTGTAATGTTTTATTTCCTCAAGCGAGCAAATGCGTCTTTCGTGCAGTTTATTTAAACCTCTCAACGGCCTCCCTAGAGTCGCTGAACTGCTTCGCCAATCTAGCTCGTATTCGGGGCGGCGCAGACACGGTGGATTTTTGTGTGTAGGGGACGTGAAACTGACAATTCAAGGAAAGGGTCTGCGCGGGTACCCACTTCCTAGCTTCATACCCCCACATGGCCCCTAGGAGGTGCTGGTGAGATATGCTAGGTTTTGCAGATGCGTACTTAACCCCGCTTTAGCAAGTGTGCCGCTTTTTCTAGCGCTGAGCGAGATACTGAAATTAAAAGTGTGCAATAAGTTGAGCATGCGATGTATCTGCTTTGATAGCCGAACGTATTGCTGTTCCATTCCACTCGCTGAGATTATACAGCCCTGCAAGCCCTGTAACCGTCTTGCCTTTTAAAACCCTGTATGCGGGGGAATAATGCTTCACACCACTGGGCGGGGGCGGGGGTGGGGGGGTGGTGTCTGTCTACTTTAATATTTATTAAGTAATGTATTACGTTTAAACAGCTTGAATTAACTCTGGAAAATCGATGGATGTATAGAAACCCAGGCTGTAGCCCAAAGCTAAAAACTGGGAGACAGAGGAGCTAATTCTATGTAGTCAAAGGAAAGAGAACGAGTAACATCTCGCTCCACCACAATAGGCTTCTTCTGAAATGTGTTTCTGCATGGATTTCTTCTAAGAAACAGGTGGGAGAGGTCCAATTAATCCCTTAAAACATATTAAGCCTAAGTGGAAAGAGGAAATTAATCATTATGTATGTCTCTTCTTTAACATGATTCAATCTGTGCATCTGTAGATGGCTAAGAATTTCCCAACCCATGTGAATTCAGAGAGGCAGCATTTTTATTTCCAGGTAATGAGCTCTTTTTGAAAATCAAACACCCAGAAAGGGATGCCATTTCTCTGGAACATGGATTGAAATTGTTTTACTTTAATATTCTACTCTAAATAAACTGAGTACCCCATAGGCCAAGATAGTTTCATATAATAGAAGAATCTCTTTTTTTTTAAGATTTTATTTATTTATTTGACAGAGAGAGACACAGCGAGAGAGGGAACACAAGCAGGGGGAGTGGGAGAAGGAGAAGCAGGCTTCCCTCGGGGAGCCCAATGCGGGGCTCAATCCCAGGACCCCCCGGGATCATGACTTGAGCGGAAGGCAGACACTTAACGACTGAGCCACCGAGGCACCCCTAATAGAAGACTCTTTAAAGAAATGAACACAAAGTTATAAGATTATGGTTGGTTGTGTAAATTTAGTTATGGGAGGGGGCAAATGAATACACATACCCTAATCTTTCTTATCAACATCACTCTTACCCACCATGGGCTAATAGGCAGCAATGCTTATTTCTTGAAATAGAAAGAGAAAAATTGATTATTGCAATAAGCAGCTTCGCAGCCTGAATCAAAGTGTTACCTTAATTATTTAACTAAGGAAAATGAAGGATTCTGTTTTATAAGTAAATGAAATTTTGTAAATGCATGATAGCTTTGATTAACTCCACTGCTTCATGTTAAAAAGGAAAAAAAATTAAATGTGCATTTTAATTAGTAAGTGACTTTTCACTATGTCCCTATTAGGGAAATTCTAGTGTTCCAAAGCAGTCAGTGCTTTTTGGAGTGATGCATGATACAGATTTCTCTAGTCAAAGTGTATCTTTTTTTGGCTGAATCAGTCCTTATTTAGCAAAAATCCCCATTAGTTTTGGACACCAATGCAGTTGGGTGTTGGGATCCATCTGTGGATTAAATTTTTCCAAGGAAATGACAGTTATGCTCTTACTGATTCCCTCCACAGTAACCACCTATAATATTAGAGCCAAATATTAGTCATAATCTAGATCTGCAGTCCAATTATGAATGGTGGTGTGACGCAGAAGGTGATTGTTCTACTAGCAGCACAAATCTTTCCTTTGCACTTATATAAATATCTCTAGCAATCCAATATATTTTCAGGCTTCTATTAACCACATATGCAGTCCAATTTTACAATGATGAGAAATGAAAATCCCTGTCACTTGCATCTGCTTGGTGTTGAGAACCCCTTTCTAATCTTCACAGTAATAATTAATAGCAATAAAAAATAAATGTCAGATGAACTTAAAGTGTAGGCAGGATGAGTTTGCAATCTGCTGCAATGAGGACAAGCCATTGACTGTGGTATTTTAAGGCACTGAATGTGATCTTTTTTTTTTAAGATTTTATTTATTTGTTTGAGAGAGAGAGAATGAGAACAAGTTGGGGGTGGGGGGCAGCAAAGAGAGGTAGAAGCAGGCTTCCTGCAGAGCAGGGAGCCCAATGTGGGACTTGATCCCAGGACCCAACCGACTGAGCCACCCAGGTGCTGGGGACTGAATATAATCTTATCAATGGGAAAACAGCTTTGGCAATTTCACTTACCATACTGGTAAGATTTCATCTTCATAGTGAATTCAATAAATGTATTTGTTGAGTAAATACTTTGTACTTTAGCGATATGCTGAGTGATATGGGAGGCTTAAGAGCCCTGCAAGGAGCAATTCCCTCCCTCTGAGAATTCACAATCTCCCGTTGAGAAGACAAGCAAGGCACAAGTGAAATCAAATGGCCAAATGACAGTATAATTAAGGCAGGCTATGACTGAAGTGCTGAAATCAATCATGCAAGGGAAAAAAAAAATTCTGGAGAGTTTCTGAGGACTGAAATCAACTAGACTTCATGGTCAAGTTTAGGATGGAGGACTTAATCTGTGTGACATATTACCATGTAGAGTTGGGTTAAGGATGCTAAGAGCAAACCAGAAGACAGGATTGCCTCTTCATTCAATTTGTGTCCTAAGACACCCATTTTGCTCCCAGATATGTCTATATACATGTAATCGTGTGTATAAATGATAAGCTGCTTCTACGAAGGCTGCATGTCTCTGCCTACACCGACACTTTTTCTTCTAAAGCAGTGGGCTTTATTCCACAAGCCTTATTGGCCATTAGTGGCCACTGTAACACACAGTGGTGATGCCTTATTTTTCTGGCATACCTGGGAATGCAGCATATCACATGATAGCTTTTCTAACTAATTGACATTTCTTTGTGGTGAGAGTCATCGTCTCTACTATACCGTATGCATCCTTGAACTCTATCTGATTGTCCCTGGAACACTCTCTATTTATCTCTACCAGAGCATGTTTTGTTCCTCTCATGCTATTACAAATATGTTTCCCTGTATGTTTTCCACTTTTCAAAATCCACTGCCATGTCTTTTTTTTTCTCTTTATATCCTCACTGCCTTGCACACGGCCAAGGAAATACATCAGTCTCAATGAATGTCAGCTGAATGATGGAATGAAATTAACAGTATTTTTGAGTAGACTACGACTTTTGAACAATGACTCAGTATCGTTATGATAAACATAAGCTACTTCATTTTTACCTGCAACAGAGGGGGACTATCCTGGTGCAGTGAGGGCAATGTCTTCTACGTTAAATGACCATAGAGTAAGCTTATTTAATCATCTGTTTTTTCCCTCTTCTCCACCAATGACAGCTTTCACTTCTCATTTTTGCTTCTGCCAAATATATCAGGCTGTCACCTTGCTCTATCTAATTTGTTGATTCTAATCTGTACTGGGCTGAGAAATTATATAACCAAGGTTGCTTAAAAATATATGCAAAGTGAAAGCAAATATAATCTGAAGGGCTTAAAGTGGATATATATTTTTAAAATAGTATGAGCAGATGCCAAATTTGGAGTTACCTTGTTTTGGTCAGTTTCCTTTTTCTGGGTAAAAAAGCTTCAGGATATGGATTTATGACATCTATTTTGGCTTCTCAGAGCATTTAAATGCTTTAGTCCTTGCATTTACTGTGTAATGAATCGTTGAGGAAGACCTCTGGGTAAGGGAGGGAGCTCTGTGTGTGCAAATGTTCATTTGTTTACATGTAGAACAAAGTCATACAGTCATTTATTGAGAAATCACCAGAGTGCTTACTGTGTCCATTAATATGATCTTTATTTTCCATCAAATATGTTAAAGCCAACAATAATAAGTGGGATCATTTTTTTTTTTTTAATTCACACTTGCAGAACAGCTAAATTACTATTTAGCAAATTACTCTTCTGTCGTGCTCTGGAAGACTTTACGTATTTCATGTGGGTGAGGCAATGACACTCTGAAAATGCTGCATTTATCCAGACCCCCCGTTACCGTGGCTCTTAACACAGGGATTACGACGACCATTTCATCCGTGTTGTCTGTGACACACCAGCTGCCTCAGAGCTAATGAACCTGAAGTCCCGGTTCATTCTCTGTTAAAGTGGATGGCAGCTCCTTAGGTCAGGTAGCCTTGTTATAAAATGCCTGCAACTTGGCATTCTCCAGAACTAACAACAACAAAAAGCAACTTGAGACAACCAAAGCTAGTCACCATTGGAGACATTTCAGGAATATGCCACAAGATACAAAGAATATACAAAACATATTTTGAGTAATGTCAATAATGATACGGTCATGTTACTATTTTTTTGTCATGTTACTTTTGAAAGAAAGTATACATACCTGAATGTCTAGGTTTTGGGGATATTGGCTTTAACAGTATATGTGTGTGTGTGTGTGTGTGTGTGTGTGTGTGTGTGGTTTTTCAAGTGTTGAGTCTGTATAGGTCTTTTTTTTTTATTGTCAAAGCAATTATGGAAAATGTACAAGATAAACATTAAAAATGTAGATTAATGTAGAAAACATAGAAAATAAATCCATATTCCCACCATTATAAATACATTGGTATATCTCTTCCCCCTTTTCCTATCTTTCTGTTTCTATTTTTATATCTTTATATATTTTTTTATAATTTTAGATCAATTGTGTCATACTTTTTGATACATGAGTATCATACTCTTTATATGTAAGTATTTGTCATGCAATTAAAATTCATTTGAAAGCATATGTTTTAATGTTTACATGTATTTTATGTCCTAATATGTATGAACCATACTTTGGTGAATCATCACCTATTCTTATACCTTTATATTCGTATTTGTTTTGTGTATAAAGATACATTAACTGGTCTTGTAGATTGTTTATCTTCATCTCCTACTATTTTGTTAGGTTTCCAAATGTGGAATTATAGGTCAAAGGGTATGCTCTCTTGAAACTTTTTTTTTTTTTTAATTGCATTCTTTCAGGTCAAATCCCAATGCTTTGAATTTCAAGGATGTTCTAAGTTGTGTGATCTTGAATGTGGTGACAGCATTGCACGGTGGGGAGAGTTTGGGCTTTGGGTCATCCTGCTATGTGTTTGTGACATTGATCCAGTTAGCTATGAAAGACTGTTTTAGGGATTAGAAATAATGCACATAAAATGCTTGACACATGATGAACACTTAGGCAGTGGAATTATTTACACTAGCTCTTGGTACTGCTATTAAGGATGATGAGGTTAATAAATAGAATAACTTAATTGGGGGAGTAAGATATCTTCAAGAGATACTTATATATAATAAGCCTTTAAATAACATAGCAGGCTGTTGCAGTGCCTGCCTCAGTGGGAAAATCATAAATGAAGAGGTAAGTATCTGAGGAGTTTAGCAACATTTCCATAGCCGTATGGAAGTATGGGTTGGTGTTAGAGGGAGAAAAGCAAAGTGGATTTTCCAGGTGATGGTCAGCATTTTAATACATTCATAAAAGGCTATGGACTCTGAAAAACAAACTGAAGGTTCTGGAGGGGAGCGGGGTGGGAGGATGGGTTAGCCTGGTGATGGGTATTAAAGAGGGCACGTTCTGCATGGAGCACTGGGTGTTATACGCAAACAATGAATCATGGAACATTACATCAAAAACTAATGATGTAGGGGCGCCTGGGTGGCTCAGATGGTTAAGCGTCTGCCTTCGGCTCAGGTCATGATCCCGGGGTCCTGGGATCGAGTCCCGCATCGGGCTCTCTGCTCCTTGGGAGCCTGCTTCTCCCTCTGTCTCTCTCTCTCTGTCTCTCATGAATAGATGGATAAAATCTTTAAAAAAAAAAAACAAAAAAAACTAATGATGTAATGTATGGTGATTAACATAACATAATAATAAAAAAAAAAGAAAAAGAAAAGGATATTGGGATTGAACATTAAATTCGGGCCAGATTTTTGACCTGTAAGACAAGCGTGAGGAGTGGTACTTTCTTCTTTAGACAGGGAGGGATCTGCAGATGAGTGAATGCAAGGCTAAGAGACGTGAGCAGGATTCTTAGAACACTGATCTCACTGTCATTTCTCTGTCCATTGCCTCTGGCTGCGGTCCTACCATGTGATCGTTTCTTCCGGATTTCTCTTCCTACAATTTCCCGAATTCCCTAATTGATAGGGAAATGGGTTAATACAGCCTCTAAGCCTGCAGATTTCAAGCCCAAGTTTCCTTCCTCTGCTTTCTGCAGAGGATAACTTTTCATGGCATCTGTGCTCAGACAAATCTAGAAATCACAGAACAGGGCTGATAATTTTTGCAGCCAATGACTAATGCCCCCCAAATGGTTCCTACACTGACTGTAATACATAAAATTTGGCCTTGCACTCCTCATACAAGACCTATTTCCAAATGTCTGGCTCAATTCTTATGCTTCCCTGTGAGAGATTTTTTCCATTTTAAAAATAAATTCGGGGCACCTGGGTGGCTCAGTCGTTAAGCGTCTGCCTTCAGTTCAGGTCATGATCCCAGGGTCCTGGGATCGAGTCCCGCATCAGGCTCCCTGCTCAGCAGGAAGCCTGCTTCTCCCTCTCCCACTCCCCCTGCTTGTGTTCCTGCTCTCTCTGTCTCTCTCTGTCAAATAAATAAATAAAATCTTTAAAAAATAAATAAATAAAATAAAATAAAAATAAATTCGATCAGTACCTAAGGCGATGGTTAAGCGTTTCCTCCTTCATTGACTTGTGTTCTGCAGGTAGATAGCCTTCATTGGCCCTTGGTTAATTTACCTTTTAATATTCAAAGTCCTGTGTATAAGTTACAGACAAGTAACTTGTATCACAACTATGCAGAAATCAAATACTATACCTCATAGTCACCGATAACATTAATGACTCATAATAATAGGAAAAACAGCATTAATAGCATTATATGATTATTAAAAGAAAACCCAAGTTATGTTACTGCCCATTTTATAGGTGCTTACTTAGATATTTTAATGTACTAATTAGGATCAAATCCAGATATTTCTTCTCCTCCACTTGGATTTGAGCTTCATCCAGTCCATTATAAATGTTAAAGAAATCCAAAGGAATGATCCCTAGAAAGGAGCATTTCAGAAAATTGTTTATGTGGTTAGCAACAGAGAAACTGAATTTATGACAGACTTAAATTCTGTCATGGTGTTTCAGCTTCTGATCTTCTCATCAGCAAAGGAGATCTCATTTTAAAACTTGTATTTATGCTAAATCTATCCGTTTATATGGTTGGTATAACTGAATCATCAAATTTTAGCAGGGCAGGAACTGACATGATAAATTATGCATTCTTGTCACCTCTTGGTCATCCTCCTGCCTATAAACTGAAATACAAAGACTCCTACTGTACCTGTGAAGTCAACGTGAGGGAAAAAATCAATTAAGAGTTTAGCTTTCCCATTGAGATTAAACCTCTTATACGTGTTAACTTAACCTGCAATAACGCTTTCCAAAAGAAAAATTCTTAGAAGATGATGATGTATTTCCCGCTTGGGCAAAGGTTAAAACCCAAAGCTATTGTTCTTAATGCCTATTATTTTTATAGACAAATCTAGTACCTCGTTAGTACTGGATTAAGTAAAAGAAGGAATGTACTTAATAAATTAGTGGGCACAAAGCAAAATCAAAGTGCATAAACATGAAAATGCACGCACACACAGAGTTCTACCTCTTGACCTCAGTGGTGTCGTAACTAAAAACCTCACAAGACATTGAAGACGGCTCAATTTTGATCTGTAGTCACTTAGTTCTGGCAAAAGAGCCGTAGTCAGCTTCCAATTTCTCGGCAACTTGCTTTCATGATTCTGATTTTATGGTGTTTAAGAGTTCGGTTATATCTTACAATTTGCAATTTAAAACATTATCTACTCACCCATTGCACACGTATTTCTTATGCATGAAAATAGGAAACTTTCAAAGCAGATAGTGGCGACTCTCTCAGGATTTTCCAAAAATAGAATAATCTATGAAGCTCTGAGGCTAAACAGCTTCAATCTTTCTGCAAAATGCTAGCTAAGTACACATAACTCAAGCAGTTCTTCCTTTGGAGCAGCAGAAAATGAAAGTGTTACTTGGATTTTCTGGCAGAAGTTATCTGAACATCTACCTGGTCAAAGCATCATTTAGGACAAAAGACTGTCACTGGTGCCATATTCATAGTGTCAAAATCTAGGCAGTATAATGGAAATGTATGCAAGTCTCCTTAATCCTGGGATCACAATGAATCGGCGCTCTTCCCTAAGTGAATTATGCACAGATATTAATTCATTCCTCTCTGTATTCTCTCTTCTTTCCTCATGCAATGCTCGCCTTGGTTCGTTTTTCCTCTCCATGGTCTGCACATTTTTTCAAGTCCTACAAGAAAAGAGGACCCAGACATAGCCAGTGATCCAGGCAGAGCACTTAGAATTGTATTATTAGCATTATTCAGCATTTGGTTCATCTCTGCAAATGCCGTTCAGGATCTGCATGATTCCAGCCCCGCGAGCTCCATTACAAAAGCACAGCCCATCAAAGCAAGTTGCCGGAAAAGCCTCAAGCACACTTAATATAAAAACCAACCCATACCCTGCAGGTAAAATAGTCCAGGCAGCACAAAATAAAAATAAAAAAATAAAATAAAAACCATTTTTGAAATTATTTTTCCACAAGGGAGAGCAATTCTCTGTGAATTGACTTACGGGCCATGACATAAAACCCCAAAATGAAAGAAAGAACAGGAAAAAGAGGAAGACCCCTAGGCACAGACAAGTGTCCTGTTCTTTCTCCTGTCTCCTGAACCCCTTTGGAGTCTCCACCAGCAAAGGAAGGCAGCCTGACCTGCAGCCCTGTTTCGAGCAACACAGAGACTGGAGATCTCTCCTACAAGGTTTCACCCGCTAACTCCACTGAAGACCCCCTCAGACCAAGAAAAATTTTTCTCACAGGAGAGTTTGAGAGAGTCTATGAGTTCATGCTCAAAGTGAATTTCCTAATTTCCTCTCTGGGCAAATACCAGGGTATTTATTTCTCTTACGTAATTTCCAGGGAGTCCGCTATGTGACCCGACTTCTATTCTGTTGGTCTACTGAGGGACCTTACCGTCAAACGGTCACCCTTGCTGAGAACGTACCCAAGGACTGATATATGACTGCAAAGGAACTTAACAATTCCTGGAAGGAAAAGGGTTAAGAGCCAGTAAAAACAGCATAAATTTACACATGACCTAGTACGATTACACTTTTATTCTCTTCCTTGCAAGGAACAACAATGGCAACATCTATAACTAATACTTCTGGTCTAAAAAACCGTCGCAACAACCTTCTGGTTCGAAAGGATCTCTAGACAGAGAGATGCACTTGCTGGTGATTGTTCTTTCAAAGGGATCTAAAGGGTTCATTACATCATGGAAAAATAATCTCAACTATTGGGAGCAGAGAGCAGCCTTGTGTGATCGGCTTGTGATGGCCTGATTCTGGCTGACAAGTTCTAGAATTACAACAGTTTTGTCCCGATTTTAACCTAACTGCGAGGATGGGGAATGGCTTCAATAGCCAAAGGATTTGACTTCAGAAAGAATTATGAGTAGAGAAAAGCCAACAAACAAACAAACAAAACCAAAATAAAAAACGGTCCTGGAGAAAAAGAGGGGACATGCATTTGTTTTCCCTTATAGATGAGATCAAATGCTCCAAAGAGTGAATGAGCCAGATGCTGCAGTCCTCTAGGTCCTAATCCTGCAGTGGAGGCTTCCCTATGGGAGCAAACTAGTTGTAAACTGAGGTCTCTGTAGAGGGTCCGGGTTGGGGGGGGAGGGGCGTGGCGATAGAAAGTGGGCGGGGCTAGACTAACCCCCGCTCCCCATCTCTTTTAACTCCCTCCCCGCCCAACAGTCCCCTTTCCTGTTTTCCCTTTCTCCTCTAGGAATTTTCCATCAGCTGGAGAGCAAGGACATCAGTTGTCACACTGATGGGAAAAGTTGCACGTTTGCACTTGGCCATGACTACATCTGGGTGACCATGTATTTGCGTATGGAGCCCACTGATGAGTGGCACTGCAGGGGCATGTCCCACCAATGTCCCTCTCTTCTCTTCCTCCTCCGTCCTCCGCCTTCCTTGCGGTTCCTATACAAACGTCTCAAGGAAAAACCTTTATGACGCTTCCTGGCAACGGAGCTCAAATATCTAGATCAGCAGATATCTGGAAGAGGTGGTCTTGGGGACTTTTCAATACAGTTAATTGTACTAGAAGTACTAATGAAGGATTCAATTAAAATGAAAAAGGTAGCAACCCAGGGAAAAAAAATGAGACATTTTGAGATAGTGTCCTTGGGAGATTTTTTCCTTTAAATATCAGCTTTTCAAAAAACGTGATCCCTTGTGTAGAATTTTACTTTTTTTTTTTTTTTTTAAGATTTTATTTATTTATTTGACAGAGAGAGACAGAGCGAGAGAGGGAACACAAGCAGGGGGAGTGGGAGAGGGAGAAGCAGGCTTCCCCATGGAGCAGGGAGCCCGATGCGGGGCTCCATCCCAGGACCCTGGGATCATGACCTGAGCCGAAGGCAGACGCTTAACGACTGAGCCACCCAGGCGCCCCTAGAATTTTACTTTAAAATCCCCTTTATTTTGTCCATGAAAACAATATCGGATTGAGCATTTTGATGGGAGAGGATCTACATCAAGAAAAGGAACCAGAGCAAAGATATGTGATTTATATGCAAATGTCCCTCTATTACAAGACCCCTAGAAAATGAAAACCTTTTCCTGAAATCAGGGCCTTTCTGATATTTTAAATCAAGGATATCACCCTTTCCACTGTTCTGGAACAAGGGATCTGTAAAGTTGCAGCACACAGGCCAAATCTGGCTCACCATCTATGCAGCTCCTGAGCTAAGAATGATTTACAGTTCTTAATTGTAGGCCGAAAAAATTGAAAGAATAACGTTTTGGGACACTTGACTATTTTATAAAATTCAGATTTCTATCTTCATTAGTAAAGTTGTAACTGGAACGTAGCCACACTCATTAGCTTGCAGATTGTCTATGACTGCCGCTTCTGGGCTAGAAAAACTGAGTTGAGTAGAAGAGACAGAGCCCATATGTGGCCCACAAACCCTAGAATACTGACTCTCTGGCCCCTTACGGAAGAAGTTTGCTGACCACTGGTCCAGAATACTGCTATGGGCATTAGGCCAAATTGAGTATAAAGGGTATGAAACCATTCCTCAGCTCTAGTACTAGCAGGTTGAATACATTTAATGGTAGGATTTATTTAACTGTTGGTGCCTCCTTGTTAAAATGGAGAGAAAATGCTCATAGATTTATTTTTAGGATTAACCATATATGGAATATAAAATATGTATTCAAACAATAAATATTTTCTGTTCAAACTAATTATAGTTGACATATGTTGATCAAGTTCACTTACATGTCAAAATTAAGTGTCTTCCAAGTAGACCCCTAAAATAAAATTAAGGTTACTGTTTATATCAATCCTTAAAAAAATCAGTGAACGTCAACACTGATTCTGTGGAGACTGATTTTTGCACATCTATAGCTAGCCTGTTTTAGGCTTGCAGATCCATAGCGGACCTGAGAGTCTGTGAAACTATCAGATGAGTTTTTCCCTTTGAGTTGTTTCAACTCAGGGAATCTTGAATTTGATCTCACTAGCAATTGTTAAGTGTTGCATGTAAGGGTATTTAGTGATTGAGAAATATATTTTAAAAACCCACAATAAATAATAGAAGAAAATGGATTATATTTTGCAAAAATGAAACTGTGTCCTGAAAAATGTTTAAGGACTTTGAATTTTGAATGCAGATTATATCATATGATTCCATTTCTTTGAGAAAACAAAAATCTTTATATTTAAATCAGTTTCCAAATCTGAACCTCTTTCTATATCTGTCTTTAGTGCTGGGATTAGGCTGTGGTAAAGAAGGCACTACACACCTCAAGTATGAATTTTAAGAGGTACAGAAAAACAACAACAACAACCCAGTAATCAAGATAAGCAATAGTTTAATGCATAATTTTTTAAAAAATAAGAATGCAAAATAATCCATGATTAACAAGGTAGGTCAAAATTGTTATATATATTCAGATTTGTTGGAGTTGCCTGCAATAGAAAAACTCAAAATATCAATACATTAAAAAAATACAAACCTATTTCTCTTCTATGTAAGAACATCTGGAGACGGGTACTCCGCAGACAGTATGCTGGGGGCCCCAATGTAGTAGATGTGATTATAATTTTTTATTTTCTTATGTTTGTATATTGGCATTTTCTCATTTTTCTCTAAATATTTATTATTTATTAATAAAGAACAAGACCTAGTACACTGTATAGTTTTAAGACTAAAACGAAGATGCCATTCCTTTTTTATTAAGAGTTTGTCTTCTTTATTAAGACCAAGACGGCATTTTGATCCTTCATTTGCGGAGGTGACAACAGAGAATACTGGGTAAATGCTCTCCCGGTGCAGGCAGCCTTTGCAATCATATTTCCACACTCACTAGGGAAGAAACATTATATCTGTCTAGAAACACAACTAAATCATTCATATAATATTTTGTTGTTTAGCTGTTAAATGAGTGAATGCAGAAATTGTTCTAAGCCAATAGAAGTTCACTGGTGAGGCTGGAGGAAAACTCCTCCCTGGGATTAACAAGAAAAAATAAAAAGCAGAATGCACATTTTTAATACAATGCAATGTGCACCTTTACCACCCTACTTCACAGAAGGCAAATCCTGGTAAATTCCTTCAAGGAACAGAAGTACAAAGTCACCAAAACTTGTTCCCACTAGGAATTTCTAAGAATTAATAGGAGTTTGGTCTTTTCTCCCCAAACGCCACTAGACATGCCTATAAGCCTAATTTAATCCTATTCTGTAAAAGTTACATTGTCTGTTTATTTTAATATCAGAAGCTCAGTATTAAAGAAATAGGGCTTTGGACTTCCGCTCATTTGAATACTTCCTTTAAAAGGGAGAGAGGCAGGGACACATACTCCTAGCGTTAACCCTCCTGCCCCTGGTTTGTCATCACGCTATTAATAATATGAAATGCTAAACCCACAGATTGACTCTGAGAACCAGATTCTAACATGTGAAAGTCTTCCTGAAACTATTGATTTCCAGAGAGCTTGTGTCTGATAGGCTTGTCACCTGACATTGATTTTCCTTAACCCAATTAGAAAGTAGAATAACAGCTGTGCTTCCAGAGACCAATTTAGCCCTTCAAAACATGTGGCATGGAGAAAACGTTCAGAATTACCTCTAGGAATCAATGAAAGAAAAACACAATAGGGAGAAAAATCAAATATGATACTGTTGGGATTTAAAAACTAATAAATTATTGCATTTCCTGAGAAATTGTAGGAAGAGAATTCATCAAACATTAAAAAGAAATAAAGCCAGCCCATGGATTTCCATGGAATTTTGAGTTTTAGAATCTACTCCAATGAAATTGTAATAGGGATACTAATTCTCTCAAACAATATAGGATCCTCCCCCCCCCACATCCTTTATATTTAGTTCAATTATTTTTTATTTTAAAAAAGTGATACTAGTGATCTTTGGGGTTCAATATTATTCATCAAAAACCCACGGATAAAAATCAGTGATCTTATTTTATCCTGTTTTAATATTGTACAAACATGGAAGAGGGGGTTGAACAAGATTTTCCTTGCGATTCTGTCCAAAGGTATTTTTCTGTGATCTCTCTGGCCAAACTAAAATGGCAGAAATTTTACCTTATGTTATTGGCCCTCTTAACTTCGTCTACTAGAAATAAAATTGTTATAATCTTTGTTCAAAACTTCTGCATGAATGTAAGTCCTCTGAGAGTCATATAATTTAAATGATTAAGATGTAAACTCAGTTAAGTATGAGCTACTACCTTAGTTCTCCATGACCTGGGTGGTTTCAGTCCTATGACACTCAATATGACATCAATATATATTTCTTTGTTTTTGTGCAGTTACTTTAATCTGATGAGCTCTGAAGGTTGATATAAAGGTGCTGTTACTATTATTACTATTATTATCATAATTATCATTGTAGTTTCCAGTTCAGAGAATATTAAGCTAAAGACCACCCCTTCCTTTCTTCATGGTCAGTAATTGTATGTGAGTTTAAAAACCATGATGTCCTGTCTTTCCAACACAATGTTCTTGTAGGACTATGGATTTCCTTCATACAGTCTCCTGGAAAAACTAATTAGATGGCAGCTATCATTGCAAACACACAAAAAATAAGAATATAGTGCATTTGATGCTTTTAAGAGTGTTCCCTTTGTAATTGTTTGTAAATAGCATACTAACAAGTTTTTGTGAGCCTCTCTCTTGTTCATGTTATAATAATCAACAAATGCACCGTAGCTACCCAATAAACAGCAACTTTAATATACACTAAATATAAGTACAACCCTCGTCCAAATATTACAATTGAACTTACAATGACAACCACAAGTTATGCATCAGAGTTTTGTTTACATCATAAAGGCCTCATTCTCAATACCTCTAAGAGTATACATTGAACATTTTTCATTAATCAATACAATAATGCATGCCCTAATACACACCCAAACATAGCTTTACAAATAGTTAATGCATTCATTGAAAAACCCATTATCTCACTTGAATCCATCACCCTTTCTCTTTACAATACTTTCAATGAAAAATAAACTTCTCTAGTTTGTATATGCTACTGATTGATTGAAAATCTCCCTATTAGATTTTAGCATCGCTTAACTACGTGCTCTGTAATAGCAAATTTTAAAAGCATGAAAAGTAAATTCAAAAATCAAATTTAGGGGCACCTGGGTGGCTCAGTCGGTTAAGCCTCTGACTCTTGATTTCCGCTCAGGTCATGATCTCAGAGTCATGAGATCAAGCCCCGCATCGGGGCTCCGTGGAGCCTGCTTAAGATTCTCTCTCTCTCCCTCTCCCTCTGCCTCCTCCCCCTGTATGCATGTACACTCTCTACCTGCCCCCTCCAAACAAAACAAAACAAAACAAAAAAGTTTAATTTTTTTCAGAGATTTTATTTATATATTTGAGAGAGAAAATGAGAGAGAGAGAGAGAGCACATGAGATGGGGGGAGGGTCAGAGGGAGAAGCAGACTCCCTGCTGAGCAGGGAGCCCGATGTGGGACTCAATCCTGGGACTCCAAGATCATGACCTGAGCCGAAGGCAGTCGCTGAGCCACCCAGGCGCCCAAAAAACAAGTTTAAAAGGACTTTGTTTTAAAAGGATATCCCAAGCCAAGGCAGGACCAAATCCATTAAGATCAGTTCCCTTCTCCCCAAAAAAGAGTGGACACGGAAAGGTCCACTGGAGAGGTAATCAATCACAATCCAGGGTAGATACAGGGAGATGGGGCTGACTTTAACTGAAAAGACCAGTTTTGACATGAAAAGCAAATAGGTGGGGAAAAAAAAAAATCAAACCCATGAATGGAAAAAAAATAAAAGTTAAACTATCATGAAGACAAACAAATGTATGATTAAAAATCGTGTCCCTCAGTTGATGGCCCTTTAGCTCCAGCACCAACCCACAGCAGCGAGGTAACCAAAGTTTGAGAAAAACCTCAGCTCCAAACAGACTCTTGTCCTCTAGCTCAAGTACTCAACTCAGCCTCTTTTACTACACTTTAATGCCAGATCCTAAAAAGCTTGTGAAATAGTATACAGACCCATGGGCCAGGACGGAGTCCCAACACACTTTACACATTTGCCTTCGACAGTTGGTTGTAATCTAGGACCAAACAGAGAGAGAGGGAGAGCGAGCGTGTTGAGTCAGAGGCTTTTTCTCCTTGGTATATTTACATGACTAGTCAGATGTTCTTCCTGAGCCGAAATGGTGATCTAGCCACTTCTTTCTGGATCTTCACAATTAATGTTTCCATGGCAGATAAAATTAGTTCTTTTATTGAATTGTGTGAGCACCCCCTACTACTCACAGAAATTAGATGTGTTCATTTCGAAAGCTGGGGGTTTTGGAGGTTTGGGGGTTTTTTGGTTTTGTTTTGTTGTTGTTGTTGTTTTGTAATCTGGGTTTTTTTTAAATTGGTGAATTCTTACGAATTCAAGAACACCCAGCCATGCTGGCTGATGTGACTTTCAACATGGTCACATGCCTCCGAGGGACTTCGGGAGTGTCCGACGACCCCATTATATTTTCCTGGTCCATTCACACTCCCGGGCTCTGAAAGGGGTCCTGGAGTCATTAACAGCTCCACTCAAACCTGGAACAACCGCTTCATTCTCAGCTGATTCCCTTGCTTCTCATCAAGAAATGGAAGCAGAGATAAGGGTACCTCCTCCACCTCTAGGTCCCTGCACGCACCTGCGTCTTCATCCCCACCTGGACATGCTGTTCTCCCTCCGGGTCTGTAGCTGGAAGATCCCCTCCTTCCTCTTGTAGACTGGGTGCCGCCCCTTCTCATCTCATCTATTCAAGGCCTCTTCTTTATTTATCCGCTCTCTCCTACATTGTCTATTTTTTCCTCTCTATGGGATCGTTCCCATCTGCTCATAAGCATGCTGAACTACCTCCCACTAACAAAAGAAAGAAAAATACAAAGAAGGAAATTAAAAAGAAAGAAAGAAAGCTTCCTTTGACCCTGTACCTTTCTCCAGCCGCTACTTCATTTATCTCTTCCCCTTTTTATCAGAACTTTTCAAAAGGTGTCCCTGTTTTCTCCCCCCAAATTCTCCATCGAGTCTCCTTGAGTCAGGCACGCCCCCAGCCATTCTTAAACGCCCCGCCCCCATCAACTTCGTTTCCTCACACTTGGCCTCCAAGCAATATTTGACAATCACTTGCTCACTTTTTTTTTTTTTTTTACTCGGCTAAGAAACCACTCATCTGTCTTTTCTCCTACCTCACAGGACAGCTCCTTTTTCTCTCCCTTTAATGACTTTTATTTGTTTCAACCTCCCCATGTTGCAGTGTCCCTGGCTCTGGGACCATCCAACACCCCTCCCTGAGTCTACACTCAATTCCTGGGGGATCTCGAGCAAGCCTGTGCCTTTATAGACCTATCTATGCAGAGGGCTTCCAAATTTCCATTCTCAGGTCTGACCTTCTCCCACAGCTTCTCCAAACCCTCATATACAACCTCCTACGGTTTTCTCTACTTGGGGACATCCAATAGAGCATTTGAAACACATCGTGGTCCAAACTGAACTCTTAAGTTTTGCTTCTCCCCCAGGCTCTCAAACTTGTTTCTGCTCCAAGACCTCTGCACTGGCTTGGAACTCTGTTTCCCCAGCTAGCCACATGGTTTACTTTCTCTCTTCTAGATTTTTGAGCGAATGGTACCTTCACTGAGAGGCCTTCTCTGACTACTCTACCTAAAATGGCACCCATCACTCTCTGCACAGGTATATTCCTTTATTTTATTTTATTTTATTTTTTTATTTTTTTTAAAGATTTTATTTATTTATTTGAGAGAGAGAGAATGAGAGACAGAGAGCATGAGAGGGAGGAGGGTCAGAGGAAGAAGCAGACTCCCTGCCGAGCAGGGAGCCCGATGCGGGACTCGATCCCTGGACTCCAGGATCATGACCTGAGCTGAAGGCAGTCGCGTAACCAACTGAGCCACCCAGGCGCCCTATTTTATTTTATTTTTTTGCATAGCAACTTAACTGTGCCTGGCATTAAACTATGTTTGGTTTGTTTGTTTTTTTCATTTGTTTGTTTTACTTCTGTCTCTCCTACTAGATTGCAAGTTCCTAGAAAGATCATTTTTTTCTGTTTAGTTCATTATTACCTTCACAATGTCTATGAATGACCAGACATGAGGTAGGTGTTCAATACATGAATACATGAATTAGTGAATGTTAGAAAAATGAGGATTGCAATGGAAAATTTTTATCTCACTGACTGCATTAATTCTAGTCCTGGCAAATAAATAGAAGGATGAGAGATGACAGATAGATAGATGATAGATAGATAGATGATACATAGATAGATAGATAGATGATAGATGATAGATAGATGATAGATATAGGTAGAAAATAGATAATGATAGATGCTAGATAATAATAGATAATGATAGATAGATGACAGATAAATAATGATAGATGATAGATAAATAATGATAGATAGATGATAGATAAATAATGATAGATAGATGATAGATAAATAATGATAGATAGATGAAAGATAGATAATGATAGATGCTAGATAATGATAGATAGATAAGCTACAGGGAAAGGAAGGCAAGGAGAGAGGGAAAAAGTAAAACTCATCAAAAAATAAAACCATGGTTTAGAATGAGGGTTATTGTTCATTGCAACAAACTCTGGGTAAAGATGTACAAATAGAAGATAAGGATCATGTTTGGGTTCTGCTACTTAATAATTACATGACTGTGGGCAAGGTGTTTTCTGATTCTTAGCATTTCATTGATAAAGTTGTGAGAAGAAGTACATAGAAGATATTTCTGTTACAAAATTCTGTGAGCTGCATCTCAATTTACGATGACATCATGCCTCCAAGGGAGGCGTGTTGGAACATGATGACATGGATTTGAATATTAAGAATGGATACTTTTTTTTTCCAGACAATAAAAATAGAGATGGGCACCACGCACTGGCCACGTACTCTTTGCGCTAAGTATTGTCTTACGTGCTTTTGCATGCCGTGAGTCATTCAGTTGTCACAACAGTTGTACCCCTGTGTAACACATAAGGAAACGGAGTTTGAGAACTTCGTGTGAGGACACACTACTAGAAATCCGCAGAGCTGGGACTCCAATCTAGAGCAGGAGACCTCCTGGATTTCAGTCTAAATTAAATGAGAGGGTGTAACAGAGAAAGAGAGACGCAGAGAGACTACCATATAGAGAATGAGAATCAGAAATAGAAACAGGGAAATTGAGAGGTATAAAGAAGACCGAGAAATAAGAGACCAAGAGACAGATGAAGAGAAAACCAAGGCTAGCTAATACACAAGCATGCTAGCATGACAATACCTCTGTGAGAATTTGTTAAACTCTCTGGTTCTCTCTCTCTCTCTCTCATTCTCTACACACACATACTACTTATAATGAGAGAGCTTTGGAACTTCATTATTTTCTACTAGTTTCATCCTTGATAAAAGCTATAGCCTTGATCAAACAAGCATTGATAATATAAACCAGTGGCCATTAAATTTCTGAATTTGGTACAAAATATATAATTTAGTCCCAAGCCCACAAGTACTCTGTGGGAAGGGGGCCAATCCTGTCTTTCTCTGTTCTTCACATCTGGATGCTGACATAGTGGAATTTAGAAAAAAAAAAAAAAAGAAAAATCATTTAAACAAATATCACAACTCTTTGAAAAGCATAAAACTTATGAGATTATAACATATTTACAAAGCAAATCTTTACTCATGATAAAAATTGTGTTTATTAAGCTGTTTCTATATATGCATTAATGTGGTTATTCTAATCTAGTATTGGTGATTGATACTTAAATTCTGGTTGCTTTCTCTTACTATAAGTAGATTGCTGGATTAATAATTAGATTCTCAATGGACATGATTCAGATTTCCATCTCTATATTTTTAGATCAAGAATGGCAACCTAAATGAACCTCAATTTCATCTTCTAAATACATAATTCACATTGAGGTAGCAGAGGGAAAATTCATACCTAGACCAAGGCCATCTGATTGGTTTTCGGTGTATGCTAGTTTCTGATTTGAGTGGTGCCCATTATATTTTATTTATAGTCCTTATTGGCAATATGCTTCCCAATTTATCCTTCCAAATATCCTCCCATAGTAGCGGGGAGAAAATAAAAATTTAATCGATTTCCTTCATGGAAAAAAACATGTGTTCTCTTGTGACCACAAGGTGGCACAATGGTGACCAAGAATATTCAACATCCTAATAGAATTGCAATTACCAGAAGCTTTTACATAATTGTTATTATTAATACTGTGTCTTATTATCATTACGATATTTCAGAAGATCCACATATCACCTTCGCCTTCAGGGAAAAGATAAAGTGCTTTTATTTATTTTTTATCATCTTCCTTCTGCCTGAAAAATCATTAATATTTTGCTTTTTCCCAAACCCCAACCCGAGGAAGGACAAGTAGGTGTATAGATCCTTCATTTAATAATTGACCAAAGCTTTAAACCAAAGAGTAATGGCTTAAATAATAAGTTACATATCTGGAGAAGGATAAACAAAACTTTATATTGTTTGATGTAGATGACATTGTTCTCGATTTAGTTTTAGTCATCCTATGACCATTCTAATATTTATTTGTAATATAAGAATACAAAAGCCATCCTAGGGGCGCCTGGGTGGCTCAGTTGGTTAAGCAACTGCCTTTGGCTCAGGTCATGATTCTGGAGTCCCGGGATCGAGTCCCACATTGGGCTCCCTGGCTCAGCGGGGGGTCTGCTTCTCCCTCTGACCCTCCCCCTCTCATGCTCTCTGTCTCCCATTCTCTCTCTCAGATAAATAAATAAAATCTTAAAAAAAAAAAAAAAAGCCGTCCTAGACACTTTAGTTCACAGTACAAAGTTCAAGTTTGTTATTTGCCAATTGCTCTTTCTCTGGTCCAACACTAGACATGATCTTGGGAAGAGCACCCAGGAGATTCTAACGTGCTGTCCACTTCTTTTATGATTGTTTGGTATTGAGATTAGACAATCTCTCCTCATGCTCACAGGACTCAGAGACCACTAGAGTCTGGGAAGCAAGGTGCTGCAATCATAAGCCGTGATAGTTATTGGGAGGGTATAAAAGAGCAGCCACTTTTTCCCAACTGGAAACACAGCAAGGGCCAGCCAGGGGCAGTTGTTCAGTTGTTCACTGCATAAATCACCAATCTGAAGAAACACCTCTTAGTAGTAATACGAAAGGTTAGTAGCATCCTTCACTGAAAATTTTTTCCTTAACTTCCATAGAACAAGTGTTCTGACATTTCACACAATTCAATAGCGTATTTGATGCCCTTTGTGAGTTTGTCATAAATTTAGGTGGCCCCCATGAGAAGTCTAGTACTCCACTTTAGTTACCACATTTTTCATGTCACTACCTGCTTCCTGCCATTGTAATGAAGAAGGAATATTTTACCTGTTTTTTAAAAAAAAAAAATCAGACTTGAATCATTTTTAAATTCCTTGAATTTTGGGGCGCCTGGGTGGCTCAGTTGGTTAAGGGACTGCCTTCGGCTCAGGTCATGATCCTGGAGTCCCGGGATCGAGTCCCGCATCGGGCTCCCTGCTCGGCAGGGAGTCTGCTTCTCCCTCTGACCCTCCCCACTCTCATGTGCTCTCTCTCATTCTCTCTCTCAAATAAATAAATAAAATCTTTAAAAAAAATAATTCCTTGAATTTTGCTGTTTAAAATAGATCTTATTTCAGAAAAAGACAGTAATGACAGACCTGAAAACTAAGTTCAACAAATATTATTGTAGCTGCATTGTTGATGTATTATCGCGGGAAATAAAAAGGCACATCACAGTTGCACATTAAAGCAGGATTTTATAGGGGTGCCTGGGTGGCTCAGTCGCTTAGTTGGTTAAGGGTCCTGACTCTTGATTTCAGCTCAGGTCATGATCTCAGGGTTGTGAGATTGAGACCCGAGTCAGGCTCCGCATCAGGCTCCGTGCTGGGTGTGAAGCCTGCTTGAGATTCTCTCTCTCCCTCTCCCTCTGCCCCTCCCCCCACCAAAAAGAAGAATTTTATAAAAAGCAGAAAAATAACATGAAATAGACCTTTCCTATAAAATTCAGTTAGTACAGTAATCATGAGAATAGGGAAGATTGCAGTAAATTACATACACTAATGAAGAAAAGCATAAAAGCCAACAAGAAATAAAAAAAAAGAATCAGGGTGAGAAGTAGAGGGAGGGAAAATCATTACATTTTCAGCCTCCAAGGAATTATGGAATAACATAAAGCAACGTCCCCACCATAAGTGTTCAGAAACAGTGGACCAGAGAGGTTGAGTAATTCCCCGAAATCCCACAGCTAATTAGCGGCAGTGCTGGGAGAAAGAAAGTGCTAGTATTACTGATATATATGAAGGAAAACAGGGAATATCAGTTTTATTGAGCAAATCCCATGTATCAGATAGTTATGTATATGACTGTATATACATACGTGTGTGTGTGTGTGTGTGTGTTTATCCTGGTACACACTTCACGATTGGTCCACCAGGTAAATACTATTATCTGCATTTATACTCATGCAGGAACAGAGGCTCAGTGACAACTAAGAAATTGCCCAAGTTCACATAGCTGGCAAGGGACACACCTGGAATTTGAACCCACTTCTGTCTGATTTCAAGTCCACAATCATCGTACTACCGTAGGTCATACCTTAGAGAACAAAAGCTGTTTTTCCTTCATCCCAGAAGAGTTTGACACACTTCTTTTCTGGTACATGAAGCGTGGCTCTCAGTCTTCTGGGCGCTTTGCTGAGTCATGGGGCCCCGCACATCATAAGCCAGCAAGGTTTTCCAAGTTCAGTAAGCCACAGCTTGACTGGGCTGTGATGAGTCATTTTTGGAAAATGAGCCTGCTTCTCCCAGAACCCCTTTAGTTTGGTGGAACATGTTGAGAAGTTTGAATACGATGCGTGATATTATGATATAAAGTGGTTAAATAGTTTTTGAAGCAGCTTAAATGCGAGGCCTAGTTGGCAATTTACACCGGAGAGTATCCTGGAGGATCTGCAGTCTGATTTTTCCCTGGGTTGGTACTATTCATGAAGCCTTCTGTGTAGATGAGTAGAGTAGTATTTTTATTCTCAAAGCACCATTTTACTCAATCCTGATGCCTCACACAATGGAGAGAAAGTGTGGTTTACGTAATCCAAAGTGGTTTGGGAAGACAGGACACATATCATTTACATTTGGATGGGAAAAATTTCTATTCCTTCTACTACATGCTCCTTTTAATATCTTTTGTTTCTTTTTTCTTCTTTTTTTGTGTGGGAAGGGGCCTGAGTCAATGTCAAGAGTCAAGGGATGTAGGGCGCCTGGGTGGCTCAGTTGGTTGAGCGACTGCCTTCGGCTCAGGTCACGGTCCCGGGGTCCTGGGATCGAGTCCCGCATCAGGCTCCCTGCTCAGCAGGAGGCCTGCTTCTCCCTCTCCCACTCCCCCTGCTTGTGTTCCCTCTCTCGCTGTGTCTCTCTCTGTCAAATAAATAAAATCTTTAAAAAAAAAAAGAGTCAAGGGATGTAAATTAATTAAAAAAATCCTAAAAGAGATGAAGAGTTTGCCACTAGACACCATGGCTTGCTCTTTATTAGCACTCATCATGTGCCGGATACTGTTGTGAGCATTTTTACAAATGTTACTGCACTTAATCCTTGCAACAACTGTGAGGTGGGTTCTATTATTTTCCTCACTTCATAGCCGAGGAAACTGGGGCACAGAGAGATAAAGTAAAGTGCCCAAAGTCACATAGCAAGAACATAGTAGAGATGAGATCTAAACCTAGGCAGTCTGGTTCTTAAGCCTGCACTCTTAATGACAGCTTAATACAGCAGGAAAAACTCTAGGGTAGGGAACTAAGAATCAGAAATGCTACCCAGGTTGTTCCAAATTGCACAGTTAATAAGATGACCAAACACTGTCAGCTCAGATCTGTGTAACTCTCTCAGGTTGGCCCCCTTTCCTTGTAGGTCCTGCCTCAAAAGCCACAGTGTCCGTGTAAAGGATGAAAAATCCCACTCCACATTGTGTTTGTTTATTCCCTAAGGCCAGCCCTGCTAGAGGACTAAAGGTTCCTGCCTCCAAGGCAAAAAGCTTGGTGACAGTGGATTAGTGCACAACAGATTACCCCACTCAGCCTTAGCATCGCCCTGGAAAGAGGAAGCCTTTTTTAATGCAATCATTTTTGTTTACATCTTGGAGAAGATTATCCTCACTCATCGTGGCTCTTATGGGCTGTTTCTCACCTTTTTTTTTTTTTTCCTTGCTCACTCTCCAGTCTCTCTAAATAATCAATGACCAATTAACAGTTCAGTTCAGAAGAAGCACTTCTAGAAAATAATGAGCTTCTATTTGACAAAGGGTCTTGGAATGATCGCTTTTCCCATTTCGTGATTACAGAATGAAAATAGCTCAACCTCAGGCAGCATCAGAACTGCTCACTGTCTATTCAGAAAGAGCCCTGGGCATTGATAGTTATGTTTTCTTCTTTCTGCTGCCTCTCCGTGGCTGTGTCTCTGTGGGCTGATAGCCTCTCTAAAGTTGGAGGTTTCCTCATTCGTAAAACAGAATCTGATTAAATGAACTAATACCTCTCTGATGTCCGGAAGGTCTTTGGTTCTGGAATTGGCAGCTGGTAGAAGCTAGCTCTGCCCTTAACCTGCCCCCTTAAACAGCCCCCAGTAGCTAGCCCCCCTTTCCCACGCAAACTGGTATCAGATAGAACCAATAAATAGCAAAATAAATAATTGATCTCTAATATGTGCTTCTAATTCAAATAAAGAGCCCTCTTTACTCACAGTGCACAGTGCATGTGACTGATGCATTTTATGTGGAAATTTGTTGGTTTCTGATAACTTTCTGTAAAGACGTTTTCACGGGGTCTAAACCTCTTGAGGCTCTTTCTGTCTCAAGTTCAAGTTACTTAGATAGTGATTAAGGATGTTTTAGAGGCCCTTGTGGTAAATGATAGCATAGAGAAAAAGCATTCCTTGGCCGTGTAATTTGGCAATACTTAATCTGTTTGGGTTTTCATCCACTGGACTTGCTGAAAACTTTAAAATGACTAACCTGTTTCTCTGCAGCTTCCAGAGGCTCCAAAGATTGCATCAAGGGCCTGAGTTCAGTGATTACCCAGCTCAGGTTGCCTTTTTTATTTAGAGGATCCTTCATCTCAGTCCAGCTGCTTTTTCCTTGGGATGACAGACTCTAGATCCAGTATTCTTTTACTTTGCAGTATTTATAAAATAGCATAAATCAATGAGACCAAACAGCAAAAGGCAGTCGTTTACTTAACTTAGTTTATTTAAAAATTTTCCCAGCTCGGTATTCAGCAACTAAGAATCTAGTGAACTTCACAACGCCCAGCCATGTCAACTGAAATCTCCAGACTCTGTACAAAAGATCCCAAACCACAGGCGTGGCCCCTCCCGAAGAAAGGAGCACAGGGTGACCTGATGGGACAGATGGGGCTTGCCCTCAGCCAAATGTCATCACCCAATCACACAGTCCTAAGAGGATTGTGTTAAGTCGCTTTAGGAAAATAGGCTCTGCGCAAGAGAACTTGGGAATCCACCGGGTCCTAAGATTTTTCTTACTTGAGCAAAGCTCCAAAGCAAGGCAGACAGATGATGGTTTCCCGGCAACACTATGATTTTGCCTTTTCAGGAAAATGGAGGCCTTGCCTGCTCTCTGTCCACAGATTCAGCGGGACGGAGTCTGTTACAAGCTTTCTCCTATCCTGGAGAAACTTCTGCAGAGAATTTGCCAAGCACCTCCCTAGGGCTGTTTGTGTGTCTGTGTCATCATCCGTTCTCGCCTTCTGTATGTGGCACCCAAAGTCCTTTTTTTCCAGAATGTAGGTCAGGCTGCTTATTTAAAAATGAAAGGGAGAGAGCCAGAGAGGCCACGCCAAATTTGGAATTGAGGGAGGGCTTTGTGATTTATAGGGTACCCGGGGTGGATACGGGTGGTTTCTGGGAGTCCACAGTGGAAGCTTACCTTAAAAAAAAAGGGGGGGGCTTATACACATGCCTTACAGAACACTCAGAAGAATCAATGCTTGTAATGTATGGAACTCATAGAATATTCTTTTTTAAGATTTTATTTATTTATTTGACAGAGAGAGACAGCTCGAGAGGGAACACAAGCAAGGGGAGTGGGAGAGGGAGAAGCAGACCCCCTGCTGAGCAGGGAGCCCCACGTGGGGCTCCATCCCAGGACCCTGGGATCACGACCTGAGCCGAAGGCAGACGCTTAACGACTGAGCCATCCAGGTGCCGCAGAATATTCTAAACCAAGTAGAATTTAGTGCCTCATTATTTAGGCCCAGAGAATCTATTTCCCACATCTCCTGGCCAACCCAGAAGTAGTTCAATACAAATATCTAAAGGGAGGATCTAGATTTCTTGGCGTGTATAATAAAGATCTTCCACTTGAATACATGGATGCAGTTTGGTCTTACTGGGGGGCTGAGCCGAGTATTAGCAGAGTTTTGCTTTTTTACCAAGCTGCACCGTGCTTGCTTGCCTGAGTTTGCCTGAGTCTCGGTGGGTTTCGGTTACTTGCCCTAGTAAAAGTCCTGTTGATGTAATTCCAGGGGAGGGAGAGGAAGGAGATAAAGGGCAGCCCCACAGCAGGCCTGGTCAATCTTCTTATCAAGGTCACTCAGCTCAGAGGGATTTCCAGGCCTGAAGTAATTCTTTCATGTTTGTTTTACAATATAGTGGCATTTCCTCAAGTCCCCAGAAAATACGTACTTTCCACAGAGACCAACTCCGTCCAGTGTCAAGTACAAGTACGAGCTGGACCCAACCAGCACATCCTTTTTTTTCCTTACGGCTTGTCGTTCGGTGAGAAATCATTTCTTTTCACTCCCGCAGAAGTCCGGAGATATGCCACCTAGGGCTGCCCTCTTTCCTACTTTTCTGACATGCCCTGTCCAAGGGGTGTCCTCGATTGCCCCTCTCTCTGGATGGTTGCAGGACCTTCAGCTACAGAGCCTGAGGTCTAGGACAGAAGGATGGATGCAGGGAGTCAAGGGACATATGCCAACTAATTCAGACCCAGGGAAGGAGTTTTCTTAAAGGTCACATCCAGAGAGCTCTACTGTCATCTCATGGGCCAGATCCATACCAGTTGAATGACCCCCCCACCCTACCTGCCACCCCCAGCTGCAAGGGAGACTGAGAAGATTAGTTGTTTTGTTTTGTTTTGTTTTCTGGCACATTCTTGTCCTAATAGTTAGGAAGAAGCAAAGACTGAGATATTTGATGATATGGAAATTAAAAATATCCACCCCACTGTTTTGTTGTGGGGACGAAGTGTATGTGTGCAAAGCACCCAAGGGTGTTTGATGGGAGGGGGGTACGTGAAATAGCGTTTCCTTCTCTCTCCTGGTGCTCCCTCCCTCTTCGAGGGCCCGGTTCACAGGCAGAGCACACAGTGGAGAATGCCTTGATGCCACGATGTTTTTCCCATCTAATTAAGTCCCACTGAAGAATTTCATCTTTAGGGAGAAAAATAGCTGCCATCAGAAAGAAAAGAAATATTCGGCCTCCCTCTCATCGTGGACTGAGCGTTTGAAACTAGAAATGCCATTTTGTGGGGAGCCTTCTTGCAGAGCTTGCAGAAGCAAAACTGTTAATTCAGATCTAGCTGTTCTACAAGCTGTTAAAAACCCATAAAAACGCTTTATAATTCTGCCTACGTTCTAATTCTGTGAGGCAGCAGTCTCATTTTTGTGTGCCCTGTACCCAGTGCTGAGCGCGTCAACAAGAGTTTACACTAAACTGAAATATAGGCAAATGCACACAATTTCCGCATTACTTTAAGATCTTTATTATTAAGTAACTCATCGGGGGTGTCAAAGTATGTTATAAATCTAAACAGAAAATTAGAAATAAATGTGACATGGGAACACAGCTTTTACATTCTACTCAGGGTAAGAGTATTTGCTGGTGGGAGCACATAGCACAGGGAAATATAATTATTGGACGTTGATACTTCTATTCTGATATTAACTAACAAAACCGGAATCATGGACTGACAGAGTCCAGGAAGCAAAGCAAAGTGAAATGAAAACTAGACGTGTGTGAAACAAACTTAGAAAGTCGGGGGGAGGGCATCTGGGTTTGTTGTAGTGTTGGTTGATTTCTACTTGGTAGATTGTGGTACTCTAATTTAGCTGAGTAATTGCCACTACAAAATCCAAATCTACAACGCATGTATAACTTTAAAAATGGGTTTTGCATTTCTGAAGCCAGACAGAAAAAAAAATTGCATTCTTTAGATCCCCGATATTAAGCTGCAGGACAGTTTTACAACCTGGGAGCTGAACAAATCTCTTATCCATAAAACAACAGGAATAAAAGATTCGCACACGTGCATTTAAAAAAGTAACCTCGTTGCTCATGGTCAAAAGAAACAAAGAAGGAAAGGAAGGAAGGAAAAAAAAAAAAGAAAAACAAAAGAAAAACACTTTACATACCTACATATTTTACTTTGATTGGTAATCGCAGACTGTATGATTCAGTTCAATTTACTTGTAAGCTTTAATTTAAATGGAGGGGGGGTGGGGAGCTTTTCCAGAAACAGCAAAAACGATTTGTGTGTACATGTATTTAAATAAACAAAGGAAAAACTGTGGCATATACGTAATGAGTAAAGAAACGCATAATTCTGAATGAAGCTAATAACTGCTCAATTTATAAAGCTGAAAGTGACTTTACTCATAGGGAATTGGGCTTAAAGTAATCATGATTAACATCTTTTAACACAGATACAGAGCATACAAATTTACTTCCTAAAATTTAAGCAATTCCATAACACTTATCTGTTTAATAATGTGAATAAAAATCACCTTATATTTCACAAAATCCTCCATTTAAATGATCGTTCCAAGTTCAATGGGAGTGTTGCTGAAAATCTAGAATTCAAGTCATTTATGTCTTGTAAAGTGACCAAGACAGGAAACATACATAACTGCTTCTGGACACAAATAAATGTCTTTCCCCTTGCTGTCCCCCCAAAATGTCTTTCCCCTTGCTGTCCCCCCACGTGCCCCCTTCCTCAAAAAAAAAAAAAATGGTTCCATCCCTTACGTAGCCAGCAAAAGCTGCTGCAGTCTTTCAGGACAGAGCACAGGTTTTCTCTCCAACGGTCTGAGAATGTTTCCCACTGCCATCTATTCCCTCATCCCATCTCTGTGATCCAATTTCTTCATGTTGTCTTTGGAGAAGATGGGGGTGGGCAGAGGAAGCCCCCTTGCTGGAGAAACTAGAAATGTCATTGTTGCCTTATTTCTGCTCTCCCATATAAAGCCATTTGCTGCAGGGCAACCCAGGGCATTTGAAAGAGAAATACTGTTCTGAATAATGTCAACTTTTCTTCTGCCTTATGAGTTAGAAAAAAAACAAAAAACAGCTCCCAGCGTTCGTTGATCCTTACCTGCGCGAGTGGCAGGGTGTCTATTTCTTACAGTCTCTACCTCTTTCTGCCGATACCAAGAGACTATGAGGGGCAGACATCAAACCTGCCGGGTGATTTCAGTTAAATATCTCAATGTTATAATCTACTGGATGCATATCTTGCATATCTTGGTTAGATGACATAATGTTTTCCTAGGAAACTACTATCAATGTTGATACATTTAAAAAGTTGTTATTCCTGCTGGCTGCCTGTCTTCCTATTTTTATTTATGCCAGTATCCTACCTTTGTTCTCCATCACTGAATATGACACCTCCAATTGAAGTTGCAAGTGTGTGATATAAGACAAGGAGATGAAATTTAAATTAATCAGTTAGGCTCTCAATAGCATCCCTAATACCAAATTTGCTAGCACAAAAAAATAAATAAATAAAAGTTTACACAATTGGATACTATGTAATTTTTAGATGATCTCTTACCAGATTTAACCTGCTCTTCTTCTCTCCTATCACCATCGAACATCGCTATCCCATTCCTTAAAAGCCCTGCTTAGAACTACTTGCCTTAAGGTGACTGGCTACAGAGTAAAATGATTGCGGGGTAACCCTGGTCATCACAATTTGAACTACATTTGGGATTCTACAGAGATTCTATTTAAAGTCAAGACAGCTTTCTGATAAGGTGCTTCCTTACACTCGTCCGTGGTGGAGGTGGTGGTCTCCTCTGGGTTTTCACAGCTGCTGACAATATCAACTGCACTAAACGACCTTCTTCTGACCATGGTGTCCGACGTGCCAGATCCTTGGACTGGAGGTGCTTTGTCCATGTTGTGGAGCTGCTGGTCTTTCCAGTCCAGTTGTTTGGCACTGCAAAAGGGAGCGTATACCTCAACGCTCCCCTCAAACTGTAAGCAGTTCACTCTGTAGTACTTTCTCTTAACTTCCAGGACATCATTAAACCTATGGCCCCAGAGAATTTCTCGGGGAACATAAGAACTTCTGGATTGGTGAGAAGTGCCCGTGGAATCACCAGTATAGATGAATGTCACCAAAATCTCAAAGTTATCTTTGGCCACTGCTTTTCGGTCAAGGGCATACAGAGGGCTCTCGTGGTCAATTTCATGAACAATAGTTACTGGTGTGACAAGGATGATCTGGTCGTTGACCAACTTCAGGTCTTTGAATGCCATCGTCATCCGCCCTTCGCTGTCTTCAGTGTAGCGGAGAAGCTGGGCTCTCACTGTGCCTTCTACCACATGGTTTGGCCGGAAATCACCTATGCGCCACATGAGGCAAAGCTTCCCATCTCTCATGCCTATGAGGGCAAAATAGCTAAACCGAATGGTTTGGGCTCTCTTCCGAGCGGTTGCCATTTTGGCCAAGGCAGCTCCAATGATGAAGGTGTTTATGATGCAGCTCAGGATGGACTGAAGGATCACCATGAGCACCGCCACGGAGCATTCTTCGGTGACACAGCGGTAACCATAACCTATGGTTGTCTGGGTCTCAAGGGAGAATAAAAACGCCCCTGTAAAGGAATGGACGTTGTCAACACAAGGCGTGATGTCTGGATCATTTAACAGATCGCCATGATGAAAGGCAATTAGCCAAAAGATAGAGCCAAATATCAACCAGGAGAGAATATAAGATAAAGAAAATATCACAAACATGTGGCGCCACTTGGTGTCTACAAGAGTAGTGAAAATGTCAACCACATAGCTCCCCCATTCTCCAAAAATGTGCTTGAAGTACACATTGCAGCTACCATCTTTGTGGAGCAGACGTCTTCTGGCTCTTCTCTTCTCAGCTAGGATGTGCTCTGAGGGGTAGCCCGGGTATTTGGGGTTCACGTTTACAATTGGAGAGCTGCTGCCGTAATAGCTCATTCTTTCCTCTCTCCTTCAGGCATCCAGGTGGATTTTGTACTAGTAATAGTTCTGTGGCTATTTGTTGATTTAAGTTTTCAGTTAAAACCTGAAAAAAAGAAAATTAAATATGCTTTAGCTTTTAATTTCCATCTTTTTAGTAATTTGCCAAATTTGAAGCAATTTTATGCCATCTGAAATGGCGAAGCCTTCATTTGAACAACAGAGACATTCAGTATTGATTACTCATTTCAGTTTAGAATTCAACTCAGTCATTATAGGAACAAAATATGCAATTAGAGAAAATAACATTTTTATCTATGCAAAAGGCTTGGGTAAACACTATGATTATCCCAAATGAAGCCTCACTACCTTTTCTGACCTGACATAAACAAAAGTCTTAATTTTATAGACTCTTCTGCCATGAGGGCACTTAGAACACAAAGCAATCTTTAATGTAGAAAGGCACAATAGAATTCAGATATTTGTCTAGCACGGTTATAAGCCTTCTAACTCTTGAAGTCAGATGGTTTTTCTAAGAAGGATGCTAGGAAGCATCACTACCTTCATCCTGACATGTAACTTACATACTGGTTGCCACAGACCCTCCCCTTCGGCCCCTGCCACGTCCTCTCTCTCTTCCCCCGAGGTTTCTCTTCCTCCTGTACTTCCCAGGACAGAACAGAACTGACGGCGACACTCTCTCAGGTTCAAGTCCTTTCCCCTAACTCCTTTAGTTTTAAGAGGGCAAAAAATGTTCTTAACCCCAGAGGAGTTAAAACCACGCCCAGGTAAGCTTTCAATAGGTATAAAATTGCTTTTGCTTTTGTCTCAGGACAACCACCCTTTTTTTTTTTTTTCTGGACACTGCCATCTCTTCTCTTTCCCTCTGAATAGAAGCCGAAAATTTGCCAAAGTTCTAATCTTGTTTCCCTCTTAAAGGGAGCATACTACAATTGGACTCTTCTCTCCAGCTCTGCAGCATATTCCTGACGCTTTCAAGGCCATCTGTAGGCAAAATCAATTTTTCCCCTCCAAATTCGATCTTTAAAAGATCAAGGCAGGGGGCGCCTGGGTGGCTCAGTCGTTAAGCGTCTGCCTTCGGCTCAGGTCATGATCCCAGGGTCCTGGGATCGAGCCCCGCATCGGGGTCCCTGCTCTGCAGGAAGCCTGCTTCTCCCTCTCCCACTCCCCCTGCTTGTGTTCCCTCTCTCACTGTGTCTCTCTCTGTGTCAAACAAATAAAATCTTTAAAAAAAATAAATAAATAAAAGATCAAGGCAGAACATACAGTTCCTATTGCTTTTATCATCCTTGGAATTGGCCAGTGGTTTTCCCAGCTCAAGTCTGAAAGTAAGTTTTAAAAATTCAATGTTAAATGGTCTTTAGTTACTTCTATGCAAAAAAAAAAAAAAAAAAAAAAGTCACTGCAGCCCAATGAAATGGTTTAGTGATTATTAGAATATGCTTTCCACATAACCTGCCTGTGCTAGATGAGGGAAGGGAGGATAAGGGGGAGAAAGGACTTCTCACTAGAGAATCCAGCCAGCACTGCAAGGAAACTACAGTTAAGAGTCAATACTGTTGCTGACATTGAGACCCACCCCCCTTGAAACCGACCAAGGAAATTAATCACAAAGTACTTATCCAACACCTTCCCTGAAAAAGGGAGGAAAGAGTTAATTTCCTTCCAGTCAATAGGAATCACTTTTCTTCTTCTCCAGGGATCAGGCCCACTTCACAATAAACACTTTGTTTGGTGGACCACTGCAAGGATGAACTCTGCTTTCAGCCAGAAAATGCTGTAAGGCGTGTACGAGTTTCTCTCTGTCCATCCACGCACCCCCAGCCACTCTGCCCACTCGTCCTCCAGATTTGCTTTGAGTAGTTACATTCCCTCTTTTGTCCTCAACCGGGTTTTGGGGGAAACGGTTGTATAATTTCAGGATGTGACCCAGGGCTGACAAAATGCTTACCGGAATGTTGAATGTAAAATGTTTCCACAAATTTTGCCCACAACATATATCATTCTTGCAGGTTCCTGTCCCATTTGTCATCGAATGACACTTGACAAACACAAGAAGCTGCTCAAGGTTTCTGGGTCTTCATTCTCTTACCTGATTGTTGCAGGCATGAGAATGGGACCTGTTATAATCAAAGGCCCATATGACTTCAAATTAAAAAAAGTAGATGTGGAGATAGAATTGTTTCCCTGTTAAATGCTTCCAATCGCGTTCCTTAAAGGGAACGGCACACACTGTGAGAGTCTGAGAATAAGAAAGCACAGTTCATAAATCAAGAGCTACTGTGTGACTCTGCTCTTTTCTGCTGCCAAAAGAAAAAAGAAAGGTTTTTATTTGAAATGGCATGCAGTGTGAATTCCAGCGGTGCCAACTGTTATAAACAAGCCATTTTAAAAACACCTTCAACGGTATGCTAATTGGGGAATGAATTTTCAATTAATATAAGCTGTAACTGAGCAAATTTGAGAATGTGCAAAGTTTGTTTCTGAATAGTGTAATCATGAGAATTCTGTGAGAATTCTGTCCTAAACCCACCATGCCCTGTGTCCCCACCACGGCCCACCATGTTGAATTGATCATTCATTCATTTCAACTTAACCAGAGAAAAGCTTTCAGATTCTGTTCAGGTGGCAGACCCTTGATTCATCTATTCTTTGATTCTCCAACCATGTAAATGATACATTTTCCAAAAGATGCTTGTCTTTAAGCTAAATGCCAGATTATAACCAAACTAATTGTATTGAGTCTTAACCATTTCTCAGATCACCCAATGAGCAAAGAATTTTATGGACCCCCTTTGTCAAAATGACTAGACAAACTATTTATTAATATCTTGTTTCATACGTTGTGTTCATTTGAACACTTTTCCCCTTGTTTGCTATTAAATAATAGAGGATAAGACTTGCCTATTGAGTGGACATTCTTTGTGTAACAGTGGTGTTACTTAGGATTAAAACCTGGCTTTCAAAGCATCTCTGTGCTTTCATAACCATCTTATCACCTTCCATTCCATCACAAAAATGCATTTGCAACCTTCCTACTTCTCTATTTCTTCTTGCATCTTGTTCTCCTTGCTCTCTAGAAACTGATGGTGGCTATTTCATTGGGGGCAAATTCCTTTTTTTATTAAAAATGGGAATCTGAGCACTGCAATGACAAAATTAGGGAATATAAAGTGCTAAAGGAAATGCAGAATCTGCAGTCCCACTTTGTACCAGCTTCAAAGTGTTTTGCCAGGTGGTTAATGACACAGGCAGAAAAAAGACTGCGATTTCTTTGTCATGACATGGAATTCTAATATAGAGGTGGCTAGAGTGAGAGGCAAGCCAGGGTCAGGATGGTGGGTCGTTTCCCGAGAATGCCATCAAAGTCATTACAATTTACTCCACCCCACGGAGACGACGCAGAGAGAGAAAGTTCGAGGGGTCAGCAGACCCAATTCTGACAGTGACTATTCTCAGATGCTACTCATTGTATTAAATTCAGACATTAAAAAAAAAAAAAAGCTGCTTAATCCACTTGCACTAATGGGACCTGCTTTTAGTCCTCAGTGTCCTAGATAGTTGTATGAATTCAAGGAGAAACCTTTACTGATTTAGCATGTTTCAAATGGGCTACACACAGGTTGGAATATTTTCAGCAAAACAAGTGACCATCCCGAATACCTGTCCCCGGTTCTCAATGCATAGGAGTGCCTCAGTCAGACTCACCCATTCTGAGGCAATCCCTCTGTCATTTTGCTATATCCTCTCAAATTCAGCTCTTTACCAAGCAGACTACCCTTGCAGGTGGTTCTTCAAACTAAAACTTTTCATTAGCACGTTGAAGGTGCAACGTAATGGTTAAAACTTTGGAATCCCATGTCAACTTCAAAAATAAAATTCAATCTTGTCTCTAGCATCTGCTTACTTTAAATATATTAATAGTGATTCGAATTGGCTTTTTGTAATTTGAGACACACCACAAACAATGCTCTAAATATCTTTGGTGAAATTCAATTATTAATGCCCGTGGCCTGTGATATTAACAAGTACCATCTTTAGCATGTCCATGAGTTAACATGAAGTCACCGGTAATCAAGTTACTTTCCTGGCGACTATGCAATGAGAGAAATTTTAGTGGACACACCAGAGAGGAAGAGGCAGAGAGTAGAAAGGGTGGCCTAGATTCTGTGTGCAGGTCATTGTCTTTGGAGACTGGCTTGGGTGCCACTCTGTGGTGCATGGAGGGGCCAGGGTAGGGGTGGCAGGCGGGTAGTGAGAGAAGGTGTAGTCAGATGGCACTTGTGAGTGGGCCCTGGATGCTAAGGAGGAAAGAAAGAGGGGTGTTAATGGGATAGGACAGAACCCAAACAAGTTGGGGTTATTTTGCTCAAAACCTGTCCCACAACTTGTTGCCTCGGAATTACGCCTGAGCCTTGTGTTACCTGAAATCCTCAGAAGACGTTCAGACACAGTTAGGTGGAGCCCTTCATTCAGCCACTGAACACCTGCTTCACTCAGAACCCACTAGATGCTGCCCAGACTTCTCCAAATAGTCCCTGTCTCCCGAATGTCAAACAGTGTCTCCTTTGTTGACATTCTATGGCGTTCTCGTGTTTCTTCTCAGCCGCTCAAAGCAGGTCTCCGATTAAGCTATAGCCTTTGACCTCTCCATTCTCTTCTCCGTCCCAACCCGTAGCCTCCAACCCTGGTTCAAATTCTCAGTGACAAGGAATTTTACCTCTTTTCTGATATAACTCTACAATTTCTCTTGAATCAGTGTAAGAAAGTTTTGTGCTGGGGCGCCTGGGTGGCTCAGTGGGTTAAGTGTCTGACTCTTGATTTCAGCTCAGGTCCTGATCTCTGGGTTGTGAGATTGAGCCCCACATCGGGCTCTGAGCTAGGCGTGGAACCTGCTTAAGATTTTCTCTCTCCCTCTCCCCCTGCCCCTCCCTCTCCCTCTCTAATTAAAAAAAAAAAAAAAAAGTTTTGTGCCAGTTTATGATAGGAAAGGGGCTCTCTACTATGCAATGAGCAAACAACTGAACTGAATCCAGAGCTGGGAAGGAGAAGCAGAAGTCTGGTGTTACAACATTGCTAGTAACTTTACCTGGAGAGCCTCTTTCTAGTCCATTTTTTTCTTGAGCAAGTAATATCTACATCCTGATTGTAAATCCTGCTGCAACCCAAATGATGCTGTGTTTTATAAAGAAGTAGGAAAAAAATAGAGGCTGGGATTATGTTTCCCCATTTTCTGGATGTCAAGATCATACCAAAATAATAAGAATTATAAATCTGAATTATCCTGCCTCAAAAACAAATTACCTTAATAAGCAATAGTCTGAAATAAAATGTTTTGGTGTTGCAGAGAAGTCATGAATTGGGAGGCAGATTCCAGTTCCAGGTCTGTCCCCAACATCCTGAGTGGCTTAGGAAAGTAACTTTTCTCTAAACCTCAGTGTCCTTATGCATGATACAGGGATAAGAATACCTATGTTACTGAGTGACTGTGAGTCTGAGTGAGATAAGGACTGGGAAGACATCTTTCACTGGGCCAAGCTCATAGTAATTACTCAGTAATTGTTGCATGAGTCTGAATCCTACAGGGGCTCAGTTTCCCCCGCTGTAAAATATCAGAGCATCTGCTTGAACCCTGTCAAAGAGCTTTCCACTTGCATGACAGAAGGGCCGACAATGTGGCTCCCAGTAGATATTTCTACTTAAGCTCAGGGATGGCACCACTGTTTCCTACCACTAAGCCACGTGGCCCAATTCTCTGTCTTTACACTAGCTCCCCAAAGCTCCAGGGACCAGATCATTTAGCGTTCCTTTTCACAACTGTCACCAAATGGAAAATCCCCTATTCCTTGTCCTCAACACATATGCACGCACGCGCACCCCTCCCCCCAACACACACACACACACGCACACACACTCGCATGTATATGCATACACATGCTTTCAACTCAGTTTTAAAAATGTATTGCTTAAAAAAAATTGGATTGCTATTTCCTCTGAACAACCAAGCTAAAGGGAACAAGACTGACAAGCTTGGCAAAGTTAACAGGTTAAAGAAATTCACAGGGTGGTTATCATGTTTATTCTTTGTCTTAAGTGGTATGGGCAAGTTTTACGAAGATGGTTCTGAAGGTTTCTCTTATTCTTACTGTGATAATCAGCCCATCCCTGTCTTGAGTGCATACCAGCCTGAGTTGCTCAGAACTTACATTGCGCTGTATCTGGGTTGGTCACAGAAGCTGGGTATCATGAGATCTTATGTCTTTTTAAAGACCACAGTTCAATTTCCTCTTGGTGCAGAAGGTTCCCCAGTGATCTCTAAAACTCTCCAGTGAGAATTTGTTGCTGTCTTCATTCTTTTGTTTTGTCTTTTTTTTGTTGTTTTTAATCGAGCTCCCACTGTGTGCCAGGACCACCCACTTTAGGAATTAGTAAGAGTCTTGCTTCTGTGGAATATGCCTTTGAGGGCTGTCAAAATGAAGCATCCACGTGGAGAATGGCTGGAGCAAGGAGGGAGGCTGCCTTTTGGCCAGGGTGATCAGAGAGCGTTTGGTGAAGGACTTGACCTTCAAGTGAGAGTATGCTCGTCACTGCTCCTGCCTGTGCCCTTTGGTAAACATGTTCTCAACTTGGGCCTTGTTCTCCGTCCTATTTTGCTTGTTTGAGACACAGTCACTATCTAGTTGTTAAGGCTCTCGCTATTTACAGGTGTACTCTGGATGCTGCGCCCTTTGTTCTAAGCTTTTTTAAGGCCTCGTTCTCACAAGAACCTATCATTACAGGAGCTCATCTGCATTTCAGGCTTTCCTGATCAGGTAAAAACCTGGTTTTACCTGGTCTACGTAACACCCTTCTAACTCATCTCTTGCTACTTTCATACAGAGTGACAGCTCGAACCTGAAATGTAAATAACCCTTCTCCTGCTACCGTGGGTCCCATCCATGCTCCCTATTATGGCTGGTCTTACATTAGTGTTGTTAAAGGACAAAAGTATGGAGATCAAAGACTTGGATTCTAGTTATGGTTCTACCACATCTCAGCTGTATCTTACAAATATCTTTCAGCTTCCTTTTATTGATTTAAAACATAGGGACAGGGCGCCTGGGTGGCTCAGTCAGTTAAGTGTCTGCCTTCGGCTCAGGTCATGATCCCAGGGTCCTGGGATCGAGCCCCACATCAGGTTCCCTGCTCAGTGGGGAGCCTGCTTCTCCCTCTGCCTTTCCCCTTGGGTGTGCTCTCTGTTTTGCTCTCGCTCTCTCTCACTCTCTCTCAAATAAATAAAATCTTTTAAAAAAATAAATAAAACATAGGGACAATGGTTGACTCTTTCAAAACCTTTTGGTAGAGAATGAATGGCATAATATAAAAGAGTACCACGGCCAGCATCTTGCAAGCTGTCCCTATTTATAGCCTCTGTTTAACCCTTAACTTGAATACATATTTCTCCTCTGTTTCTTGCAATAGCTTATAATACTGGGTCTTTATCTAGTCTGGGAGAGATGGCTGTCTGAGCTACAATCTGTAAAATGAGT